>NC_133932.1:80414632-80720436 GCF_031877795.1 Strix aluco
TGGTCCTGCGCCCTCGCCGCCGCCGGCCGGGCGGGTTGGCGTGGCGTGGCGGGCGGCATGGAAGCGGTGCCCCGCGAGGAGAAGCCCAACCCGCTGCGGGATGCCAACCTCTGCTCCCGGCTCTTCTTCTGGTGAGCGCCCGGCCGAGGGCAGGGGGAAAGGCGCCGCGCCGGAGCTTAGCGCCGCTCGCCTCGCCTGGCCGCTGGGCTGCGGGGCCCAGCCGGCGGTGGGGGGGATGCTGAGTCCCGGCGAAGGGCTTCACGCGGCTCCCCGGGAGGGTCCGGGTGCCCCGGCGGCCGGGGGGGATGGGGAGGGATGGGAGGCGGCGGCCGGCGCTGCCAGCGCTCTCCCGTCGGCTGCGGGCAGTGACTCCGCGGCTCGGCCCCGACCTGCCGCCCGCCCCCGCGGGCCCGGCGAGTCATCCCCGCCGGCCGGGGCAGCCCCGCCGCCACCTGCGGGGCGAGGCGGGGTCTCCCGAGGTGAAGCCGGCAGCCTGCGCCGGGCGGTGAGCTCGGACCGCGGTCTGGGGACAGCCCGGCCCCGGGGGGCCTGCCCGCCTCAGGCAGGGCAGCCCTCGGGCGGCGCCGAGCACGGCCCCGTCCCCCCCTTCGAGCACACGTTTGATTCCCTCGGTGGCTGCGGGGAGGGCGGGAGCGTCCTCTGCCCGGTCCCGGGCTGCTCCCTGCCATTGTGCTGCTTCCCCGCTTGCCTAACGGATCGCGGCCAGGTAGTGCTTAGCTCGGCAGGGTTTGCTAATCTCACTTTCGGCGTGGGGCTTTCCCCCTCCGTGAAGGAGGTGGTTTCTGAACTGCGAAGCTGCGTGGGGGTTTGCCGGTGTGAGTGGCTGCTCTCATCCACGCTTCGGCTGCAGTCGGCTGCCTGGGCTCTAGGGGGGCTTAGGGTGTCACAGAGCGAAGGCGAGGGCTGTTACCCTGTCACCACAAACCTTTACGGGACCAGATGACTACTAGTCCAAAGTTAGTGCTTGTTTTCTTATTAGTGGGGACCTTGGCATGGGTATGTATATAATTACTCAAACTATATATATACCCATGCAGTGAGGGATTACAGCTCGACTTGGAAGTATATGCTTTGAAATATATGGCCAGCTGAAGGTCATCCCATTCTGTCTGGATTTCCTAGCAAAGCTGTTTCCAACATGGGCACCCTTGCTTTGAAATACAATAGGAAAAGATGTGCAAAGTGAAATGGGAGAGCATCGAGCCTGTCTGTTTTAGCAGATCCCCTTTGGAAGAGAGCAGTTACAGAGGTAGCATGTATTCTGCTTCACCTGGTGTAGCCTGAGCTGGGACACACAGGCTGTGTTATGGTGTTATGTGGTGGAGGAGGGGGAGTGGAGAGAGGGCATGGCACGTGAGGCTCTTTTGAAAGTTTCTGAAACATAACTAAAACTCTTTGGTCCTATCAGCAACTGAGCAGGAGCAGAAATCCCTTTTGGAAGGTAGGGGGATTTTAAAAGCCCCAACAAAGTTTAGCTAAACAAATTTTCAGTCAAGGGTATGTCCTCAGAGGCACTCTGTGCAGAAAAAAAAAAAAAAGGAAGTTGTATGCCTGCGCAGAACTCCCTGTGTTCAGTGTTTTGACTTGTAATTTCTTTTTTGACACCAGGGGTGCCCATGTTGGAAACAGCTTTGCTAGGAAATCCAGACAGAATGGGATGAACCTCGGCTGGCCACGTAGCATTCCAGGGCTGCTTCTGGTTTGTTCCCTTTCCCTTGCTGGGATCTTGTGGTGTTACTGGTAGTTCTGCCAACAACAACCCATCTAGAAGTGAAAAAGGAAGTGTGCAGTGCTTGTAGCTAGTTTTCTGACTGCTCCTATCGTCCTTTTTCTAGGCCTTTTGTATCAATCTCCACGTATTGCAGTGAAGTGTTCAACAGCAACAATGAAGTACCTTAAATTTCCCAAGTTTCAGGCAAGCACCTGAAAGGTTCTTCTTACCTCAAACTTGTTTGTAGGCTCTCATTGTGCAGAGGGTAGAATCTGTGGAAGTCTGTGCTTGTGGGATGACAGGCCAGTTGAAAGTCCAGAGATTGATTGGGACTTCATGCTTTGCAGTCAGATGGTAGTGTACAACTGTAGGGCTTGTGCTTTGAAAAAGGGTTTAATGCAGTATGAAAAGCTTTAGAAGTTGCCCTATGTACTGTTTTTCAGGCTTTCTTAGCAGTGTAATTCACAGCAGTGGAAATACCCTTTTAAAGTCTCTTCTCTCACCTGTGCTGCATGTGATCATGAAAAATACCAGTACATCCTTATTTCTAGTCAGAAAGCATTAGTGTTTTCTTAGTGAAAATTTCATCTGAAATCATGGCTACAGTGGCTTACATTGGGTAAGCAGCGACTGTCACTCTTCTGCAAGTTAATACTGTTTTACATAAAATCAAGGAAGTATTAAAACACCCTTCATTAGCTGTGAAGCTAACTTTAAGGGTAGCTAAGAATTGTTCTTCCTTTCTACAAAGTGTATAGCATCCGACAGACAGCTGTGCGAGTAGTGCTTCAGCACTGCTTCATTTTAACTGCTGTTTCACACAGAATATTCTGAGATGGTTTCAGCTGTAGAACTGGAAAAACAGTGCTTGAGGAGGGCCGTCCTGAGAGTAGTGGCAACCACCAATGTGCAGTGCTCGAGTGTGCCTGCTCTGCTCTCCAAATTCCAGGTGTTGACTGTTTGCTGTCAGTGGGGGTAGAAAGTAGGGCATTTCAGGTAGCTGGGCAAGGGTCCTTCTTAATTTTGTTTTATTTATGTTTTGCTTCAAAAGTGCAATGTCACCATTGTAAGGAAGCACCTTCTCATTTGTTGCCAGTGGTGTAAAAGAAAAGCTAAAATTATTGCCTGGCAGAAGCAGGATCAAACTCACAGGAGAAAAGAAGTTGTGTTTTCATTGAATTATAAAACTAAGGTAATGAGTGTGTAGGCTGAAGACACATTCTTCTCCTGTTGTTCAAAGCTTGTCTTCTTGCTTTTGGGTTGTGACTTTGACAAGTATGAGCTTGATGAACGTTAAACACTCTAGTAGTACATTCATGGGAAAGAGGAGCATCTGGATTATGTGTGAATATTATTTTTATAATGCATCCCTTGTGTAATGTTAGTCTGGATGTTACAAGAACAAAAAACTTTATGGCTGAGGTATGAAGATCAGAGCAGTTGCAAAATATTCTTGTTTTCTGTATTTCTCACTGAATTAAGTATATTAACACAGGATTATCAAAGCCTACGTTGTCATTCTGGATGATCCAGATATTACTGGAACTGCCGACCTTCAGAGTCACAAGTTCCCATGCTCACCAAACTTTAAGCTCTGGCTGGTAGTTCAGTTACAGAGTTAGCAGTGCTCGGGTATACTTCTGATGTATTTCATATGTGGTGTTTGGGTTTTTTTTATTGCTTGCTCAGTTTGCTGGTGAGAATGGGAGCTTTGAAGGATGGATAGGAGGATTTGCTTTCTTTTTTAGGTCCGTCCAAGAGAGAATTCAGTCCAGTGTTTTTCATGTTTAAACAGCTATTCTGTTGTAGAAAGTGTTTTGAGTTTAAAAAGCCTTATGCTCCATACTTTATGCAGCTGAAAATAGCACTTTTCACGTCTTTTTTCATGCGGGGGGGGGGGGGATTATTAAATTAATAACTGTACATGGTAAGAGTATTTCTCTTTTCTAACAACCTATTTTTCAGCTTGCATGTTCATTAAGAAGCAGGTGTATTTTTATTTGCTTATAGCATTTGCTCCATTTATCAAAGATGTTCTAGCTATACAGCAGTTGAATTTTTATGTGCTCTGTTGTTCAGGCATCGAACCCACTTTGGTGGGAAGTTACAAAACATGAGCTATGATTAAATTTTTAAAAGACTGGGTAACTTTTGGCCCATTAATAACATGAGAAGGAGGGCAAGCTGGAACACCCTGGAAAGGGTATACAGTGTTTTTGTTCAGAGAAGTAAAAGAGATTAAAGTCCTGCTAAATTTCATATATTTATAATTTATTTTTAGTAATAATTGTAATTACTCATCTGTCACAGACTTGCTGTGACTGTAACAAGTTCCTGGCTCCTTTGGATCACTGGACGCTGTCAGCATCCTAAGGCAGGATGCCTTTTTACATCATCACTTGACATGTGGCAGTTGCCATTACAATAACAGCATTAAAACATGAACTGAAAACTTGCCCCAAGGCATCTGCACAGTTATGATTCCAAGGAATATGATTGGTTTATCATTACCTGTTGGCACCTGACACATTGTTCTTGGCTTACTAAGCATGTGCTTTAGGGAGAAAGACAAAACCACTAAGTCTTCTTCATGGCTTTGACTTGTAGTGGGAGGAGAGTAAAAAAAATCTTAACCTTTCGATTTAATGAATGGGGTAAGCACAAACACGTAAGTCCCAAGATTTTCAGTGATGACTGCACAGTATGTAGCTGTTTGTCTGGTCAAATGCAGTCATGTCACACACCTCTCTTGTAGCAGTGTAAATAACTACACACTTTCCTTAACTACTTCTTCCTCTCTCACCCTGTAGCTTAGAATTGGAAGTGCCACTGCCTGATTTATTGGACTTCTGAGTAAGCCTAAGTATCACCTGCATTTTAGTCCTGTAACTTGGCTCTCTTCAAAAGCGTATCTTGTCTTGCATTGAAAGAAGTTAGAGAAATAATTCCTTGCCTTTTTTGGAAGTTCCAGCTGGAGTCCAGCAGTGCCACCATTTTAAAACTGATCCATGTGCCTTACTGTGTCAGTGAATAGATTTGCCTGTGAGGATTTTACATTTACTTCAGGTAATGAATGAAAATATTAAGCTGCATCAGGCTTTGCGATTTGCCTGGGATCTTGTTTTGATACCTAGTGAATTCCCACTGGCAATGCCTGAAATTGATGATGATTCCTAACAGATGCCACTTTATAAAGATCTCTGAGGTAGCTAATTTTTAGTTAATTTATTGATTTATTGGTGCAGAACGATTGTGGTACTGTAAGAAACTGTAAAGAAATATGTAAGCATCTTCAGTATAGATAAACAGAAAACACATTTTCAATACCCAGAGATTGAAATCACACTTGCTTCTTTTTTTCTCCTGATTGAAAGAAGACTGAGGACCATACGACTTTTTTTGAAGATAATGCCTTGTTTGTTTATTTGTCAGGTATTTAATATCTTGTAGTCAAATTTGAATCATTCAGTCTCTTGAACTACTGCATTCATTTGTAAGTTTTGCTTGTTTGTTGCATCGTATTATGCAGAAGAAATTATTGTTTGAAAATCATCGTTTATGAGCTAATGAAGTTAAAATATGTGGGTAAAGAGTGCTAAATAGATTATATCAACTACGGCAAGTGTGTATAAACTATTGGAATGTTAGCATTTGCTATCTGCCATAAATATGTGCTTAGATATGCAATTAGATGAACTGTTTGAGTATAATGAAACACTGAGGCTATTTGCCTTTGGAATGCCCTATGTAAAGCATGCTGTATGAGAGAAAGTGTCCCTCTTACAGTTCCTGCAAAACTTCAAGATTAGGTGTATGTTGTGCTGTTGGTTTTTTCTTTTTTTCCAAAAATAATTTTTTTCCCCCACTTCTAGAAAATTCATCAAGGCCATAAGTAGAGTGCAGGAGGGAGATAACACCATTGGGAGATAACACCAGTGGAAGGTTAAAAAGACCAATATCTATTCCATCTTTTTTTTTTGTATCCTTGGCACCCAACGTAATACCAGTGTGAACTCACAGGTGGCTTTAATTCTTCCTATTTCCATTACTTCTCAGAAAGGAAGTTAATATAGAAATTGCTACCATTAGGTTTCAGCATTTGCATTTTCTTTCGAAAATTGAAATCAGAGACCATTATGCTCAACTAGACTTTCTGCGTAACTTGGTTTCAGGATTTGAGCCTTTTTTTGTTGCTGTTGGTTGCCTTTTTTTCTATTAAGCATGTATGTAAGCTGTGTTACAGGTTGTTTTTTCAAATGGTGATGAAACTACCCACTCGAACTAAGTTGTTTCGATAGTAACTAACCTGAGATTAGATACTTGTTTGGATAATCAGTTCTTTTCTGTGAAATTGAAGAAGTCTTTTCACTTTGCTCTATGTAATTACTTAGGCCCTACTTCAATAAATACCTTGTGCTAAAACTTATACGGCATAATCTTAAGACCTCTGTGTCAGATCTTTGGTATTTTGGATATTGTTCTTGGCATGTGGATGCTGGGTTTGGAAACAATATTTTAATGGTAGTCTTTGGAATGCCACAGGTGCAGGTGATGCTGTTCCTCCATTCCCAGCTTCCAGGCCTTGCAGAAAATGTTAGCCACAGTATGTTGTGGGTTTCTTTCCCTGCCCCCCCGCCCCCCGTTTGTTCTTCCTGTCATCTGGAATATCAGGAAGTATGTTAGTGTAATCGGATATTTCATACCTGGCTGATGCAGTGTAGATGAACAGCATGGAAATAGCCCGCAATAAATGCAATCAAATACCAATTGAGTTACCGTCAGCATCAGAAAGTGGATGTTCAGCAACTTAGCTGCTTACACTGTGCTGTGAAAAAGCAACAGCTTGGAAGATGAGATGAAAAGGTTAATATGGTCTGGCATTGGAACTGGAAACCTGAAGGGTGTTTTTGAGTAAATATGGCTTTGAAGTAATTTCATTGTATTTCTATTTTTTTCCTACTGTAAGCAATGAGAAAATCTACTGTTTAAGCCACAGTAAGCTGGGGAGGGAAGCTGCAACCAAAACACCAGTTGAAAAGAATCTGAAGAAACACCAGAACTTTGTTTACTTTATTAATTGTAGGTGACTGGTAAGGGGAACTGGGAAAAGGCAGCTTACTGAAGAGAATGGGTGAGCATGTGAAATAGAGATAGGTTTAAAAAATCAGTAATCACATAATGACTACAGACTGTTGCAGTGATATTTATGAATTCTTGCAAAACAACACTGGAGACTGTCAGTGTGTTGTCCTTCTGTCTGTACATCCCATGCATACATCCCATCTCTCTGGAGTGAGAGCAACCACATAGCAGTGTTGGGTTTGTACTGCTGGTGTAGAACTTGAAGTCATGAAGGTGGATAATGCACAGTACAACAAAGCAGGTAGACACCTGAGGTAAGCCATGGAGGATAAGCAACGTGGGTTTGTAATCAAAAGGTCCCATGAGGAAATCCCATTCATTTTACAAAAAAACTAGCTCCAAAGTAGGTGATTAAAGAGAAAGAAATATGTGTTACTTTGCAGCTTAGGAGCTGAAGTAGTGCTTCCAAGCTGCTCAAGGGGATGAAATCCTAGTGTTATGGAAAAATTTGAGTAAACAAAGACTTTCCTGTGCAACTGTTGAAAAATAACTGGACATTGAGTGTAAACAGATGATGCTTGCAATGTAATGCACAAATAGGCTTAAGAGGAATGGGGAAAATGCAGTTCGTAAACCACCTCCTTAAGGAATTAGTTGGTGAGAATATACAGAATGTGGCTTTGACTGGCTGCTGTAAAATTACCCAGAAGTTAAACTTCTGTCTATAATTGCAAATAAAGAAGGACAAAAAGAAAAGATTTTTCTACTTACAAGAGTAGTCTATGTAGTCTGATTTTCTGGCTTGGCCAGTGATAAAGCAAGGGCTTTTGTGAAACTGATGAGAGCAAAATTTTGCACTTATGCGGAGGAAGGTACATTGTTAGTGGGTGACTGTGGTGTAACTGTCATGGGGCTGGTCAGGGCAACTGAAGCCTGTGGGTGCGCCCAGGGCCCCGACAGACACGTCCTTTGACCTTGGGACTTTTTTTATTTGTGTCAGCTTTGTAATGTAATTGCGAACGCTTCTTGACTGTGTTTTTTAAACTTTCTCAGTTCATGAAGAACCTAAAATATATGCATGGGTTTCTGGAAGCCTGCTCAGCAGTGTGAGAATGGTACTTTTTTGAGCATTTGCAAGCAGGACACAATATAAATCCAGAGGAACAGCAGGTCCCATTCCTGGGTTAATGAACCAGTTGAGCTGGACACTGCTGTTAGTTTAATGTACCGATCTGTAATGTGTTTCTTCCTTGGCTGAAAGGAAGTTCTTTTGGAATGCTAGCAAAATTTACAAGCTTTCTCACTTAGGAAATTTTATTTCATGTATGAAACAGAGTAGCATTACTATTCTGATTGCGTAATGACCCTACCTTTCGGATAGCAGGGCCTGATTCTCTTACATGCTGTCTCTATGAAGAAGGGGATGGCTTGAGAACTCCCCTTGAGGTCTCACTTCTCTTACGAGGGTAAGAAAACTCTGTCATACTGTTTTCTGCAGACCGACCTTAGAGGCTTTTCAAAATCTTGGTGGAGTTGCTCTAGTTACAACTGGTAAAAATTGCACTTTCCTGAACAACCAAGTAAATTGTGGCTGGTTGACTGTGTTGTAATGTTACAGGGTGTGTAATGTCAGGGCCCGGGAGTAGGGAAATGCAGGAAGTGAATGTTTATATTGTGGTCTTTGTGTATCTGCTGGTTCAGAAATGAATCACTTTCTTTTTTTACCAGTGCTCAAGGTACTGCTGTAGAGGTGGAAGGTTTTTTGGGGTCAGAACAGTGAGTTACAGTTTTGCAGTTGGCTATCTCTTGGGTTTGCACCAGGTTACGGAGTGATTTTTTTTTTTTTTTTTTTTTTTTAAAATGTATTTTTTAATCTTTGTTCCTGGTGACATCAGTATTCTGGCAGTAACAGGGACTAATTCTGGGCTTCTTTCCAGACTGATGTCTTTGATCGGCTAATCGCCTTGATAGAACAGAAGCATTCCCAGCAGAACAGAAGGTACTCAGGATTCTTCCAGATACTTGCATTTTTACGTGTAGTTCATGCTACCAAAAATTTGGGCTAAGCTCTTTGAAAGGCATCGTGTGAACCCTGTGTTTTGAAAGAGTGACTAAAATTAGGTGATGTGTAAGAACCAAACCATTACTCAAAATTCTTACAGGTACCTGGGGAAGGTACCTGTAAGATTTTTTGAAGGTACCTGGGGAAAGAGAAGACAATGACTAAGTGATCCTATTTTTATTTAAGTTGAACAGCTTCTTTAGAAGGAAATACAGAAATGTGGGACTGAGGTGCAAGTCTTTCCTCCCCACCCCATTGTTTCTCTCTTTCTTCAGGCAATAGATGGGTAGTGAGTCCATTTTATGTCCATCCTTGGGATAAGAGGAGTAATTTGCATCACTGTCTATATATTACCTCCGTTTCTCTATGTCATCTTTAATTTTCTTTGCTATTTTAGCTGTTTTATTAAAGAATAATGCAGCTTGCACGGTTTCTGTGTTCATAACAAATCCTACTTTTCTGTGGGCTTTTTTTTATCCCCCCTTGAAGAGCTCAGTGTTGGCTGATCTCTGGACAAAAGACATACCACTGTAACAAGTAGTCTTCTCTTATGGATAAGTTGAGGTTTCAGGGATGTTCTTTATGTAGGCCACTGCCTTATTTGCCAGCTTCTTTTAACAACCCTCTTACAGCACCCTTTAACTGAGCCTTCAGGAAAGAGAAGGGCTTGGTTCGTTTGCTTGTTATGAGTGTGACTCGAGTAACAGCAGGCTGTGTGAAATAGGTTGGTCTCAATTCTGCTTCAGTTCAGAGAATTCCACGGGGTGTAATCTGCATGTTGGCACCCTGGTAGAAATTTTTGCTTTAATGACTGAATGTGAACATCTGCTAAGTCTTCTATCTGAAAGTAGACCTTCCAGCATGAAGTTCAGGACGCATCAGTGAGATGGTGAAACTTGAACTGTTCTTGCTGTACTGAGAATTTGCAGTGCGCAGATAGAAGACATCACTCGTGGGCTAAAAGCTGTTCAAGTACTAAGAGTAATTTAAAAAGAAAAATTTTAAACCTTCTTCTGAAGATTTTCAAGCATAGTCTACAGTAAGACAACATACTGTTAAAAGCTTTTGTGTACTCTTAAGACCTCCACAGCAATGGCTCTTGAAGACCAGTGTTTTGGGGGAGAGTACTCAGAAAGCTCAACAATTGCTGAGTTTTAAATGTTTGTTTCTTCTTTTGCCTTTTTTTTTCCTAACCCTACAGAAACATGTGAACTTGTGCTGAGTCTTTGTCATATTGTCCATTATAATAAATGTGTCACAATGAATTACCACAGTTTTCTGCATACTCTGGATTGGTTTTCTTTGCCTTCTTTAATGTTAATGTAGAGGTTGTAGTGCAGTGTATTACTGTTTTCAAAAGTATGGTTTTAACTAACGGAAAAATGTGAGAAGCCCTGAGTTTGCACTAGGTCTCACTGGAGCTCATAGTCTGAAAACCTTGAGATTTTTGGCAGTTTTTACCCTGCACTACTATCTCCATCCACTATTTAATTTGGAAATTCAGTCTCATACTATATACAGTACTTGATTAGTGTGGGGATGGCAGGACAGAAGGGATTTGCTACAAACCATAAGAACTCAGCGGAGGTAGGTGTACCATCAGTAAGTTTTGTGGGGTTTTTTTGAGAGTTTAAGGCTAAAGGATAAGCTCAATGACTGTAGCAATCTTGTAGACTTGAGACCGTTATCTTTCATCTGGTTACTTTGCAAGCCACTCTGTGGCTATGGTCAACACTTCCTTCTGCTGTTGGCTGTAGTGCTGAATCAAACAGACATCAGGATAGAGGAGTCGCCCTCAACAGAAGCATTGTTCTTCCTGTGGCCTGTTTATGGTTTTTTGCCATGTTTTGAAAGGTACGAGTGAAGGAGTGGTGTTCTACAGAGTAACATTAAAAGCATTGTTTTGTTTTTTAAAAGAGTATATTTTTAAAATGTCTTTTTATTTTTCTCTGTGTATTCTGCTACGTGCCAATAATGGACAGCACTATTCAGCACTGGTGAGACCACACCTGTAGTCCTGAGTCCAGTTCTGGGCTCTCCAATACAAGAGAGAGATGGACATACTGGGGAGAGTCCAGCAATGGGCCACAAGGATGATGGACTGGAGCATCTCTCCTATGAGGAAACGCTGAGAAAGCTGGGACTCTTCAGCCTGAAGAAGAGAAGGCTCAGGGGGAGCTCACTGATGTATATAAATATGTGAAGGAAGGTTGCAAAGAGGACAGAGCAAGGCTCTTCTCAGTGGTGCCTGTTGACAGGAACAGAGGCAATTGGCAACACAGGAGGTTCCCTCTGAACATCAGGAAACACATTTTCACTGTGAGAGTGACTGAGTACTGGCACAGGTTGCCCAGAGAGGTTGTGGAGTCCTTGGAGATCTTCAGAAGCTGTCTGGATGTGGTACTGGGCAGCCGGCTCTAGGTTGTCCTGCTTGAGCAGGAGTTTGGACCACATGACCTCCAGAGGTCCTTTCTAGCCAACCTCGGTCATTCTGTGATTCTGTAATAAATATCCCATTTATGTTCCTTGTTAAATGGTAGAATGACTTTTGTTTTCACCACCTTGGCAACAGTAGCTATTGGAATCTCATAACCATTTCCATAGATGTGAAAAGGATTTGTCCCTGTATTTTCTTAAAAGAGCTGCCTCATCCTGCTTCTGATGCTAAAGGGGTTGGGAAGATAACTTGTTCTCTATCCTCCTCTGTCAGAAAGGAGACCTGTGACTTGTTTATGGAGTATGCTGTAGGCTAATACTGATGTTGCAAGCTGAGAAACACTTGGTATCGGCTGCATGAGTCAACTGAAGTCTGTAGATCTTTCCCATAGCTCTCTGTCCTGGAGCAAATAGAGTCTCTCTCATCCAGCAGGCAGAAATTGTTTTAATGGCCTTGAGGTTATTTGCGGCGTGTCTGCTTTTTACCTGTGGTTGGCAGCAAGAACTGAATCTGAAAAAGAAGTGTTTCGATGGAGCAGATTCTTTGTGTCAAACCAGGCAGAAGCTCTTCTGCTGGTTGGAGCTATTGATCTTTGAGACTTTTTTGTCAGGAGCTGTAGGGAACTCGTGGCAGTGATTTGGGCCCTGATGCTATTTCACTATACAGTTTAAGCAACAGACTTGTCTGACAAGTACTTTTTTTCTAATTGTACCTTTAAGATACATTGAGGACTTAACAGCTCACATATACAGATCTTCAGTACTCACTCCAAGAGTTTAAAAAGGGCTGTTAGGCATCAAAGATGCTACTGTAAGGATAGAGACTTAGTCTTTGAATGAGTCACACAAACACTGTGCTAACACGCTAAGTAGTAAAGGAAGAACACTATTAATCCAATTTGTTAAATGCAGTTGTGCCACAGAGCCTGTGAAAAAGGTTTTTGCAACACTTCTATCATTGAAGAAATTATCTGAGCCCCGCCTTCCAGGTTCAACCTGCCCCTACACCCTCTCTAAAACTAATCAACAAACTTCTTATAAGCCAGTGTATACAAAATTTAATTGGAACATGCCCGAGCAAGAAATGCAAAGTTAGTTTATGAGTATTCATGACGACTGCTGTGGTTGTGAATAAATAAATGCCTTCATTGTAAACCATCCCGGTTTTGGATTCTCACATGTTGGCCTTCCAGAAGATAATATGCTTCACCCAGTGCACCAGGTGATCTTTTAAAAACTGTGTTGGTGAAGTCAGGGAATAATTAAGCATCAGAAACTAAGCAGCAGTTATGAACTTTCACAGGCAATTGACAGCCGTGAGTGCTCGAGTATTTTTTCCAAAACGGGTCCATCCCCGACCTCTTGGTTCTGATTGTGTTGACCAGCTGAGAAAGTACTATGGGAAACAAGCCTGAGAGCCAAAATCCACATTTCTCCTGGAAACCAAGTATCATGGATTCAGTAGAGAGGCAAACTAAACACAAGTTGCAAGTTTCCTAACTCCCTTGTCCCCACGAAGCCATGCCTGTTTCAGAGGTACCATTCTCTTGTGCTCCATCTCATGAAGAACTTGGTCAGTTTTGTGCTTTCTGCCATGCATCTGTCTTCTCAGTGGAGGACAACTGAAACTGTTTGGACCTCCTTTACCTGTATTTCAGGCTTGAAGAAGGATCTAAGTGCATAAAAGCCTAGTCTTACTGTTCCCTGACAGTGTAATTTCATCTGACAAAATAGTCCATTTTCCAACAGACCTACAGTAGTGCTATTACAACTTGTTTTTAGAGTGCTCTCATAAAATACTTCTTTAAAAATCTGTCCGCTAAGGAAACTGAACTGTTAGACAATATTTTCCTTTTTTGATCCTACACACTGTGACTTTTTTGTTTATATTTTTTATATTGTCGTACTTTTCACTCATGTTTCTAAATATGGATAGGATCAGTTCTAGATCCATTATTTACCCATTTTTACATTTGAGTGGTTGCCTTTAAATTACTGACCTTTAATATTTGTCAGGATGGCAGTTGAACAGCAGTTTTTTCCTCATATAAATTAGTAGCCATACTAGTTACAAAAAATGTCTTTTAATATGTATTACAATTTTATTTACAATTCTGTCAATATTTTAATAGTTGGATTAAGTGTGGGTTGTTTTTTTTTTCCTAAATGTTTAAAGAATGCTAATTTTCCTTAAATATAGGGAAATACTGTAACAAAACAGTTGCCTTAAGGCCAAGAAGAGTTGTACTAGCTGTCTGGATGCCTGAGAGTAAGGTGCTATGGGGCATAAACAGTTTTAGGAAATGGGAAATGCTTTCTTACTTGTAAAATAGAGGTGACAATTCTTAGGTAACAGAAAAGTGCAGTAAAATGTGTGGATGTTGAGTGACACAGGAGAAGGAGAGGGAAGAAAGGGATAAAGCAATTGAATTAATATGTAGAGAAATTACTCTTTTGGTCTGCTGATCAGTTTATTAATAATTTGTATTTAAATAGGTGGTTGAATCCCTTATTTATTATTGGCCATAAACGGAAGCTTGAAGAAGATGATATGTATAAAGTGCTGCCAGAAGATTCCTCAGAGAAGCTTGGAGAAGAATTGCAGTGGTAAGGAGAAAATAATTGTTCTCTTTCATTGTATTTCTGCTGGCAAAGGTGAAAATCTTATTTCTATTCTAAAGTTAAGAAAGCTTGTTGTAAAGTTTAACAAGGTCTACTGTTAAAAATGTTGAAAAACTAAGAGTAATATTTAGAACTTGTTTACCATGGAAGCATTTTAATATTTTCAAGTTATACATAATGAATATGCATTAGAGTGTTTCTATTACGTTATTTATAATTCATTTGACACTTTGCAGAATGCTTGGAAAAGAAGGCTTTTCATCAGCTGTTACTGCAGTATTCCTTAAATTTATGTGAGTCTTCTGGCCTGTGGTAGAATAGCTATGGAAACTTTTTGAATTTTTCTATATAAAAGTGGAGAAAAAATTTTAAGGGCTTTTTGTTGGTTTTGGTGTTGAGCACAAACTGAATTAAGTGACAGCTGTGTACCCTTTATATATGTGTGTATAGAAATATATGTATGTTGAAAATATGCTAAACTTTGGTAAAGTGGATAAAATGCCAGGACATTCTCCTGGCAAAACTGTCTGCTCGAGGCTTGGATGATCACACGCTTCGCTGGGTAAAAAACTGGCTGGATGGCCGGGCCCAGAGAGTTGTGGTGAACAGAGTTAAATCCAGTTGACAGCCGGTCACGAGTGGTGTCCCCCAGGGCTCGGTTTTGGGGCCACTCCTGTTTAACATCTTTATTGATGATGTAGATAAGGGGATCGAGTGCACCCTCAGTAAGTTTGCAGACGACACCAAGTTGGGTGGGAGTGTTGATCTGCTCGAGGGTAGGGAGGCTCTGCAGAGGGATCTGGACAGGCTGGAGCGATGGGCTAAGGCCAACTGTAGGAGTTTCAATAAGGCCAAATGCCGGGTGCTGCACTTGGGCCACAACAACCCCCAGCAGCGCTACAGGCTTGGGGAGGGGTGGCTGGAGAGCTGCCAGTCAGAGAGGGACCTGGGGGTGTTGATTGACAGCCGGCTGAACATGAGCCAGCAGTGTGCCCAGGTGGCCAAGAAGGCCAATGATATCCTGGCTTGTATCAGAAATAGCGTGGCCAGCAGGGACAGGGAAGTGATCTTACCCATGTACTTGGCACTGGTGCGGCCACACCTTGATTACTGTGTTCAGTTTTGGGCCCCTCACTACAAAAAGGACATCGAATTACTTGAGCGTGTCCAGAGAAGAGCAACGAAGCTGGTGAAGGGTCTGGAGCACAGGTCGTACGAGGAACGGCTGAGGGAACTGGGGTTGTTTAGTCTGGAGAAGAGGAGGCTGATGGGAGACCTCATCGCCCTCTACAACTACCTGAAAGGAGGTTGCAGAGAACTGGGGATGAGTCTCTCTAACCAAGTAATAAGCGATAGGACAAGAGGTAATGGCCTCAAGTTGCACCAGGGAAGGTTTAGGCTAGATATTAGGAAGTATTTCTTCACAGAATGGGTAGTTAGGTGTTGGAATGGGCTGCCCAGGGAGGTGGTGGAGTCCCCATCCCTGGAGGTGTTCAAGAGCCGGGTTGACATAGCACTTAGGGATATGGTGTAGTTGGGATCTGTCAGTGCTAGTTTAACGGTTGGGCTAGATGATCTTCAAGGTCCTTTCCAACCTAGATGATTCTGTGATCTTAAAGCTTGCATCTAAGAGGTGTTTTTATTTTGTTATAAATACTCATTCATGGACTGTGTACCAATTCATGTTGTCATGGACACAGGTGGATCTATCTTTTTCTTTTAATAGTGAAATATCTTCCAAGAATAACAGCTTATGGCAATTGTCTTGAACCTTGCAACAGGGAAGGTTTTTGTTTTCAAATAATCTTTTGTTAAATATATTGGGAGCAAGAGGTGTCTCCTAGTTGGAGGTGCCCTCTGTATTAAGAAAGTGTGGCCTAGCTGTGTCTTGCCTTCATGGTGAAGGTAGACCAAATCAACTTTCCTAATAGTTTGGTTGAGATGAGAGATGACTCAAGAAGTAAAAAGAATCCAGAAACAAAAGATTATGACCAGGTCTTACATCATCCTGCTGCTGATGAGTTAACTGAAGGAAGAGGATCAGTGATAAACTCATAGGAGCGCCGCTTTTAACATCTTTGTAGCTGGAGAGCTTTGTCAAATTCCATGGTTGAGTCTTGAAGCAGTTCAGGGAGTTTTCTGTGAAAGTAGATGGACTCATTCTAGTGATTCTTACAATAAAAGCACACACTTTCCATGAGTCGGGAAATGGTAGAAAATACATGCAAAAAGAAGAGTGATTTTTAATTCTTTAGTGTACTTGGCCAAAAAGCAGAGAATAAAATTCATAAATAGCAACCTAAGGAAGTAGCCTTTTCTCTTGGGCCAACAAACCCCACAGAATCTACAGTTTCAATTCTGATGCCAAAGCATTTAGACAATAATTCTATAATCCTTGTAACAACAACAAAAAAATGTGTAAAAATAAAAAAAAAAGTTTTCGTATCCATATTGTGTGCTTCAAACTTGTGTGCTTTGTTGCAAAATAATTTGGCTTTCATGCCTTAGACTCATTTCAGCCCTCAAACTAGCAAGGTCAGAGGGTCTGGCAGAACATTTGTAGCCTCCAGAAGCAAAGGGGAGTATCCTGTCTGACAACAGTGTGCCTTAAGAAGCCTGCTTAAGTTCTGATACTTTCCTGTTAAAATCATGCTTGCTGTCTTTGATTTTAACATGAACAGATTGTGTCCTACTTGTGGGCAGACATGTGGTGTAATGCAAAGGTCTTTGCCACTCTACTGCTGTAATCCTTGCCTTCAGAGAGACATGTGGAGTGTTGAGTGACAGAACTGCTGCACACAGTTCCCTCTGCTTTTGTGCCGTATCTGCTCATCCTCATTGAATCATTTAGTGGAAAAAAGAAAGGGCCAGACATGAGAAAGGGTTGTGCATCACAACCTTTCTGTGGAAGTGCAGAATTTATAGGAAGATAAAGACACTCTGTGCTGCCTCAGTTTAGTCCATAGTCAGGAGATCGTGATAATAGGCTCTTAACTAAGGTGAGCGGTTGTCTGAGCTGAGAGGAGAAGAAAGAAAGAAAGAACGAACAGATTCCTCATTGGCAAATATGCCAAGGGCAATAGCAGTCAACAGTGGTGAATTGTTGTGATTATACAAGAGCAAATAGGCCTATAGTACTACGTGTTTATGTGAATGAGAAAACATGACTATCTGTTAACTTCTTTTATATTTTTTTTTGTTGTTGTTGTATAAAAGTGATCATGGCAATCGGCTCTAAGTCTGAAAGTATTTTATTCCAGGTAACTGCTTTGTGATTTTACTCCTGCCCTACAGCGTGTTTGTGTTTTGTTTGTCAGGTACTGGGATAAAGAGGTGCAAAAAGCAAAAAAGAGAGGAAAAACACCACATTTAACAAAAGCCATTATTCTTTGTTACTGGAAATCCTATTTAGTTTTTGGAATTTTCACAATGATTGAGGTAAGTGGTGTAAAATGTCATACAACGTACTTGTTGGCTAACAGCAATGTGAAACTTGGCCTCTTAGATTGCATGATACATACTGGTGAGTTTACGCTGGGCTGTTCAGAGAACCTGTAACATTCATGTGCTCTCTCAGAAGCTATCGCCCCGTAGGGACTGAAAACTCGAGTCATAATTGTGGATTATGGATGTGGAACAGATAGCTGGTTTCAGAGCAATATTTTTGAGATGTTACAAGCCACTGACTTGCTTTGTAAGGCTTAGCTGTATTTTATGTATGAGTGGGGTGCTCAATAGAAAAAGGGTTTTTTTACTGTATGTGAATGGCTGTAAAGGACACATCTTTAAAGATGGAAGTGTAATACATATGCATGCAATTTTTATAACATCAAAGTTTTTATTGGTAATTGAGAGTTCTTTTTAAAGATTCAGCTAAATTTTAATGTGGAACATACTTCTTTTGGATTATATGTTGATAAAAATTGGCTTGACATTTTAGAGCACAATAAAGACAAAATAATACGGGATGTGACTTGCGGCAGTACTTGGCTCTTGTTTGCCCAGTTACAAACTTGAGTAGCATGGCATGATATGAAATTGTTAATACTGTCTTTCCTTCTTTTTCTTTCAGGAAACCCTCAAAATAGTTCAGCCAATATTTTTGGGAAAAATTATTAATTATTTTGAACACTATGATTCCTCAGATGAGGCTTTGAATTTTGCATATTGCTACGCAGCTGCTCTGTCTGTGTGCACGCTTATTCTAGCCATAATGCACCACTTATACTTCTATCATGTACAGCGGGCTGGCATGAAGCTGAGGGTAGCTATGTGTCATATGATTTATCGGAAGGTAAGCAAACCTGTTTACAGGTATATTTGGCAGCTATTTCGTTAGGGGAGTTTAAAAATACAGTTATTTGTTATGTTCATGCTTGCAATTCTGTTGAAGTTACTCACTTGTAGAAATGTAATGCATGCTAATATGTATCAGGCCTTAAATCTGTATATGTGCTTTTGCTCTCTTTTTGGTAATATGGTGTCTGAATGACAGCCTCAGTCCTCCTAATGAAGGTGGTGAACTAAATAGCCCTAAAGCCTAGGGAGACCCGCTGATTTTTCGCCTGCTCATGCTGTCAGAGAGGAACTCCCCCACTGGTGGTGAAAGGGTTGTGTGCTGGAGTGGTAAGAGGCCTCAGCATACAGCAGGAGGGGGGCAGAGCTCCCAGGGGATGCTGGCAGTTACTCAGCCCTGCAGTTTCATTGCAGCGGAGGACATTATTCTTGGCTGTCACCATCTGCTTCAGCACTCTCAGTTGTCTGGGAATTGCTCCACTGTGTCCTACCCCACCCTGTCCGTGTTGTGGTTAATGATGGGATTTATTTATATTTTATTCCAGCAGTGCTGTAGAACTAGTGCGTTGCCTCATTTGTGGGTCAGAGAGGCTCCCCCCTCTCTCTGGGGCATCCATCAGGTTAGTTCAGGGAGAGGCAGCCATACTGTGGTACTGCTGCTGCCTGCTCCAGGCTGGGGAGGATGGTTGGCATCTTCACAGGCAGGTCCCTTTACTATCTCTCCTACTTGGGGGGCAAGAAAGAGAGGAGTGGACAGAGGAGACAAGGTTCAGAATCAAGCCGAATCCTAAAGATATGGTAGAGCTGGTTTTTAGTATCAATTACTGGTTTTACTGTGGCAGCACTGGAGTCCTTCATTAAAGCCAACGAAGTGTGAGAAGGGGTGTACGTTCAGCAAGCTGTGTCTGTGTGTCCTGGTCAAGAAATAGCTGTCCTCGACTACAAACAGAGCCAAGGTTGCTGTCACATGGACAGTGGAACAAGAGAAGTTATGGGTATTACCTACAGGAAGGAGTTGAGTGACGTCCAGGACGAAATGCTAGCCTTGGTGTGCTCTGGGGAGCATGTAACCCAATTGTAAATGTCTGCTTCCCTATTCTGAAGCTGTTGGCAATACCCAAACCACTGAGCCCATCTCTCCTTCAAAGCAGGACGTCCATGCTGGAGATGCTGGAAGGGAAAATGCCCTATCTTTCTAGCTTTAGTGCTGCTAGAATAGTGAGTGACCTGCCAGTTCTTACCTCAGCAAAGAAGTTTAATTGAAGGATCAGGACTGTAAAGTTTCTTTAGAATATAAAGAAATCCATGTTATTTTAATCATTAAACATAGGTACCATCCACTTAAGGCAAACACTTGTACTACTGGTATAGGTCGCGTGAAGGTTTTGGGCAAAGCAGTAAAGTGAAGAGTAAAAATGTCCCATTGTAAGTGGTGATTGTTTTTCATGCACATATTTATTCTCCTCCCTCTTCTGATACCTTGGAAATTATCTTCTGGGAAATGAGCTCTAACATGGCGCACTGTTCTTGTACATAAACATCTCTCTAAGGTATTAATTTACTAAACTGATTATCATAACACAGTTGGAAATTCATGAAATATGTATATAGTGATGTTGTTTGTTGCTGTGTTGATATTAGCTTAGAAGCTTGGAAAAGAAGTGTTCATAATGTGCACCCTTTTTTCTAGAGATGTGATTAAATGGAAAATTGATCTCCCCTCATCTCATAAATATTTACTCCTGAGGGTAAAGGCTAAGGTCACAGCAGAACATTGATAAACCTTTCTAATCATTTGTCTTCATTATCTGAGGCTTATAGATAGGTCATACTTTCTCTTTATCCTTATACAGGCTTTAGAAAGAATCTGTATGCTAATTTACCAGCACTTTTACAGTGTTTGTTAATTGCTGTAGTAAATAAAAACTTGGATTTGCAAGGATGAATGGGTTGAATGAGAGAGCATCCTTAATGGAGAACTTCAGATGCTCGAGTTTTAGACCCTTTTTCATTTCCTGGAAGGTTAAAATATCATTTGCAAAAACCATGTATTCAAACTCCTAAGATGATTTGTGATCTGTAAGAAGTATTAGTGATGCACGCAGGAAGCTTATAACAAAAATGAAAATGGAATCTGTCTTATGACTCACAATCTCATGTTTTAAAGCCAAACACTACTTATGGGAGGCTGATTAATTGTGGTGGGGTTTTTTTTTTTTTTTGAAGACTTAACTTTTAGAAGTTCTTTGAGGTTCAGAATAAACACTAAAGCAGTTTAAGCTGTGGAGTAGTTGGTTGGGACATAAAGCAGCCAGAAAAGCGTCAGAAGTTATTTGACTGGACAGTTATTTCTTTCTATGGCCAGTTCTCTCTTTTTAATGTGCTTTTGAATTAACTGTTTGGGGCAGGAAGATATTAAGACAGTAAGATGGGAGTATGGAAGGCAGAGAATGGTTAAAGAATTGAAATTGGGCCTGCCCAATTACATCTGGGGAAAAAAAAAGTTTAACCTAAGACATCAAGTATGCAAACTGCTTTCATTAGTTCATATAATTAAGACCTATTTTCCTCGAGAAAGGGTGCTTGCTGGTAAATACATCTGTATGGAAAATCAAGCAGATCTTTGTGCTGAAAACGGATAATTGGTAAATGTAAAATAAAATGTAAATTTAAACTACAGTCGGTTTTTAAAAAGGTGTGTGGCCCTAGATAATATTCAGTAGTGTTTCTTACCTTTGGAGGGAATTCGTAAATACTATTGTCAGAGCAGTATTTAAAGCCACAGTGCACTGACTTTGGTAGGGATAGAGTTAATTTACTTCATAGCAGCTCATATGTTGCTGTATTTTCGATGTAGTAGAAAGGGAAATTACCAAAATTACGAATTTAAGTCACTTGTTTCCCTCGTCTGAGTGGGACATGACACCAGTGCAGTGTTCTCCCAGGTGGCTTAGGTGGACCTCAAATAGCAGATGTGTCTGTATGGTAAAGGATTGTCAGTAGCAGTAGGTGCTGTAAACACACCCTGGTGGGCAACTTCTTCAAACACACATCACTTGAACTCCTATTATTATGGTCTATGGATATCTAACAGCTTTTCTAGGAACTTACCAACCTTGATCTGTCATGTGGAGTAAACGTGTTAAAAATGTGGATGTGCTGTGGCTGCATTACCTGCAAGCAGCTTTGTGGGGGATTTCAGATATATGAGAGACAAACGGTTTAAGATAGGCAATGAAGTGATGGTTTTCTCAAATAATTAAATCTTGTTTCTCATGTACCCAGAGTCCTAGATTTATTAATGGAATGTCAGAGGAATTTCTTAATGGAGTCTTAAATGTTTCTGCCTGCTTGTTTAAATGAAGTTAGGGTTGGGATTCTTTCTGTGATTACTATCTTTGTAACCCAACAGTGAGGTGCAAGAAATGTAAGGCACTTCAGTTGAAATGATGCTTTGAATAGTACTTTGATGTCTGATGTTCTTGCACCTGATTTTAAATACTGGAACAATATTTTGAAACAGCACTTTTCAGGTTAGATTATTGATCAAAAAGGAATCCTAATAATAACTGTTTAGAGAGGGAGAAGTAGCTGTGCACCACCTAAAAATGTGAAGTGTTTTTGAGGAGTGAACTATTGCTGCTACAGGAAAAAGCGTAACATGTTTTGTATATCATTTTACTTGTGCTGCAAAACTGTTTTCTTTCTAGTGGGTGTAGAAGGAAGCGGGGCCTGTTATCTGCGTCTTTGAACAATTTCAGTTTGGATCTTTGCAGTAATGTTCAGACTGCATGTTTCCAGATACGATTTTGGGGGGGGGGTATTTTATAATTGCGTACTATTTTCTATTAACTTAACCTGTGAAAATACTTAATATTTACTCTTGTTGCTTTTCATATCATGTGTTAAACTTCACTTAATATAATTCAGAAATCTTATAATTTTACCAGACTTATTAACAAGGGAAATACTTATTAATTTTAAAAAGGATATTAACTCTGATTTACAAAGACAGAAAGCACAGTTTGCAGCGTTAGAAAGAACTGATAGTGTAAAATAAATAACTTGGGTTTTTTATCTTCTGTCAGGAATCTCATTCAAAATAGAATTCTTTCAATTGGCCAAACATTGTCCTGATTTTAATTTGGTCTTCAGGTGGAGTTTTCTGTTCCTGTTTTGAACAGATGCTCATAATGTGGGGGAGAGCAATGCAAATGAAAAGTTACAGGCTCTTTAGTTTTAATAACTTGCTCTATTGGTATTTTCCCATTTTTAATCACTTCAGACATGAAGATAGTGGCACTTTTGTTCTCACAGTTGTTCCCTAGATACTTTTTTTATACTCTCTTCTTCAGGACTTTCTTCAGAACATTTAACCTAACCCACATGTTATCTAAGGTTCTTGAACCGCTCACAGATATTCTCAGGCAAAAGCTGAGATGTACCTTCAGCTTTTGTCTCAGTATTGTATTTGTCTATTGAGTCTTTTGTGTATAGGTGTACTGTAGTCTATAAGCTGTGAAAATTTAAGACTGTTCTGACTTTTTTAGGCACTTCGTCTCAGTAACGTAGCTATGGCAAAAACTACCACTGGTCAAATAGTAAATCTTCTGTCAAATGATGTGAACAAATTTGATCAGGTAAGAAGTATTACAGATCTTTCCAAGGGGCTGAAGAAATGGTGGGGTTTGAGTTAAGAAGTTTTTGTGTACAACTAGTCACAGAATCACAGAATCATCTAGGTTGGAAAAGACCTTGAAGATCATCTAGTCCAACCATTAACCTGACACTGACGGTTCCCAACTACACCATATGCCTCAGCGCTATGTCAACCTGACTCTTAAACACCTCCAGGGATGGGGACTCCACCACCTCCCTGGGCAGCCCATTCCAACGCCTAACAACCCGTTCTGTAAAGAAATACTTCCTAATATCCAGTCTAAACCTTTCCTGGCACAACTTGAGGCCATTACCTCTTGTCCTATCGCTTGTTACTTGGTTAAAGAGACTCATCCCCAGTTCTCTGCAACCTCCTTTCAGGTAGTTGTAGAGGGCGATGAGGTCTCCCCTCAGCCTCCTCTTCTCCACACTAAACAACCCCAGTTCCCTCAGCCGCTCCTCGTACGACCTGTGCTCCAGACCCTTCACCAGCTTCGTTGCCCTTCTCTGGACACGCTCAAGTAATTCAATGTCCTTTTTGTAGTGAGGGGCCCAAAACTGAACACAGTAATCGAGGTGTGGCCGCACCAGTGCCAAGTACATGGGTAAGATCACTTCCCTGTCCCTGCTGGCCACGCTATTTCTGATAAGCCAGCATACCATTGGCTTTCTTGGCCACCTGGGAATTAGTGATTACACACCAGTGATTAAGTGTTTCTTATGAACATTTCTTCTAGTTGTTTCTCAAACGTCATAGGAAGAGAAATACTCTCTTAAAATATGGGAGGAAAAAATACTTCCCCCCCAATATTTTCCTACTGTTTTCCTAAGGTCAGAGAAATGCTGGTGCCTGAAGATAAAACAAAATCAATGTGGTAATTTGCTTACTTTCTGGAGGTGAGGCAGCTCTGTGTACATTTAGGTCTCTGAATCTGGTGCAGAGTTCTAGCTGGATGCCTCGGTGCCTGCCACGGGCAAAGGTGCTTCCTTAACTTTGTGTTATTAGGGTTTAATTTTTTATCTCAGACAAAAGCTAATTTTTGTTTCTTAACTATTTGTCTAGGTAACTATTTTCTTGCACTTCTTGTGGGCTGGACCAATTCAAGCTGTAGCAGTAACAGTACTTCTCTGGATAGAGATAGGCCCATCATGTCTTGCAGGAATGGCAGTTCTGATTATTCTTCTTCCTGTCCAGACCTGCATTGGGAGGCTTTTTTCTTCCCTAAGGTAAGGTCGCACATCTTAGGTTGTAGGTTTTTTTTCTCTCCTGGGTTTTAAAATGTGCACACTGGATGGAGGTGGAGTACTGCTCTGAGATCAGCATCTGTCTGGTGATGTTTAGGGAATGGTTACTACAAAGGCAATACTGTCAGTCCTGACGTAAGTTTGACTTGCTGGGGTGATACAGGAGTTGCAGCAGAAAGCTCTGAAGGTTTCATGTTCAAAGATCTTACTCTCTCTCCTCCAATACAAAGAGAGAAAAGAAGAAAAAAAATTATGGTGGTGGTTTTGATGCCAGCTGTGAGGTTTCTAGCTGTAAGATTCTGGGCTGTGGAAATATAAAATGAGTTTGCAGTAATTTTCCATTATCAGCCAAATTTAATTTGTTTTTCTGTGACTTCCTCCTAAAAAACCCACTTGCCTCAAATGGGAATGTTGAATTATCTTCAGTGTTCTTGCTTCGTAACTTTCTTGTGTAATTAATCATACGCTACTTAGATCATGAGTTTATAAATGGCTTTTGAATCTAAATGGGAGTATTTTTGTGTTCCTTTACTGTGTATGCATATGCTTACTAGTGTTATGCATCTCTGTTGCATTTGTATTCAGGGTGAATGGGTTCCTTCTAGCTCTTCGGGTAAGTAAAACTTTTTAGGGAGTTACTGTTGATTTCAAGTTGCATTTTAAGACAAGTTTTCCAGAGAAGGAGACTGGTATTGCCATTGCATGGCTAGGTATGCAGAGAGAGCTGAGAATTACAAAATGAGACCAACTTGTAAGTTTCCTTCTATTTGTAACCACTGTAATAGTCTTCAGTTGTTATGCTTACATGCTATTTCTCAAATAATGAGCCATTCAGTGTTCTCTGTCAAATTCTTAGGGTTTTTTATGATAAAACCTGTGTATAGAACACTTCCAATGTATTCTTATATGTGCATTTTCACTGCATGTGTGATATGCATGCATAGGTATCAAGCTACTTCACTGTTGGGTTGAGTTTCAGGTTTTTGAGGTTTTGAGCTTTGAGTCAGTAGTTAAAATACTTAGCACTTAACTAGTGCCTTATCCATGGTGAAAAGCATTATTATCCCCATTTTACAGATGGGAAACTGAGGCACAAAGAGATTAAGACACTTGTCCAGGGTCAGACAACAAGGTGACAAAAATCTCTTCTTGAAGGTATGTATTTTAGAAGTTAATCAGTGGCAGCGTAATGTTGTTTGGGTTTTTTCCCCATTCATTAACAGCCACTTGTTTGGATGCAGTGCAAAGGAAATAATTTGTTAACCAGAAAAACTATTGCTTGTCTAGGTGTGCACAGATCTTTGTATTTTTAAATAGAAATGTGCAGTGAACAGGAGTTCTGGTTACTAGAAAAACTGAAATGGATTCCAGCTCCATAATGATGAATGTGTTCACATGGCAATTGCTGGGGATCTGCATGCATTTAAGGAAATCAGCCTATGAAGAAGTAATTTAAGGATTAAAGCTTTTGCTAAAAACCAGGCACGCTTGGTGTGGCAGCTAATTTGTGCCATTATTCAGCATTGTACTTGTGACCCAGTCTTGTAAACACATATATGTGCACCAGTGTATGATGCCAGCATTAGCTTCAGTGCTGTAGGAGTTTGTAGAAATGGACTCAGTATCCTGTGGAATGGTATACACTGTATTATGCGATATTGCTTTTACCTGCACGAGTACTAGAAGTTTTACAAAACACACGTGACCTAATACATTATTTGAGAAATAGTTCAATTATGGGACTGAAGACCATTTTATATATATTTATTTACAAGAGCTCAACCTTTTCACTGCTTAGCCATGCAACTGTAATATTTTCATTTAAAGCTCTTTTAAGGTTTTTTTGAGAGAAAAGCTATGTGGAACTGTTATGTCAGACATGATTAAAAGCCTCCAAATATGCCTCATGAAAGCAAAATGGAATTCTGCAGCTTGCTTAATTTAGAATGGTTATTAGTATCATAGAGGGGACTTCTCAGACACTTGAAGATTTTTCAGTTCCTTTCCTACTGCACTCTTAAGCATGCTATGTGAACGTGTGTTTCCCAGTCGTCCTGACCTGCATGTACTCTGGTTACTAGGATAATATTTCAGTGGAAAAACTGAAAAATTGGTTTATAAGAACTATAGCCTCTTTGATTCACACCATTTAAAAAAGAAACCTCCATTAACTTCATTATTTTTGAGTCATCTTCAACCTTCTGTTATCTGGAGACCAAGCCTGGAAGTTAGGCCTGAAAGGTGACTGTTTCAAAAGATTGCACGTGAGAATTGTTGTTCGCTGCTGCAAAGATATGAACAACACGTGCTAAATTTTGGCTTTTGCAGTGGTGTTGTGGGTAGGAGGAAGAAGGGATGAGCTCTCTTACATTCTTTGAGGAATTGTTTTTGTTTTACTGGTTTGGGTTTTTTTGAAAAAGAGAAAGAGGATTTAGCAAAGATAATCTTGTTCCATGTCAGTACAGTTGGTTTAGGCTAAGCTATCTTCCTCAGTCTTACTAAGAAGCCTTGACTGTATTAGGGCCAATTTCCTACATTTCTTTCATCAGTTTTCTTTTATAAATATTTCTTAATAACCTGCTTCAGCAGGAATGTTGGTGCTGAGCAGTTTTTTTAAAATGACGAGCAGACACCTGAAATTCTTTCTGCTGAAGTGCTTTAAACATGGCTATTTCTTCCAGAGCATCAGAGAAATCTTACAGGGGACAGATTAAGCTGACAAAACATAGCCACTCCTTCTAAAGAACTTGCTTTTTTTTTTTTTTTTAAAAATATGATCTCTGAATCTTAACTTTCATTGGAATATACAAAAATAAGTAATTTGTCGAGAAAAGGTATGTTTTATCAGAATATGGACTACTATAGCTCACTGTGCAATATATGTTTGTCTACATGAATGAATTCAGAATTGTTATAGGCTTTAGTAGCATGGTTTATGCATTCATTACATGGCTTCTAACTTTCAATGCTTTTTTCCTAATTAAAACTGTGACTTTATTATTTAATTACATATATTTTCCAGTTTGTTCATCAGTGCAAACATAATGTGGGACTAAGATATATATATATATATATTTAGTGTTAATTACAATTAATGCTTAAATAATATTTATTAAACCATATCTAGATTAGCTTTCCTAAATCATAGCTTGTGTACCATTACTAAGTAATCTGTGCTTCAACTAGAGTTAATCTTCAAAAGACACAGAGGCCTATTTCCTTAACAACATCAAAAGAGCCTTATGTCTCATAAGAGTTGTTATTTTGGCATTACAAAACCATTTTTAAAAGTAATTTTCTGATTTTTGTTTAGTTCTAAATATTTGTAAATTTCTTTATTTGAGGTTTGTTTGTACATAATATGTTAAGAAATACTATGTGTTTGTGCAAGCTAACGTATAATTCTGAACATTGATTCAACTCTCAGTTCCCTGAGAATAGGGAATACCAGGAATACAGATGTACCAAGTCTGCCTGCTGTGTGTCAGCTTTGGGATACTGTTTTAGGAAGACTCTTTAATGCAATTACAATTATATGTGTTCCCCTTACAAGTAAAAGCAAAAACTAAGTTAATATGAGTATGTTATGCGATCGTAAATAGTCTCTCTTCAGAATCAGAGAATTTTTACTTTGTGCTTTTTACAGAAGCAAGACAGCTGCCTTAACAGATGTCAGGATTAGGACCATGAATGAAGTCATAAGTGGTATGAAGATAATAAAGATGTATGCTTGGGAAAAGTCATTTGCAGAACTTGTGAATGGTTTAAGAAGGTAATCCTGGAAAGATACAGCTTGGTATATGACCTATACTTGTTTCTATTTACTTACATGTTAGTAAGTGCGGTTTACTTAACTTCTTTGGCTTTTTGTTTTTTAAAAGCTTTCTATAGCAAGGGTGAAGGAATGAAAATATAAGGGGACAGAAAAAGAAAAGAACCTTTAATGTTTATAAATTCTGGGGGGTTTTTTATGCTTCCTTTTATGGTTGTGTTTAAAAACAGCAACTAATAAGCTGTAGTAGTTGTAATTGAACAGTTTCATCCTCACAGTTCTGTAAACTAATAGCAAGGAACCAATAAGCAGACATTGCCCTTCTCATAAATATATGGAATCTGACTTTCTGTGCTAAATGATAGCATCCTCAGGTAGTACTTTGCTTCCCTTTCTGTGTTTTGAGATACTGTTCAAGCCATTTGGGAAGGGTGGAGGGGAGAAAGGCAGCAGCTCAGAAATTCCCTAGTTGTTCAACTGGCAAGGCCGGCTGAGTTTGGTATCCTAAGACATTTCATTTTGGAGGTCTGTCAGCATCTGATCAAAACTTACTCATAAATTTGATTTTCAATCAATATTTGCACTTTTACTTGACAGTATAAGAGCATTCAGTGCTAAAAGACAACTGTAGGAGTTCAGGTGCATATTTCTCATCGTTTAATTTTCATGTTATGTCCCTCTCCAGCATATGAGTAGAAGGTTGTTATCCTGCTGTAGATTCTGTTTTTTAATTTTTTAAAAAACTCTTTTATTTGGAATTTCTATTTTTTAAAGGAATTTTTTTCCTTTATATCCATGTGTAGGCTTGCAGACTTGCTAATGTTCCTGAGACATTTCTTCCCATGCACATAATCCTTTCCTCCGTCAGATTATAGGATCCTGTGCTGATTGAACATTCTTGATTGAGAGCTTTGCTCTCTTGTGTGGAGCCAGAGAGGATAGTTCTTCATTGAAAGCTTCCTCAATGGGTGAATTCACATCACTAAATTTTAGATTTCCAAGTTCAACACCTCATTAGGATTAGAGGCTTCCTTTTTAATGATGGAGAGAAATAAGCTCTTCCAAAACACAACTTGAGCCCTCTTTCTTTTCTTTAACTGTGGTGTGGAAAACTGTAGTTAAAAGTCTTAAATTCAGCCAGATGATTTATTGCCCAGTATTTCCACAGTGGCCCTTGACAGTTGCTAAGATGACATCTGAGCCCCTCCATTGCTCTCTTTTCCTGTGGTTGTCTGTTTTAGTTTCCTTTTATATAACTCTGTGCCTTAAGACAGTGTGGTGTATTATATGCAGCCTGCGGGTAGGCTGTAATTTATCTGATATTTATGGAGAGTAGCACAAAGAACTTGCTGATTATCCACAGATAGTGAGAGGATTATTAAGGATTATTAGAGGGTGGGAAAAGAGTTTCATCCAGGATTGTAGAAGTAATTGAATTAGACCCAATTCAAATAGTTTACATACAAATGTTCTTTCACTGTACTCTGGAGGAGATCAGAGATTGTGAGCCCTTAAGCTGAAAAAATAAGTCTTTGAAACTCTTTGAAAGTCTGTCAATTCAGCCAATTTGGCAAGTATAGTGGGAAAGTTGCTTAACTAGTTTTCCAGTAGCGCATCCTGCATCCTTCTGTCTGTTAAGTGAGGATTTAATTTACTTCAAATTGTATAATCGTAACTTGAGTCTCTAATCTTAGTATATAGTTCCAAGTGGAAGGTAATCAAAATGATCAAGATTTTCCCAGAGAATTGCCAGAATATTTGGGAAATTAGGAATTGTTTCATAATTTTATATTCTATATTATTTCAAGCAGATTAAATTAGAATATATGGGGAGGGAGTAGTAAGTTGTTACGGCTCACTTGATAAAGAAAAACTATTATTTTAGTAAGAAGTTAAGCCTGATCGCATCCACATTGTAGATAGTGCAGTAACATTTTAAGGGTTGGATTTGATGAGTCATTTAGAAGTGGAAACTGAAATTTAACTGAAGTGGAAATTGGGAACATACGCAGCAGCTTTGTGCTGTACCTCAATCACTATTTAGTTTGGGTAATGGCTGGCAGAACAATTGGCCTCACAGATCAGTATTTTCTGAATTATGAACCAGAATTCCTAGAGCAAAAGAAGCCAGGAGCAGGGTCCAAATCAGGAAGGATTTAGGCAGAGATCAAAGGGAATAGTGCAAATCCTGTGATCCAGCTTGAGGAGCAGCAGCTGAATAATGTCAGATACTTGGGCAATGGGTGAACTCTTGATCTTCTGGAAGTTGCCCTCTTTTTTCAACTGCAGAGTATGTGTCGATCTTATCAGGAGTTTTGCGACTGAACTCTACTTGATTTTGATATTGGAAGGATAAGGAGTTTGTGGGTGTTTGGCCTTTCTACAGAGGGTTTTTTCCTTTTTGCTCTTGTATGCAACCCAGAAAGATTCGAAGCAGATTAGAATCTGAATTGAAATACTAGTTTGACCAAAGCAGAAAAAAAAGAGTATTTTGGTTTTCTGTCTCTGAAAAATAATCATTTTCTATAGCTACTAAGATATTAAATATAATAATTTTCCCCACTCAATTTCTAAGCCTTTTAAATTCTCTTTTGTTATTTACCATATAACATACTTCCTTTACAGTTCTTTACATATGAATTGGGGTGATTCAGGGGGAGGAGAAGGAATGTAAAAGTGAAGTCCTAAGAGTGGGTTTCCCTCGTCCTATTTTTGAGGGCAATTGCAATGGGAGAGATTAATGTGATTGTTTATATTTTGCATTTTTAGGAAGGAGATTGCCATGGTTATGAAAAGCTCCTACCTTCGAGGACTGAACTTAGCCTCTTTCTTTGTGGCAAGCAAAATAACAGTGTTCATGACTTTCATGGCATATGTACTCCTTGGCGAGGTTATCTCTGCAAGTCGGGTGTTTGTTGCAGTGTCCCTGTATGGTGCAGTAAGACTGACAGTAACTCTGTTCTTCCCTGCGGCTGTTGAGAGAGTATCCGAGGCAGTGGTTAGCATACGACGAATCAAGGTATGGTTATTGATTTGAATGGTATGTGGATTTCTTCTGTTATTCTGACACTGGTTTAATGTCACCGACAAAAGCAGCCTTATTTTAGTTTTGCAGTTTAGGATTTTTAGTGAAATAACCTGTTTTGAAAACTGAACATGTTGCTGTGTATGCATGTGCAAACACATGATGTGCACTGGTAGTGCAGGCTGAAATGTAGGAGAATAGTGTACGTGCAAGGAGGTGTTGTATGCCTTTTTGGAGAGGAACATGTGGACAGATATGCAGATATGTTGGGATTGGGAGTTGGAGGACAAAGCAGGCAAATAGGAGCTGTAGGATTCATACTCATATTCCATGTGCACTGCACTACCCTGTCAGCTATGGAGGATGGGTGGGAGCCCTAGCTGGTGTCTTGTGGATGCTTTCAATACTGGAACGAAGACTCAAATTCAGTAAGGATGAACATAAGTAATGATGCTGGTTTTGGCAGATGGACTGTATTTTGTTTGGTTTGCTGTGTTTAGTATGTGTTGTGAATAAAATAGTCATGTTTGCTGCATGTACCAGTACTTTAGCATAAACTGTAAGAGCAAAAGACTTAAATGCAAAATGCATTTTGAATTTAAAACTTAAAAAATCACAAATTGTCAGGTTATTGAAATACAGAATTAAAGCATGCCATCCATTTTAGAGCTTAATTTTGTAAAAAAACCACAGGTTAGTCTAGAATAGGGGAAACAAACCCTCTAGATGTCATCATACAGCTCTGCATGGTGTCACTATGCCATGTGTTGATGAAAGTAGCTAAAAATCTCCCATTTTATTTTCTTCTCCATGTGCTTGAATACAATAAATCAGGTTTTTTGTTGTTAAATTTTCTAGCTGTATTAAGCCCTCACCGAAAAAATGTATTGAAGAGGTAATCTTTGCACTTCAAAGGAGCATTTTGTAAACATTGATGCAAATGGAGTTAGAAAAGGTTAATGTGTGAAAATCATGACCACAGCAATATTGTAGGCATTAACATTTATTATTACTGCTTAAACTAAACTGTGGGAGGGGAGAGAAGTGCTTGGGATACTGGATGTTGCACACTGTCCTTTCTGTACTCTCATATACCCTGTGTTCAGCTGCAGAGCAGTGCTCTTTCAAGGGATCTTTCAAGCTGTACAGGTTGAGAGACATGGGTGGCTGAAAGCGATGCCTTAGGAATGACAGAATGGCACTTGAGCAGAGGCAATGACAATCTGTTCCTTTTTTTTTTTTTCCCCTCTTTGTTTCTGACATATCCTAGTGGTCACACGATTTTGCTTCTGACAGCTGTCTCCAGCTCCCTTGCACTTACGTTCCTTAAGGATGGTTCTTGGAAACCAAATCCAGAATCGAGGTTCATTGGGCAAAGAATTATCCTAATAAATCTGTAGCATCCTTGTTACTGTCACCAACTTTTTAGCTTCAATTTCCCAAACTGTTTCAGGGTTGGACATTTTGCTACTGAATGACAAGATGCAGCCTGACCAAAGATGTGTTATTGAAATGTAAATAAGTGGAAAGGAATTAGAAGAAGAGAGTGAGAAGTACAGATAAAATTATGAATTTGATGGCTAGGTATATTTGGGCAAAACTGAAAATGCTTTTTTTTTTTTTTTTTTTTAAGAAGGTGCTTCCTCTTAGGTTTTGTAGAACAGGTGAGGTTTCTGCACTAATCATAAAGTACACTTAGATGGAGAAAAGGAAGCAAGAGATACTATGCTTCAGGTGACAATAAAGAATGATCGTCAGATGGGAAGTAGTAGCCTTTACTCCATACGCATTTATACATGCATAAAAACTGTGTGGCAAACAGAATAGTGGTCTCCTTACTGTGTTTGTCACCTGAGCTCTCTTCCCCTCCCCCTAGCTACACATCTGAGAGCTGGTCTGCATCTCTTGAAGCTTATTAACTCTTTTGTGATGGCGCAGTAGGCTCAAGGTCCCCTCATGAAACAAAGTGAGAGCAACTGTTTTTCAGAGGGTTATTTTGGCAGTCATGCAGAAAAGAGAATAAGTGTCAGCTTAAAAAAAATCACAAATTGTCAAAAGATAGAGGTTTCTCTTTTAAGGACACAGTCACATCTCAAGCTAGTGTTTGCTCCTCAGCATCCTGTGGATGGTAGCAACTTTATTTTTATCTGTGTGAAAGATTATTAAGTACAAAAAGAATGGAAGAATGTTTTAAGAGAACTTAGAGTCTCTAAGGCTTAAGTTACTTATTGCATTGGGAAGTTTTATTCCTAGTGTTGATTTTTTTCTCCCAGTGTTTAAAATTCATGGTGTTAACTGTACTACTTTTTTCTTCATTTGTACTAGTTTTATTTGACATCTGCCATACGTGGTAGTATAACATTTTTGAGTTAAATGGCTAGCTACCAATTATACCTGGGATGAATGCTACTGCTAGAAGAAAAATTCCTGGTAAATGCAGAACCAATGAGAGACTGATTCCGTGCTTATAACTGCTGTGGTATTTCAGCCATCATCTAAATCCAAATCACACTCCTGAGGCCTCTTCTCAAGTCACACACCCCAATACTGATTTAGGCTGTGTCTGGAGTTTCTTTCCCTGCCTACCACTCTCTTATCCCAAGTTCTCTTTTACACACCCATTTGGGCCTGCCTATCTAAAACAGTGCTCAGCGATACTCATCTGGCCAGAGAGCTCAGGTATGTGTGGCTTTGCCCTTTTGCCTTTTGGTGGAGATAAATGTTTATGTGCACTGAGTCTGCAGACTGCTGCATGAAAATGCTTGATTTCTCACTGCACTCTGAAACGATACCTGCCAGCTGGAGTTTGAGCAGTACCTCTGTGCCTATTAACATTTAGCAGGGCTCTTCCTGTCCTCCCATGGCTCCTGGCATTCTCCTTCAGCTTGCCCTTAGTTACTGACTTCTGTCAGGCTTCAGCAGCTATCTCACATCTGCAAACTGTTAGCTCAGAACTTGTTAACTAATCCTGACTTCTAAGATCAAGACCTTCCTTCTTTTCTCAAAGTATTGTCTGCTAGAGCTTATTTAAGGTCTTTATACTCTGATTCAAAGCATGATAAATTTTTCTGGTTTTATCTTAAAATTGTGGTAGCTGTTACCCTTGAAAGTTTTCTCTAGAATTTGCCCCCTTGCCTTTCTAAATGTGTTTGAGCTATTTATAATCTAGCATCAGGCAAGGTGTGCTAGAAGTGTGGCTGTGGTACAAAAGTGCATGTTTATGCAATTTGAGGGAAAGGTTCTCTGACTGGGATATGATGTAGAAGTACAGTAGTGAAAGTGCAATGAACCAGTTAGGCAGGCGCAAGCAATTTATTGTGTTAATGCTGTGGACTTTGAAAGGAGGAGAGGTTCAGATAGTGTTCTGCAACCTTTTTGTCACTTGAAGAATGCTTAATAGGAACAGTGGACAGCTGCTTACTGCATCCTCATTGTTCTTCCAAGTGAAACAACATAAGCCTTTACCAGCAAAGCAGTGGAATGATAAGGGTGAGGGTTTTACCTCTTCTGCATGAGAGGGGGGGAGTCAAACAACTACAAGATTTGTCAGTGTTTCAGGAAAAAGACACCATGGATTCTTAAGGTCCGTTTGCTTCAGGAATTCTGTTTATTGAGCAGGTGTCATCCTCTAGTACTTTTATGCTATTAAATCTACAATTCTGGGGTTTTTTTAGGGAGGGGACAGTTAGCTACTTAGAGGTACACTGTTGAAGGAGTGGAGCATTTCTTTGGAAATGTAATTCCTTGATCAGTTTGTGGTTGTTTTTCCCCCCTCCCCCCATAATTCATGTTCTATATGCTTCTTCCAAAAACAAGTGCTTGGGTTCCTTTCCCATTCTCAGTTTCACATTAGGCAATATCCTGTGCTTTTCTTTTATTGCAGAACTTTCTGATACTTGATGAGGTCTCACACTTCAAGCCACAACTGCATGGTAATAGTGAGAATGTCATTCTTCATGTTCAGGATTTGACTTGCTATTGGGATAAGGTAAATTTGCTTCTACTAAATGTAAAGTATATTGGCACTGCAGCCATTTTTAAGTCTAAAAAGCAGGATGTCTATTTATAGTGTGGTGATGTTTTATATTCCAACTTTTGTATATGAGACTCCTTTTAGTATGTTAAGCTAATTCTGTAGAATAGTGCTGAAAACACTGTCAAATGTATCTTAAAAGTAGCTATTCCTGAATATTATACTAAATGAAAATATGTGCATTTCTATGTGAAAATATCTCTTGTTTAACAGCACCGTATTGTAGCTGAGATACTTAAATTGGAATTAAGGACAGACAGCACAGTAAAGTGGCGTTAGCATGTGGGTTTTTTTTTTTAACTGAATGCTGATCAGTCCATTAGTCTAGAACCAGTACAATATTACACTTGTCATAACAGATTTGAGAGCTTTAGAGACTAGTCTGCATGTATTTGTTACTCTGTGTATTTTAATTGAGACTGTTCAGCTACAAATTGTTCTCTGCTTAAAATGCACCAAACCCACGAAAATACATGGGTGATAAGTCTATTATGTATCCTTTTCTGTAAGCAAGACAAAGATTGATTGTTGTTTCAGTTTTAAAACTGCAATTACTATGGTAAGCAGCAATTTATGATGAATTGTTGGGGCTATTACGAGCTGCCGGTATCCTTGCACAAGGGAAGCTTCAGTCTCTGCAAGAAACGCTGGAAGCTCTAAAAATGAATTTTGCATATAAATGTAATGCAACTAAGACATGTCACATATTTCCCTTTATATACCCTCTTCCGCTACGTGTGCTGTGTCCCAAGGAAGATAAAGTGTGAAAACATATGTGAAGATCTACCTACTACTACTCAGCTACAAAAGAAAATTGCTGTATTGTACTTTCTCAGAATTGTCTCTATGACATAAACCTTTGAGACATTGAACAAGTTTTTTTAAATTAATTGATATGAAAAACTTGATGAATGCGTTATAAATGCAAAATGGAATGTATTTCTTAATCTTTGTTTTCTTCCCAAACCAACATTGGTACCAGTGTTAACAATTTATAGGAAATGGTTGCATAATATGCCCATAAAATGGCTTCTGTTTTTTTCATGAGTTGTTTATATTGCATAAAGCAGGACAGCATGACTGGAATTACCGGTTTCCTTTCGATTTTAAAAAAAACCCAAACCAAGAAACCACCCACCAAACTCTTAATGTAACTTTCATTTTGATACTTAATTGCAGTGTGCATGGGAGAAGAATAGTTCTCCCAGAACTACTGAGGACTGCTGAGAACATTTCTGTTATATACTCTAAAAATGATGCAAAATAATATAGAGTTGCTCACTGAAAAGGTGATGAGTTCTGAGAGAGAGGAGTTATAAAAGGAATAATAAAAATATGCTATCTTTTGTCAAGTAACTGACTTAGCTTGCTACCCTCACTAGGTTTCTCAAGACTCTTTGGATCTCTGTACAGACATTGTACAGCTGGATGATGTTTTTTTTATTTTTAAAGATCATGAGCCAAAAGAGATAACTATAAAAACCCAACAACCCACAAATACAAAATCACTGAAAGTAAAAAAGAGATTACTAGCTAGACTTCTGGGAAAACAAAATAGTGTATTACAGTTTATCAATGATAAAGATAAAACCAGTTAATTTATGGTGACACCCTTGTTTTCCTAAAGCAAGTATTATCTTGAGTACCACAGGCTAGTCCGATAACCCACATGGAAGTAGGGTTTCAGTGAGGGTTTTCAATGATATGCCTTGAGTTTACAGAACAGTCCGTCTGCTCAACTGAGCAACTTCAGATTTGAAATTCAATTTGGAATTAAAACTTGAATTTGGAAATGAAACTTGAAATTCATTTGGACAGAGGCCAAATTTGTCCCTTGTAATTTTAGTCACTTAAATGAGGAGCGTAAGTAGCGTAGTACTTCCGTGCAGTATATGATCTCTGCATCCCTCAGATGGGATGAATTGCTTCTCAAGTGTAGGATGTGTAAGGTCTGCTCAAGCACACCTAAGGAGTTGCTGCCCCTGGAGGGATCATTCTTCTTGTGTCCTCCTGTCCTCACACTCTGTGTCTCTGTTCCCTCCCTTGTGGTGGTGTTAATGCTTGTATGTACGACCCTGTGGTGAACCAGTTCGGAGGGATAAAACAACAGAAAATTAATCTCTTCTAAGGTGATTTGTTTTCTGATAGCCAAGTCCCATGACCATACCGTTTGCAAGGTTAGGCAAGAGCAAGTGGCAGAAGGGAAATGAAAGACATGGATAGTTGACAGGGCACAGGAGAGCTGGGACATTTGTGGTAATGAGCTGTCAGATGAACTTAGCTGTAATATTAGTCTGTGCTCTGATTTAAGTGGCTCAGTTTAGTGCCTAAAAATAAGTGTGATGAGTTCAGGACAAATTGTCTTTAAGGAATGCTGTTTTGCTAAAATGCCGTGTCCCTTAGGCGTTTGTGGCCATGCTGTTTGTTTGCATTACTACTTTTGTATATGTTCTGTGATATCTTACAATACTGCTTTAATATACAATACTTGGGTAATAGTTTAAAAACTTTTTTAAATTTTTCTGTAATGTTTTTAGGCTCTTATGATATACTTTTTTAAAAACCTGAGTGTGGGAGGAAATATCTTTGCACATTTGTGAATACAGAAGCACAGCCTCAAGAAGTCTGAAGAAGGGCCTGTGTGTCTGAAAGTTTATTTACTTTTCCATATAGATTAATTGATTTAATAAAAGATACAAACTTTGCATTAAAAAAAAAAACCTTGGCTGCCATAAGTTGGTAGAGTTCTGCTGTCCTTAGCACTAGCTGAACACCTGAACTGTGTACTCTGGACTGAGAAATTAAATTCATGCTAAAATGCTGATTGAGAGCAGAGGGTGGAGAAAAAAAAAGCTGCGTTGATGCCACCTTGTGGAAATTAATAATAGCAACAAAAGTAGTTTTGTGGAGTTGCACAATACGGACAAGTTTGGGTTCTCACAGTGTGACTCTGATATTGTGTGAACCCTGTGGTGCTTCTGCGATATTTAGTGGGAGCTGTGATGGGGAATGTGCAGCTCTGAGCTCTAGGTGCAGTGCTGCCTAACCAAGTATTTCTCCTGGCATGAGTGGACACGTGCGTGCTAGCCCAGCTCTCCCAGCCGTCATAGGTGTGGATGGATGCTGTACCTGTGTTTCTCCCAAATAATTTGAAACGAGTTGCAAGCTTCCCCTTTTCGCAGTCCCAGAACTTGGTCATGTGGCATCTTCCGTGTGGGGTTATGTGGTAGCCTCTTGAGCTTCAAATTGTGGCTGGAGATTTTAAATAGTCTGCAAGCTGTCAGGAGGCACACTAGGTATTCTTCACCTTGCTCTTCCTTTTTGAAGCTTAAGGCTGAGTTTTTGTTTGGTCCTTTAATAGAAATACTTTTTTTTTCTTAAATGCATATACTTTCCTCTTTGCATTTTAGTATCAGTCGTGCTTAGTGCGGTCTAAGATGCATGTAAGGGCAGATCCTGTTACAAGGGTGTTTTGCTTTCATGAGAGGGAGCTGCACCAGGCCCTTAGGAATTGTGGTTTAGCGTAGCTATTAAAGACATGAGCATCCTTTCATTTCACGAGAAACAGGCGTTTTTACAACCTTGATAGGAGAGGTGAAAAGTATGTTGGGAAATAAGTTCTTATCGGTAGCGTACAAAAAAGAAATATTAAACAAACAGTCTTATGGTAGTGAATTATCACACAGATAGCCCACTATGTTGTACGTGAAAAGTCTCTGAGAATCCATGATATACAAGATGAAGTTGTGTAAAATCAAATGGTGTTTTTCTGTTTTCACTTTGGATAGAGGCATGACTAGAGCAAACAGAGACCTGGCTTTCCTGGGGCTCCAAGAGAGCTTCAACAGCCCCCTTTTTCCAGCATTTGTCCGGCTACTCGGAGTCGCCGGGCGTGCTGTGCTGGCGCCGTGAATGCCGGTGTGATGGCCAGCAGAGAGCTCCTGTTTCCCAGGCTGCCGCCCCAGCCTTGTGCTGAGCTGCAGCGCGGATGTGTGGGCTTTGAGGAAGCACTGCTGCTGCTGCCCTTGGGTTCCTTACTCCTTGAACACTGTTTTATCTGTGTTACTTGTTTGTGGTGAAGGATCGGGGTCTTTCAAAAGTGTTTGTGAATTACTGAAGTGGCAAACTGTATGCCTGAAAATATGGTGGGCATATGGGTTGCTAGTTTATAGTGATTTATGTGCGTTGTTTTCTGTTTCTAAAGAGCTGCGTATTTCATTACTGAGGAAGCCTAACTTTTTCTCAAATCCACAGAGTTTAGAAAGCCCAGCACTTCAACAACTATCATTTACTGTCAGACGAGGGGAATTATTGGCTGTGATTGGTCCTGTAGGAGCTGGAAAAGTAAGTCTTAATGTTTGCTCAATTCTGTGGGGTTTTTATGAGTCTGTTAAATGTGACTAGAAACTTTCTGTGTATATGTTTCACATCAAGATACTGGCATTCAAGAAAGGCAGATGTCCTTCTGGAGGTGGGGAGGAGGTGATTCAGAGTTAAACAGCACTTTGTACGTTGCTTCTAGACTGCATGTAAACGGTACTAGTGCTCTTCTACTGTTAGCAGTAGTTTGAATGACGGGGTGAAGTAGGCCATCATGCCAGTAAACACTGCTCAGTCTCTGTAATGTCTTTAATGCAATTAAACTTTTCAATTTTGATTTTATTTCTTTAATCTTTTCCAGTCTTCACTCTTAAGTGCTGTGCTTGGTGAGCTTCCTAAAGACAAAGGTTTGATAAATGTTACTGGAAGAATTGCCTATGTTTCCCAGCAGCCTTGGGTGTTTTCTGGTACAGTAAGAAGTAATATACTGTTTGACAAGGAATATGAGAAAGAAAAATACGAAAAAGTTTTAAAAGTCTGTGCTCTTAAAAAGGTATGGTTTTCTCTTTGTGTGTTTTATTTTCACGATCTTTATTTAATGTTCTTTCAGACTTGGGGTACACGTTGCAATCTATAATATATAGACTTGATTATTATTGGTAGCATGTGAAATCCTATTGCTTAACAATATGTGCAATTATTTTTGACATCTGTGTGTAAGCACATTCTTGTAATTCCTAAATATTTCACTAGAGGGAGGTGTAGTTTATGTGAAGCACAGACAAATTTGGAAAAAGCTATTCCCAATTATTTAATTTCATAATCGCATTTTTCAGTGGCATTGTGGTAGATCTGTGTGTAAATGCAATAAAAGGTGGAAAATAAATGATCAAGTTAGCACCATTTTGTGACTTCCATTTTGTAAATATTCTATACGCTTTTTTTTAAAAAAAAGTCATGTGTATCATGTATTGTGCATTGCTAATGGCTATCAAAAGAACCTTAGTGCTATATATGGGAGAACTTTCTGAGCCCAAGTAGTTTTATAAAAAAGTATTTCTGAAAGGTCTGTGCGCAAAGGAGTTTGTGACATGAGATACAGAAGAGGATTAAGCCAGATTTGTCAAGAAACAGACGTTTTGCTTGGCAGCTAAAAAGGTTTTATGCAGCATGTTACGATATTCCTGTCAGCAGCGACACAGGTGAAAAGCAGATGGTTACTGTGATGAAAATTTTTTGCAAGGTTTTCTACACATGGTAGATAGAGGTTTTTATATCTCCTGCTGATACTCAGTCATATGCTGTTGTCTAAACTTAAGGTTTTAGTGACTTTAAAAGACAGCAAACTGTATTTAAAAAAACCCCACTTCATATTTGATGGTAGATTTGCTTTCATAGTTTTCTTTCAAATTTATGTATCTTATAAAAGCTGTGAATAAACTTTCAGAATATGTTTTATAGCTTAATATAAAACTTCTGTACTTCCTGAATAAGAATTACAATAATATGACATAATAATATAATTTTGTTCTCTTACTCGTAGTCCCAAGCTCCGTAAATTAACCAAATTTGTGTGATGAATGTTGTGGTTATTTCTCTTGGATATATTGCAGTAAGAATAAAAGTAATGCAATTCTTAGGGACATTTGCAAATGGAAGATAATTTACTGATAATAGTTCAGGCGTTTTGATTGTGACAGCTCATTTTGTCTAGTAAATAATCATTAATTTACTGTTATACTTCATAAGTTTTAGTTTGATTTTCTGAATTGCCAGCAAATATTCCTTGTAAGCACTAAGAATAGTAGTGCACTTCCCTCTGGCAAAGCTGTAGAAAAAGTGAACTTTAAGATCTCGCCTATTTTTCCTGCTTTCTTAATTATCTTTTGCTGAAGGTACAAAGTCATAAAGTAACCGTGGATATTTCATTTAGTATGAATCTTTGTATTTTAATGTGAGATAAGTTAATATTTTTCAAATAAGAAAATGTTATGTTGAAGCAGCTTTGTCAGTCTTTGAAGTTAAAATGATTTTAAAAGAAAAAAAATCTTGCTATCTGTTCTTTGACGTTCACAGGACTTGGAATTATTAGAAAATGGTGACCTAACAGTAATAGGAGATCGTGGAGCTACACTGAGCGGGGGACAGAAGGCCCGTGTAAATCTGGCCAGGCTAGTGTTTTTTGCTGTTTCTAAAATTTACAAATTGTCAGACATTAGTGGCTGAAGTAAACAAATGTAAGACTTTATGGTACTGACTTTTCTTTAACCCTTTTAGAGCTGTGTATCAGGATGCAGACATCTATCTTTTGGATGATCCACTGAGTGCAGTAGATGCTGAAGTTGGAAGACATTTGTTTGAAAAGTATGTTACTGCTTTATTTTCATTTAAAATATAATTGTTATCTTCTAATTCCTTATAGAAAAACTTGAGAAAGCATTTTTGGGGAGGTGTATCTCTTCACAAAACTTAATGCATTCACTTTCTGCATTTATTTTTCTACTATTTTACGTATTTGGAAGAGGTATAGTTTTTTTCTTCTGTGTGTCTTTCATTTTGTTCTTTATTTTTAAAAGGCCTGTAAAAGTCTATTTTGAAGATATAATAATTAGAATTATTCTTAAGGGAATATATGGCATTTTCTTGAGGAAAATGTCAGATTTCATACATGAGTATGGGGGTTTATGAGTATTAGTACTGTGTGAAGAATAACATAGGGTGGGATTTTTCAATCACTTCTTAGTTTGCTGCAGCTTTGTTTGTATAGTAATAAACACTTGAATTAAGTGGCTAAAGAAAAGGACAGAACTCTCTTAGCTTCTTGAGTGATTTTTCATTTTGTTTCTTGAATGGTTGAAATTTCTGAGGTAGGTGAAACAGGGAACCGTGGCCTGCAGAGTAGACTGTGGAGAGCAGAGGTAGAAGAAAAAAGAATGTATAAGCTTACCATGAAAGAGAGAGATATTGGACCTTCCTCTATTCCTGAAGAAATAGGAGGGTGTTCATTAAAAGTCAGGTTCCCATCTCAATAAATTTCCTCTTCTCTGTCTCTGCCTTCTTTCAAACTGCCTAATCTACGGCATGTAGTGAGTATGAGAATAATCCAGTTATTCCCAGCCTGTGTTTTGTCCTTGCTTCTTCATAGCTTGTGGTCTTGGTATCAAAAAGTATAATCTAGAATTTATTAGAAGTAGAACAAATTAAGTGGACTTTGGTTGAAACCTTAATTGAGAGTATTTCCTTGAGCGTACTTACATCCTTTGAATTCCATGCTTCAAATACATGAATTAATTTGGTTTTACTGTTGTTCCCTCCTCTCCATCCCTAGACAATCGTAAAAACTTGTCTTGCAGAAACGGTCGTAGAATTTGCGTTGACTAGCACTGCATGCAAGTTCTTTTCCCCAGGCTGGGAAGCTTTTAGTATCTAAATTTGAAAATTGTACATCCTATTGATGTTTGCAGTTTCAAATCTGGAGATCCTCTGAAACCCCATCAACATTTTGTTTTATTTTCTCGATTTCTTCAAATGGCTACTGTTTATTTCTGTTAGCCAGTATGGAGTAAGAGTTTTATGATGCGTAGACTTTATGTTCATTATTCTGTACAGGATCATTTTCACCTGCCACAACTGATAGATGGAGTTCGTTACTTCTGTAGTTCACATACTCTATCAAATTCCTGTTGCAGCTATCTAGGCTTTAGCTGCTGCTTTTCTGTTTCTGCACAAGACTGCTCTCTACAGCTGCAGCATCTGAGTTCTGAAAGTACACCTGCCTGAGCTGTTAACCTGTCTCTCCTTTAAGTCTTAAGGTCTTTTCACAAAGAGGAAAACAGGGGAGTACAGTAGTGCCTTGTAAAGGAGGGTTGCCTCTTCAATTTATTCTAGGTTTTATGTGAGCTGTGACATTGAGAGCATCTATATCCTACTGCAAAACTAGAAGTCTGGATTTTTGTACACACGCACTGTAAAGGAGCTAGAAACTATTGCTCTGCAAGCACAGTGTATGTTTTGCTGATAAATGTATGGGGATGAGGAGGAATAAGGAGATTATCTCAGAGAATTTGAAACTCGGAAAACTAGTTGGGATTCTTGCTTTACTTTTGTTTACTTTTTTTGTCCAACTAGATCAGTTTGAGCAAAAACGATAAACGTAGAGTGAAGGCATTTTGTGGAAAAAGTGGGCTGGGTGGAATAGTAGTGGCAAGGAACACTGAGCAATGCCTCCTGGTTCAAGATCTTAAGGGAGGGCTTTTTTACAAACAGAAGTTGTTTTCTGAGGCCTTCATGGTAGCTATAAAGGGTGCTGGGAATAGTGGGGAGAGTGTTATGTTCAGTAGCTCACTTTGAAAAACAAGGCAGGGCATGTTCTTTAATGCTTCTTGAATAGTGCTAGAAATGTGGAGAAGAGAGAACACTCAGGCAAGAATGATTTCTTAGAACATGGTACTGAGGAATGTCCGAGACACCACTTCATACAAGCTGCCCCCAGGAGTCCAAACCGCGAGGCATAAAACAATGGATGAGATGGAAGAAACAGGGAATTATTTAATGAGAATCTGAAGTGGGTATTGTTTGGTTCACTTGTGCTTTTTTTTTTTTTTTTTTTTAATTTTATATTAATGTTTAATTTTTTTAGAAGTGTCTAGTCTATGTGTTTACATCAAAGATAGGTATGTTCCTAGAGATTCCCCAAAGCTACTGTCTGTGGATGGCTGGTTCATTACATTTGCTGCTTCTCTCTGTTCTGTTCAGCTACTGCAGTAAACAGTTTAAAATACATAAATACTTTTAAAATGAGAAAGAATACAGGTAGCACAGCTCCAGTGGGAAAACAGTCCATAATATTATTAATAAGGGATTGTGTCTCTTAAAAATACCTCCATAATACAGACAAGTTGTTCTGTAAATGATGGAGCAGATAAAGCCAGTTTTCCAGTGAATTCCTCTCTCCTGGTCAGATTCCTTGGGGCTTAGTAAGGTATAAACTGAAGATTGCCTATTTTTGTGTTATTTTAGCTTCTTTTTCCTGTGAGCTCTCTTGATAGTTAACAGTAGGCATGCTTCAGCCTTTTCTCAATGGGGAGCAGCAGTATAGTTCTATGTTTTTGTATATAAGTCTATGTATATGAAAATATGCATATATTATATATAGATAAAAATAGCTTTTCATTAATTTTTACGGAATGTGGTGTTTTGAGACCTCTAGTTTTGAAATGAGGGATAGCTATACAGATACAGTGGCATGTTTCTTTTTGTGATGAAATTTGGAAAAGCCTGTGATGTTCTGAGAAAATCATTCAGTTGTGGTTAGATCCCAAGAAATTTCCTGCTCTCCCTGTACATCTTTGTAAATATATTTCTATAGATTATATGGTTTCAGATCACCTTTGGATAGAAATTAAATTGTGTCATATCAGTGATACTGACTCAAAAATGGTGTTTTAAGAGTGAGATTTATATTCCATCAGTCTATTGTCACAGATGCTCTTCTGTAGGTATTGTTCTTCCCTTGTGTCTTTTCCAGTGACAGAAGCATGTGTTGATGATCAGTCTGATTTCTTTCTGTTCCTCTTATGTGCTTGTGAGAATAGACAGAGTTGCATGATGGTTTGGGAATCTTTTAAAATCAGACCTAAAATTGTGATGATGCTTGGGAGTGGTATGCTAGTGTATCATTCCTACTATCAAACAGAATTCTGCAAATCTTTTTTTGTTTTAGCAGGAAGCTGTTTTGCATGTATGGTCATTTGTCTTTTCTCTTTCAGTTTTGCCTCTGGAGCTAGGTAAAAGCTGCGGAATAAACCACTGCATTTATCACAGCACAATAATGAACTGCAGCATTTATTCAGATGGAGCACCTTTTGAACTAGGCAATGACGTCCCATAGGAATCAAGGGACATATAACTGGGCAAGGGGTCATGCAACAACCATACGTTGAGGCTGACTGGAGAGTCACCTGGCAAGTTGACCAGGTGTCATGAAAGATGAAGTCTCTCTATTGCTATCTGAGGTAACTGAGCGTTCCTCTGCAAGAGAGGGAAGGGAGCAGGCATGGGTTTGTAGCAAAGGTGTCCTTTGTAACTGCAGAAAAAGGTGAGGAAGAATTGAACTGATGGCGAAGGAGAGCAGGAAATTCCATCATGCAAAGGGCATGGATTAAGAGGTCCTGAATTCCTCAGTGTGTTCTTACCTAAGCCCCAGAAGTGCTTGAAGGGAGGAGCAAAATGAAGTGGGGAAAATGAGTAAAAGAGGTATTTTTTTTTTTTTTTAATTAGATATACAGCTCTGAATATTTACTTTGTCTGTTTAAAGCAATTTTGATTTTTTAAACCCTTAGGAGTCCATGAATGCTTCCAGTCTCATATCTTGCAAAGTGGGATATGTTTGTAGATCTCCTGTAATGTTGGAACTTTGAGGAAAAAGTGCTGTTACGGTGGTGTAGGTAATTAAAAACGAGTGGAGCTCATCAGTCTTGTAAAACTAGCAGATAAAAGCTAGCATGTCTCGTTTCTGTAGAGGGAATATGGACACAATCAGTGTGTCAGAGGAATCAAGCAAAGATAACCCTGGCGTGTACTTTCCAGTGCTGTGTTTAAAGGCGTATACATATTACATGCTTTGTCCACTGATGGCAAGCGTACAAGGGAGTTGGTGTGTAAGTTTAACGATTTCACTTTGCTCCCTTTCAGGTAGGATCTCTCTAGATCAAGGATAGCTCTAAGGCTTCCCACTTTGTGTTTCACACCTGGTCCATGCTCATGATGTCTCTGATACCACTGCAGTGATTATAGCCCTAATGAGAAGTACTGGGCAAACTCGAATGCCCTTTACATCTTTTTTTTTGTATTACAGGTGTTGATCTTAAAAACATATATTAGTTATACCTTTACATTTAGATGATACAATTGAAATTTGTTGAACTTCGTTGTATTTATTGTAGGGAATATATTTAAAAGGTATGAATACATTGTAGTAATGTTGCTTGAGATTTTGGGGTTTGGGTTTTTCTGTTATTTTCTTTTCCAGAAAGTGAAAAGCATAAGTGTGATTGCTGTACATTGTGTTTTCAAAAACTGTAAAATTTTACAGTTTTTACTTTGCAGAAATGCATGTGGGTTTGGTTTTGTTTGGTTTGTGTTTTTTTTTTTTAAAAAAAATCACACAATATGAAAGCAAAAAAACCCACTGCAGAACCCCAGTGTAGTTGTGTGCTTTAGTGGTCTGTGGGTGCAGTTGCAAAACAGTATTATGAATACTAAACCAGAAATGGGCTCCAGAGGGAGGTATGAAAATTCATGTAGGAAAAGTTCATGAAGAGCTACTTAAACAGTAAGATTTCTGGCTCAAAAAGTCCCTAATAAATGGACTCTGGAAGCTGGAAATGTGTATCAAAGGAAGCATCACTGTATGTTTGCTTATATACTTTTTTCAGTCATCCACTGCTGACTGGTGCCTGGGACAGGGCAGTGGATTTTGTGTACCAGTTGCCCTTATGCATTAGTCCAGTGGAGACTGGAACTTGTCATGAGATGGAGAGAAATGGTTAGCAAGATAAGTACAGAAATAGAAACAGCATAGAAGTGTGTGTGTTCTTTTTGTCTCTGGCAAACATACCACACCTTTTTTTTTTTCTTTGTTCTGAAATTTTCTAATCTTTGAAATGTGCAAAAACAACTGGGGAGTTGTCTTCTCTAAACCACTTAAATTTAAAGGGAAAGGAGAGGAAAGCAAATGTAGTAAGTAAATTAATATAACAAAGGCGTTATGCCTGTGAGCACTTACACATGTGCTTTAATTTCATTTTAGTGGTTATTTCCATTGTAACAAATGTAAGTATTAACTAGAGTAAAGTTAAACTTGCATGCGAACTTTCAAAAAGGAGAGACAAAAAGAATGGTAAGGAAGAAAGTGGAATCATTAAAGAAGAGACACTTTGCAGAGGTGAAAGAAAGCTGGTTCTTGGAGATAAAAACTTAAAAAAGATTAAAGAACAACTTGTCTCAAAGAAAATAAAACCTGATAGGGAAGAAAGAACAAATGAAGACTCGTATGCATGAAAGCGACAAGACACTGCCTGTGCACAGAGGAGCACTGTGTTGTTGTAGGCCCCCTTCTGAGTAAGTGTCTTCTGCTGCATGTTCTGCAGTATCAAAGCTCAAGCTAATTTATTTTTTTTTAATTGTATAGAAGTTTGCTGTCAAAGTGCAGTGAGTTTTTTAAATGGGTATAGTATACTGTTACTGAGGTTTGTTAACTTAAAGCATTGGTTGATTGGTTGGTTATTTTTGTTGAATTGGAAGAGTATAATTTCTGGAGAGATCTATCCTGAGTCTGGTATTCCTGATAATGAATGAAGGTCATTGATGCTACGTTTTCAGGTGATAGAAAACAGGCAATACTTCAGGCAGTTTGGAGACAGACAGGGATTTGGAAAGTCTTGGTTACAGGATGTGAATTAATAGATGCTTGCAGCAGGGATAAGTGGAAAGTGTTGACTTCATGAACACACAATGAGCAGGGAGCAGTAGTGTGGCAGTTCTATGGAAAAGGAGGTGCAGATTGAGGTAGATCACAAATCCAGTATGTCAGCAACGTCATGCTCTTGTTAAGCAAACTGTGCCCTGGGATTTACGACCAGTACTGTATCTGGCAGTACAGGTAAAGTAACCCTCCTACATTGTTTTGTGCCTGTAAGGTCTCAACTGGAATAATGTTTCAATTTTGTGCACTTCCAAAAAATGTAGACCAGCTTCAGACTCCAGTGTAGCCATCAGGAACATTCAGGTGTCGAGGGTGGGGGGGGGAAAAAAAAAAGACAAAACTATTGTCACTTAACAGAAAAAAAAAAAAAAAGTAGTCTGTTTGGGGGACTTTTTGGGTTTTTTTCCTTGTCTGGAGAAGAAGGAATTAATGTATGAAGGGACTGTGTACACAGAAATAAACTGGTCTATTGACCTTTGGGAAGTAGTGGATTGAAATTCCACCAAAAGATGTAAACTTGGACTTCAGAGAAAAATTTTGTAATGGTGAAGGCAGCTTGCCCTTTTTCAAGGATGCTGAAGTTTATGTTGCCGAGTTTAAACATGCAGAACAACCCATCCAACATCTGTCAGGAATGCTTTTAAGTTTAAATTGATACTTGGGGAAGAGGATGCAACTTTCTTAGTCCCTTCTTCCCCCTTTTCCTTGTACTGAAAAACCTTTGGGTCTTCTCTGTTTGAATCTCATCTGGCTGAGTGCACCCGTGCATGTGTGTGCGTGCTTATGTATTTAATAAATGTGGCAATGGCAACTGCAATTTGTGCAGTAATTTGTCCTGTTGTCATGCATTAAATGTGCTCGCAGTCTAACTAACAGTATGCCTCTTAAGACTAACGGAGAAGCACAAGAAAGGTGAACTTCGTGTGGTTTTTAACAGTGTGTAAAAAGGTGGGGATAGTTCTGGGCGTACTCCAGCAGATGTCTGAACCCTTGGACCAGGTATGGCCACTGTTGAGGCATGCTTTCCCTGAAATCTCTGTATCGTCAGTGAGAAAGGGAGACGCTTTCAGATGGTGGTTCACCTAGAATTGGGTGTTTCACTAGAACTGATGGTTGCTTTTCTTCAGCTCCACAGAGCAGTATTTCTAAAAATAGATGCATGATGAAATTAAGCCTTAGTGAACCAGTTAAAAACATAAACACCTACGGACTATTTTGGGGTTTTTGTTTTTTTCTTTTTCAGTTCTAAGTCAATACCAAGTTTTCACTAAATTCAGCGAGCTCTCCAAGTTTGTGCCAGCCCTTTTATCACATTCAGTTTTGCTGAGCCTCTCTTTGAACTCTGGCTTCAGTCTTCTGTGGCAGCCAAGGCACCATACAAACATAATGCTCACTGTAAACTGCAGAATGGATATTGTCAAATGGGAGAGAGAATATTTAAAAAAAAAAAAAAAGGTTTTGAACCTAAAACTCAAGTAGTTTGGTATTTTGAAACAGACATTAGGTATATACTAAGTATTTGACTAGTTTTGCAACTTCTGTGCTTGATGATGATACAGTATTTTAAATGGCAAAATTTTCTAGTGAGCTGTCTGAGCAGTGAGTTGTTTAACTCAGTAATAGATCTAAGTATACGCTCTTTGTTGAGATTTTTTCCTCCGTGTGCTTGTGCCAGTGAATTGTGACAACAATTTTTCTACTCACCTGTTATCAACAAACTATTCAGCTAGCTTCTTTCTACCCAGATAGACATGAAATCGAGAATTGTTGGGTTTTTTAAAAATTCTCAATTGAATGACCTGATATATCAGTGGAAATTTATATTTCCACAGAGGTCATTTTTGCCTTCCATCCCAAGATCAAGATCACGCAGGACGCTGTGCTGACAGCTCTGACGGTTCTAATTGGCTTGGTCTGATGCTGTGATAACCCACTTTTTTTTCCCTCTTTTTTTTTTCACCTCCAAATGCAAACTTGAAGTGCAGTGGTCTTGCCATGACTCAGGATCAAAATTTAAAGGTTTTCAGCCATTGGATTTTCTAGTGGCTAGTTTGTCCCAGTAAGCTATGAGACCTACATCTGGCACACAGAAAATTCAGTGATCAAAGTGGTATATAGGCTGTGGGACTATGTAAGGGAAAGCTAGATCTCTCCATGGTGAACACCTGATATATTCTATTTTGGCAGCTTTCCTGCCAGGCAGGTAAATATCCTGTAGCCTCTCTAATCTTTGTCTAGTTCTCTGCGTAGGTTTTGTTGCAGATTATGTTTTGTTGCATGTCTTCAGCTGGTGCTTTAGTTGTCATGTGGCTTGTTTCAGTGACTGCTCAGAGGGTGGACAGTAACCACACCAGAATAATACTCCCACGAAGAGCTTGGTGTAAAAATAGTTGCAACTGCTCAAATAGTTATGCAGCTGCAAATCCCTTGATTAATTGTTACCTTGGCTACCTAAGAATGACATCATGGATTTATAGGTACTTTTTGAATGCTGCATAGCAAGCATGTAACTTTGTCAGAAAGAATGTTGCTTTTAACTTTACTGCACAGTTTATTTGGAACACTATAATATACTTTCTGCATGTAATTATGCTGACTAGTGCTACTATTCACCATTTTATAGTACTCTACTTTCAACAGTCTTTGTAGGAGTGATGAAATAGATGTTAAAAGCTGTGTAGGGAGTTAATTGGATATACAACATGAATGCATGAAACACAGTAAGCAATATGATGATATTGCTATTAAGATAATGTTTTTTTTCTGCCTTACTCCTCTTACTGCTTATTTGCATTTCTGCTTTGAATTTGTACTACTGGATTGCTGTGGTTTTGCTTGTGTTTTTTGGAGACTGGAGAGAGAGAAGGGGGGGGGGGGGTGGTGTTTGTTTTGTGGTGAGTGCTACCCTTCTTTGTCATGTTAGCAAATGGGAATTAGCATGTTAACGAAAATGAGCCAACAGGGGCAGATCTGTGAGGAAAAACGTGCGATGCCAAGGTCCCAGTGCAGTTCAGAAGGTTACTCTTTGAGCAGGCTGCAGCCTGGCCCTTTAGGCTTCATTCCTCATCAGCTGAATACGGATGAGGAGTGCTACTGAAATGTGTGTTCCCACTTCGTTTTGTCTAGAAGCCCAGTTCGTGGGCCCCAGTACAGTACAAGCAACAGCAGATTGAGTTGAGACAACTAGGAGCTCTTCAAAAAAAAGCACTCCTGATACAAATGGAAAATGCGAATGTATATGCCTTCACTGAACACTTCAGTCCTAGACAATATCAGTTTTCCTTGTTTTCTTAAGATAGTGAATAGTTGAGAAAGGGACGTCCTCTCGAAGGGTTTGTCTCCCTGATATTGTACTGTGGGGATGAAGGCAATTAAGAGTGTTGGTAGTGTTGGATTACAGTTGTGTCTCTGCTGTCCCTGTTGTACATGAAGAACATGCTTGCAGGCCTCTCTGCTTGTAAACCATTGCTCCACTGCTATATTTTTGTTGGGTTTTTTTGTTGTTTTTGACTCTGGCAACCTTTCAAGGCTCTGCTGAAAAGATACCAGATATCTTTTCTGCTTAAATTGTATGGGATTGAATTGCACTTGCCAACTGGTTCTGGTGTGCCCAGTCCCTTCTTCATTTCTCTCTCCAAATCGCAAACTTCTGGGGAAGCCTCCAGGGTAAGCAGGTAAGGTACTGGAGAGGAAGGTAAGCCCTGCATCCATGGGAAAAGGTCAGAGATGGTTGAAGGATCTCGCTCCTCTACCTCAATGCATACCTGGATGTAGCTCAAATCAGTAGTACTGTTTACTTCTCCTGAACTCTCACTGGCTCACTGTTACAGCTGCTCTGAAAGCTCATCTCAGAGAAGTTACTTTTATTTGCTGTGTTTTTCCATAATTGTCCACAGTATGTTGCTCTGCTTTCTCTTTCTGTTAGTTTAATTTTTGTTAAATACCTTCTTTGCAATTCAGCTTATGACACGTACATTTGTTAAGAGGATGCTTAAGGCAATTTTAATGAAGTGTCCTTATGATATTTCCTTCTCTTTCACCCCAGACCAGAAATATGAAATTTCTTTTCCCTACCTTGAAAACTTAAAAAGTTAAATTAGGAAAATGTTTGTTAAGTGTGATTTTTTTTCTAAATCTAATAAGCATGAGCATATTTTTTTATTTTAAACATTGTATAATTGAATAGAAGATGTTTTTCAGAAATAGTCAAAATGTTTTAGGACACTGCATTTTTTAATTAATTTTTCCACCTCTTTGCAGATGTATTTGTCAGGCCTTACATCAGAAGATCTCTGTTTTGGTCACTCACCAATTGCAATATCTCCGTGCTGCAAATCAGATTCTAATTTTAAAAGATGTAAGTTATTTTAGTGTTTATATCTCACGTATTTCTAACTATCCTTTTTAATCTAGGAATGGAAAACAAACAGTTAAATATTCTTATTTTTAGTTTGTAAATATGTTTTGTGTCTACTAATGACCATGTATGTTTTTTTAAAGATAATAATTATTAATGAAGTTGATTTTTCTTCTAATACCTTACCTGAAAAATCTGTTTCTGAATTTTGTCATGCATATATATAATATTACATACTGGTTTTTTTCTTACATATGTATAATATATTGTGAGAGAATTACTTAGTTTGAGACTATGTTAATGCTTGGCTTTGATTCTTGTTTCTTACACTTTTGTGTGAGTTAAGAACTATGTTGATTTTGCAACCAGTCCCTTTTTTTAAATTAAGGCTGAGAAATGGTCACAGATACCTTTGAGAATGAGCAGGCCTCCAGTGAAACTGGTTCCTTCCAAACTTCATTGTACCGGATATTCACGGGTAGAGGGGAGATGCAAGAACTTCAGCTGTTTTTTGGGATTTTTTTAAGGTTGGATAGTGAAGTACTTCAAATTACTTCTGATGCATCACAAAGTTGCAGAAAAGGACACTAGCCGTCTTTTTCTTCCCATTCAGATCTCTTTAAAAGTTACAGTAGCTTTCTAGAAATTAGTTTGTGATAGAGCTGTAAGAAGTGGGGAAATGGTCTGTGTTGCTCCTTGCAGATCTCTGTGAGGACCAGAAAATTAAGCTAGTATTTATCCCTAGCGTGGTGTAGTATAAAAAGACTGATATTTATGCATGTAGTTCAATAGCTTGTCCTAAAGCTCCGTGGCTGTCTCCTGCAGCTTCTCCAAGGAGATAGTTCTTTGTAACTAGGACTTTTACCATCCCATTTGTATGCTCCTTGGCCTGGTTAGCTGCCAAGAAGAGACTGGTTAGAGGGTGAAGAGCCTGTTTCTGCTCTTCTAAATGAGGAACTGATAGTTAGAGCCTTCAGCTCAGTTACTGCAGTGGGATGAGTGCTCAGCAACTGCAGAACCTCAGAGGCAGCAAGGGTAGATAGGAAAAATTGTCCTTTACAGAAAGTGTATAATGAAGATAATCAAAGCTTATATTAATTGTAGGGTAAAATGGTGGGGAAAGGTACCTATGCAGAGTTCCTGAGATCTGGCATCGACTTTGCTTCCCTTTTGAAAAAAGATGAGGAGGTAGAGCAGCTGTCGGTTCCAGGAACCCCCAACCTGAAGTCTGCCCGGAGCCGAACCTTCTCCGAGTCCTCAGTCTGGTCCCAGGATTCTTCTGTCCACTCACAGAAAGATGGAGCAGTGGAACAACCACCTGTGAGTGCTCAAAGGATACATGTGTCTCAATTCTTGTCTGGCTGGTTTTTAATTTAAACTTCAACAAGGGCTTTCTCTGCTGCATTGAATTTCAGGGTTGGATGGATTGCCTTAGCAGGTGAGAGCTCGCACACAGTGGATCTGCCCAGTGCTGTGCTTGGCTGGCAATCCTGCCACCTGTGCTGCAGAGGGCAGGCATCCCACGCTCTGTGCTGTTCTGTTCAAACCCAGCAGAGTGAGTTTGTTCAGGTTCAACATCAGCTCTGCTGGATGCAGAAAGGATGGCTGTAGCTGTCCAAAGATACCGCACTGTGCTTCCTTCATCTCGTCCTCTGATAGTGGTGCTTTAAAGGGCCAGTACCACTGTATTGGGTGGGTTCTGTCTGTTTGCGCAGTGCTGAGCTCAAATGAATACTTTCCCTGAAATCCTGAGCTCTGGAAAATGCGTGCAGAAGCGGTGGCTTTAGACAAGGTCTACATTTGCATGACTGGTGTTAACATACCCACATGATCTTGAGCTGGCCCTGACAACATAACTTTGGGACACCACTGCATTGCTTTCCCCAGACCCTTCTGTTAGTGGAAACAGAACACATTGTATGGTGCCAGCTTGACTTCCAGATGCCTTGTTATCTCTTGATCTGCACAGTGCAAAAGTAGCCGTAAGGTTTCTCTACCAGAGGTGGCCTTCTGCTGGTGTCCTTGCATTCACACAGAACAATACAGGAGCCCTGTAACACTGCTAGGCTTGTGCTAGCACTGCATCCATGGAGCACATGGAACAAATGGAACAAGTAATCCCTGCATGTCCCTGATGATTGTCACTGTTATGATATGGGTATATATTATTTCTTTTCCTTTTCTATAATGAAAAGCAGTGAGACTAAAAAAATAAAAAAGAATACTACAGACTTTTTCATACCTTTTTGGAGGAATGGTTTTATGCCCAAAAGCAGTAAACTTATCTGATATTATTAATGTCCCAGCGGCAACTGCACTATTAAATCAACAAAAGTGTGCCAAACGTTTTAGCAGCATGTTGGATGGGGGCAGGGGGTGAGGGATGGGGGATAGGGCTGGAGAAACAAAAAACCAAGATAGTCGTCTTTTATGGGTGAGTAGGTGGGATTTCTCCTTTCACATCTGAGTCAGGTCTGTTGATTCCCCTGCTCTTGTACAGCCATGTCTGCTGACAACAAAATCAACTGTTACGTGTCCACTGACCTGGCACTAGTTTTCCTATCACATATACTGTTTAAAAAAAAAAAATTTTGAATAGTTCTTTTACCTTCTTTATGTCTGTCTCATTTCTTTCCTTTTCTGTCTTTCAGTGTCCCCCATCCATTGTTTGCTTAACTTCTCATTTGTCATTTTACTTCTTTTTCCTGTTAACAGATGCTTATGCTTTGTCGGTACTTACAACGGGACGATTAGAACTTTGTGGGTAATTTGTTACTCTGAGCATATGTTGATTGGTTTTGGTTCATACTTGCAGAATAGTATTTGCTTTAAATACTTTTCTGAAAAGGAAAGGTTACACACACTTGCATTCTGAAAACAGAATCTTTTCCAAGTCAAGGCTTTAGTTTCCAGAGCTATTATGACTGAAGGTACTATATAAGAAAAAAAACCTGGTTTATCAGTCAGTTAGAGGAAATATTTCTGGCTGTAAATGAAGTCATGTTACATTCTGTGAGGAAGTACAAAACAAAATCCTCACAGTGTCATTTTGCAGAGTAGATTTTTCAGTATTACTGCAATGAGACTAATTTTTTTTGTCAAAGCTATAGTTTCAATAATTAAAGTTTTTATATGCGTAATCACTTTATCTCCTTATTTAATTGTTTGCTAATTGTGAACCATGACTTTCAAGTGGCTTAGTCAGAATCTGTAACTGCAAGGTTGATGTTTTTTATTCTGTGTTCTTTTTTTTCAGGCTGAAAATGCACTGGCTGCAATGCCAGAGGAGAGTCGCTCCGAGGGAAAAATAAACTTTAAGGTTTACAGAAAATACTTCACTGCAGGAGCAAACTACTTTGTGATTTTTATACTTTTAGTATTCAATATTCTGGCACAGGTAAGTTGTTGGGAGCCACAAATAATATTGAATGTATTTTGGGTTTGCCTTTTTCCTTTCTTTTTCTTGTTAACAAAGTGTATGCTTGTTACTGTGACGTTTCATCTGAAATGTTTGGGAGCATGGTGTTTTTTAATAATTTTGTCATATATGCAATCAAATTTTTTATATCAGCATGGAATTTTGGTACAGCATTGAGAGGTCTTGCACTGATACTTATTTCAACAGTTTCAATACTTCAATAAAGTAATTATTTTTCTGGCAGCATGGCACAGAAGTTATAAGCCAGTCTAATTTTTGGAGATAGAGAACAAAATCATAAGATGTATAAAGTAGTGTTTAAGAAACCTGAACAGTCAGTCTGTTTTCAGTTGAGGGGAGGGTAAAGAGATTTACTGGGTATGGGAAGACAGAGTCTGACAAGTGTTAAAAGAAAAGCTCATCTGCTGATAAGTGCAGGTTATATGAAGGGCTAGAGGGAGGGTCACTGTTTAGTAGAATAAGAAAGTGAGGAAGAGGATAGGCAAATATTGTGTGTAATGCAGACTATAGCAGGTATGTAAAAGAATTTTTAAACAGGGAAAATTATTTTGAAACCCACTGAAAGAAATGGTGAGCTGAGGAAGCTGTGTGAAGATAGCTTTTGCCTTTTTCTCTGTTTCCTGCAGAGAAAGCTTAAATTCATTTCATGGAAATGATTGGTCTTGGCTGTAAAAAATAGTCTATATATTTACACATGTTACTTCCTTTTTCCTTGTCCTTGAATTGAGTCTATTGGAAAGATAGCTGAGCAAGATCAAATCTCTGCAGTAGACCGCCCAGAACTTCAAATTCACGTGAACAGAGGTGTATTTTGAGATAAATAACCCTGTTACAAATTTGTAGTCACAGAAGGAAGGTGGCAGTAGGAGTTTTTCTCTTCCTATCTTCTCTCATCCTCCTTCAACCCTGTTTCTGGTAATTATCTCCTGTAAACACAAATTTCTGGACTGGTAACATCAGAAAGTTTGTTAATCAAAAAGCATTTTGGAATATCTCTAGTAGCAAATTTAGGAACTGAAAAAATTACTTCTTTAATGTGCAATTAACATACATTAGGAAGAGCTACTATATTTTGTTTGCTTAAGAGTATTGCTTTCCTTTAGTCTGCTATCATGTAAGGTAATTTAAGGTAACTTCTTTCTTTGTAGATGGTTCTTATGCACCTTCTAATGTGCTTTGCAAATTGCTGCTGGTCTTGAAAGACTGGATGGCATACTTTCCTGAATATGTGATGTTTTCCCAGAGAACATGAAAGAATAGCAAGGAAATTTAATTTTACAATGTTTTTTTTCATTTTGTAAGATGATTCTTATATTTGCCTCTTTTGCTCAAGGTGGCATATGTGCTCCAGGACTGGTGGCTTTCTTACTGGTAAGTTGAAGATAATAACTGGTCAGTCATTTCTGCCTTTTCAGTCAAGTGCTGTTTGCCTAATAGAAATCAGTATTGTATAGGTGGTGGTGGTGGTGGTAAACCTGTTCTAGAAAACTTCAGAATATCATAGAATCATATCATAGAATGGTTTGGGTTGGAAGGGACCTTGAAGATCATCTAGTTCCAACCCCCCTGCCATGGGCAGGGACACCTTCCGCTAGACCATGTTGCTCAAAGCCCCGTCCAACCTGACCTTGAACACTTCTAAGGAAGGGGCATCCACAGTTTCTCTGGATAACCTGTTCCTGTGTCTCACCACCCTCACATTAAAGAATTTCTTCCTTATATCTAATATAAATCTACCCTCTTTCACTTTAAAACTGTGAGCCCTTGTCCTATCACTACACTCCCTGATAGAGTCCCTCCCCATCTTTCCTGTCAGCCCCCTTTAAGTACTGGAAGGCCGCTATAAGGTCTCCCTGGAGCCTTCTCTTCTCCAGGCTGAACAACCCCAACTCTCTCAGCCTGTCCTCATGAGGAAGGTGCTCCAGCCCCGTGATCATCTTTGTGGCCCTCCTCTGGACCCACTCAAGCAGGTCTATGTCTCCTTATGTTGGGGGCCCCAGAACTGAGCACAGTACTCCAGGTGGGGTCTCACAGGAGAGGAGTAGAGGAGGAGAATATGCTTGATCTTTTTCTGATCTCCGCTCATTCTGTGTGTGGGGGGGGGGAAAATTAAAGTTTATGCTGAAGTGTAGCCTGTGATTGCTTCTACTCATGGTGTGGTTCGTGACAACATCAGTACATGTGATATTTTGAACTAAAGATTTCAACAGAGTTGAATCCAGAAACAGTTAAATGTAGTGCAAATGAGTATTTGCAGCATGTGATTTGATGATCGTTATCTTCTGTATGCATTTCCACAGGGCAAATCATCAAGAAAAGTTGAATGTCACAACAAATGGAAATAATGGAGCAAATGAGACTGAACACCTAGATCTTAATTTTTATTTGGGAATTTACGCAGGTAATTACACATGCGCGTGTATGTGTCTGAAGAACTGTTCTTTATCTGACCTATCATAATAAACAGTTTTGAAAGGTGCAAAGCAATGGCAATGTGGGGAACTGTGATTTCCAGCAGTAACCGAATAATGTTTTAACAGATTAGGAGCCTGAGTCTGTCTTCCTGACTAAATTAAATGGAATAAATAACATTTAAAAATCTAACAGAATAGACGGGTTGAATGCAGACGCTTAATTTGCTTTGCCTGGATTTTGGGAAGTAAACTAGGAATTGAGTATTCAAAAAGTCAGTCACCGTAAGGTTGTGGTTATTGTCTATACTAATAGGTCATTGAGCTAAATCTTCAGTCATTATATGGATGGGCAAGAGGGATTAGAAATGGATCTTCATTCTGTGCTGTTCTAAAACTTGACATGGCTACATTCCTTCTGAAGTCCCATAGCAAAAGAACCAGTTTTTAAAAAGCATCCTAGATGGGTATGCAAAGCAGGATGTTAAAAAATCATTTTAATATATTTCAATAGGTAGCCATATGCTTCTATTCAGCCATATGGTTCTATCCAGAAAAGGGCATTGACCCTTGTATTCAGGCATCCAAACATCTTGAAATACTGCTCTGAAAGGTAGTAAAAATTGGCATAGAAAAATCGTGTGTGGAAATAACGCTCTCAGACTCTGCTATTTAGCACTTCTTGTGGTGTACAGTTTTCTATGGCATGGTAATGCCTTGACGGAGATTTAAATGATAGGTCAGAGAATACAGGTGGAATACCAGAAGAATATGCATTGAATGTATTCAGAAACATCTCTCATGAGTGAGGATAGGTGGAGGATTTGGGATTTAGGATAGGTTTGGGATTTTTTTGGGGAATCCACGTGATCTAAGTGCTTGACAGAAAACATTGTGCTTGGCCTGGGAAGCAACAATTTAGGAGCCAGATAAACTTGGCTCTTATTTTCTCTGTGTAATGTCTTATTTCATGAACCGTTCCAGTGGATTGCACAGTATGATTAAATGTGGCAAACTTGGTTTTCTCTGACCATATAACCTAAATCATGTTATGGAAAATTTTATTCTTTAAGGAAATTTTTTTTTCTAGATAGCAGAACAGCAAAAGTTACCTTTATATTGAAATGTTCAGATAGCTTAGTGAGATATTTGCAATAGTTGAACAGACAGCATTGACTTACCTACACAAAATTGTAAGTGCAGTTGAAAAAGTTATAAAAAGATGGCATATTTCATATGAAGTACATGATAATCTAACAACTTTTTCTGCAACCTCTGAAGCTGTATAAAATAATTTAACATTTTTATTTTGATTCTCAATGTTTGGAAAAAGAAAAAAAATCACCATGGTAGTTCCTTCCTAGTACTTGTTATTTGAGACATGACAGAGATTTAGAGGAGTAAAATTTCTGTTAATGGGAAACCCCATTGGCTAGAACTGAGGCACCAATTCCACACCTTTTCTGTAAAGTGAGTGTGCAGAGTCCTTGCCTCTCATACTGAGGTGGTAAGCTTGTAAATGGGGAAAGCTAAAACCTTTGGCGTGAGACAGACCGGATGAAGGACTCGAAAGTCTCATTCCTCCCACTTCTCCCTGGCCATTAGGGTCTTTTCAGGTGATTCGTTTGGTGAGGGTCATGCCAGCAGCTTCCAGTAGCTTCCAAGCCTGAGTGAAGTTGTACAGAAATGTGGGGTTCCCAGGGTGTGCTCCCTCTCCTCCCATCACTCCCACAGACTGCTGTTAGGCATGGGCTCTGCCACAGCCTTCTGCTTAGTACCTCTTCTGTTCCCTTTTTACATGACCCACTTTTCTGTCTGGGTATGTGCAGTTACTCTTGGAAAAGTTGTTTTCTTTTACCTGGCCTGGAATACAGCAGTCAGGACAGTCAAACAAGCTCTTATCCCAGCCACACGCTTTTTTCTTAAAAACAGCACCACATGGAACATGGGCAATAAATTGAGAGCAGACAAATGAAGTAGTGATACCTTTTCTTGCATCCTGGGAGGGTACAGCAGTAAGCAGGATGGAATAACTCATTGACTTAACCACATCGTATTAATTTAAAACCTCACTATTTCCCACTGTTACTATAGCTGTATCTGAATTACGTCCAGTTTTAACCTCTCGTTAGTATAGGCAATATTTTATGTTGATAGTTAGGGTCTAACCTAAGGGTGTCCTCAAGGTCTGAGCATCTGGGCTTGTGGTGGCTATGCTTAGTTTCTACAGCAGATTACCTGGAGGCCTGGAAGCACCTTCACTGTTCACCTTCATTGACTAGGAATTTGGGCAGCCACATTGAAGATTACACACAGCAAACAGAGCAGCACCAATCTCGTTCTTTGTTTCCACCTTTTGCCCTGTAGCACACCTGTCTTGTAAGTGGAGATGTGCCCAGAAGAAAGACAAACAGTCTACAGACTAATTCCCTAGAAGGGCTCTATTTCACATGTCATAAGGGATGCATCTTATACTGTGTTAAAGAAATACACATAATTTAAATGATTTGATGTGGTTTACAAGGGAAAGAATGGCATGAGTGGTTTGGGCTGATTGAGAATAACTCAAGGTTGTCTCTAAATAGCCATGTATATATTACTTGGTTAATACCTGCTGGGAAATGTTGAATCTTCACAGTGACCTCTGCAAGCCACAATTATACACGGCACTGTGAAATGAATTTCTTAGCAAAGCTGTTATGCAGGAGGTTTTAATACAGATTTATTTCATGGGTTAACAGACATTTCCTACATTTCTATAAAGTACCAATTCTTTCAAACTGAAAAAGAGAAATTGTTTAAATTGATGATATGATAGTAACTGAAGCTAGTGACAAATAGAAGATACCTGTTCTGTACTCAGTCTGAGTCCCTAGGCTTACATTTGGATTCCTGCTATATACAGAAGTGAACAAAGTTTGGTTTTAGTTCAGTTTTATTTTAAAATTCTTTTCCTTTTGAAAGATCCATATGTGTATGCATGCTCTGTCCATGTTTTTTTTTTTTTTTAATTTCAGGTTTAACAGTGGCTACAATACTGTTTGGCATAATAAGAAGTCTTCTGGTGTTTCAAGTTCTTGTTAATTCTGGTCAGACTTTGCACAACAAAATGTTTCAATCCATTTTGAAAGCTCCTGTCTTGTTTTTTGACAGAAATCCTATAGGTAAGTTTAATAGTAAAAAAGCCCTTAACACTTAATGTACCTCATTGATTATGTTAACTATTGTATTTGTGGGCAATTATGATTTTATAGTATTTTTGCACATTTGTGTGGCTTTTTGCTTCTTTTACTTAAAATCTTTAAGTTTAACAGTGTGGTCTTTTTAAATTCAAAAGTCAGAATTTTGACTTATTGATGGTTGATCTTACTCTCTTCAGATGCAGTCTACAGAAAAATGAATTATCTGTTGCTTTGATGTTGTACATTGACCTGCTACTTGCATTGCTATTCTGATTCAGTTACGTAGGGGTCTCTTCCATATGCTGCATGTATATGCATGCATTTTGTGGGGATGCCTTTCTTGTGCTTTTCTTTGAAAGCTTAACCCCAACAGTCATTTTCCCTTTTAAAAAGTAATTCTAAGCATGTGTGGTAATTCACAGTTTTGAGAAACTGTGTAGCTTACTGTCCTTCCAGAATGCACAAAAGCATAAAGCATGTGATTTAAAACTGTAATCCAGACCCTTATGTTCTTAAAAAAAAAAAAAGAAGCTGGAGCAGAGTGAAGAGAGTGGGAAAATGGGGTAGTACTGATTAACTAGCCAGTCTTACATGAGAAGCAGAAACATGATGGTCTTCACTCCCTTGAAAAGGAATATAGGCTTGTTCTCATAGTTCCAGAAGCTGTTTAATGATTGTAAGGGTTTATAAGGATGGCTTTGTTGTTTCAAAGAAGCTAGTAATATTTTCAGGAAAAAAATACTCATGTGGAGAAAAGGTTTATGTCCATAATATGATGAATGAAATGTGTACAGTTTCCCCTTTATTTTTTTAAAGGGGAATCTATAACTGCAGAAGTTTAAGGCTCTGTTACATGGTCTACTTGTACTGTGAGTCTGTGGTAGTGTAAATTCAAGGCCACTGCAAAGGATTAGAAGTGAAGCCATAAGCTCAGGAGACAGGTTAGCGGAGAGCTAGTGAGAGCACATACATCAGAAGAAATTGTAGTACTGATGGGGTTTGTTGTCAGATAGACAAGGATTTTCCTCTTTGCTTGCTTTTTGTGTGTGTGTACAGCATATGCAGTAACTGTATTTTTGAGGCAATACATAGTCATGTTGTAAAAATACCCATAAACCTGGCTCATCATAACAAAATAAGAACTACAGAGTAGGGACAACGTAGAGTAATAAATAACAGTTTGCTTTGTAACATACTGTGAAGCTCAAATTAGCAGTGCTTTGTAAAAGTGACATTCATAAAATCTGCCTATTGCTGGTATTCACACACTGTCGTGACTTACAGATGTGTGTTTCTATTTATCAGGAGATACTTTATAATAGAAGATTAACTTCAGTGTGCATATATTTCTTTCCCTTGATCTTTCTTTTGGTCATGGCAGCATGCAAAAGTACTGCTGTTCTGATCTGTACATCTTTTGAAAAAGGAAAAAAGAATGACATGTGAGGTGATGCTCTTGTTCAGAACTGCAGCATGTAGCAGTTCTGAAATTCTCTTTTTAGTGTCTATATTTCATTGTCTGATTTATGTGGGGTTTTTTTACCATGTATTTATCTTTTAGAACTTCAGATGCTATTTTTTCCTCATTGGGGTGGGATTTGTTTAAGTAGAAGTCTCTTTTTTTTCTTCTTCTTTTCCTTTTTTTAGTATGCCTTATTATGAAAGACGCACTAAAAAGAAATTGAATTTATTAAAGGCTTCTTTTTCTACGGTTGTGATTGTAATAGCCAGGCCAAACTATTAGTTAGCAAAGCTATTATATTAGCAAAACTATTATATTAGAAAAGCTGATACTGCAGTGTCAGATATGTCATTAAGCATCCAGCATGTTCTCAGTATTTGCGTGAGGTCTCTAAGACCATAGCAGAAGCAACTGCTGAACTGACTGTTGCTGTTTTATTTATCCAAAAATAATCAGCAATTAAAAAATGCTACGGTCAGTATTTTGAATACATGGTGATCCATGTTCCAAAGTCAAGGAAGGAAACTTAAATAAATAGATATCCCAAGATCTCAATCGTTCTTATTGGGGAAACAGACTAATGAGCAGCATCAGGGAGTCGACGTTAGGAAATGGAAATATGTAGTGAATCATGACATGTCTGTCAGCTCCCAACAGTGTAGATCCAATCAGTCGTGGTGAATAAATGAGATGACTTATTTCTAAAAAAATTATGCTTTATGAATCACTTTAGGCATGAGCCCAAGATCTCTCTTTACAGATTGCATTAGCAATATATAGGGAGAGGAAGGTTTTAAAGGGAATAGTAACGAGTATCTTACCCAGATGATATAAGAATTTGAATGTATTTTTAGAACCTCGATTATATAGCAGAGACAGAAGAGGAATATGAGGACCCCCTGTCCTTTCTCCCTCCCCACCCAAAAATATTTGTACGTACACAGATTTCACCTTTCTGTTATTTGGCATAGATCTAAAAACAGTTAGACGTTACTGCTATGTTTTCCGTTGGAAGAACCTTATTAATAAACGACTGTCTCTTTCTTAAGCACTTAACCTAACCCTGTTGAGCTGATAATCCTGGCTAAAGTTTATTGTGTTATCCAGCATTCAGAAAGAATGATCAGCTATTTATGACTGAAATTCAAATTTATCAGCAGATATCTATACAGCATCACTTAAACAGCTATAGTGAAAGCTTGATGGGAAGTTAGAGGGTAAGCGGTTGTATTTTGGGCTTTACTACATCTGACTTGTCTGTTGACAGAACTTTATTTTTTGGAGTGTAGAATTTGACTCTTTTGAAATGTCCTTTGCTCTTCTATCTGTATCCCAGTAAGGGAATTGCATGCTTATCAAGGTATCTGTAAGGAGGAAAACGTGGATGTTTTCTACATCATAGTGAATGCTTTATATATTCCTCTTCGTGTGTCACTTGCAGGAATAAAGGGGTTGATTTCTGTGCACATCTAGCACAAGAGGGCAGCATGATCTGTTTTATCCCAGTCCAGCATTACAACAGCTTGTTAGAAGGATAACAAAATTTACCTGCTATGTTTTTAGAGGTGATATTTGAGGAGTGAATTTTCAACCTCTCCAGTGAGCAATAGTAAAGTGGTTCCGTTCAGTTCTCCTCATTATCTGCAAGTATAATACTTTCTCTTAATCTTTTACATGGTAAGATTTTCAGCTTCATATATTGCTGAGTTCAGGAACTTTGTCGGCTTTGTAGTTAGTGGCCAAAAGTCAGATAACTCTATAGAGTCTGATGCGTTGGTCCTGTCAAGGAGACCTTCTTCAGCCATTATTCCTTTTAATTTCTTTTTTCAAGATGTTTGTAACATTTCAAAATGAATTTTATAGAAAGCTAGGTAAAAGGGACCAGGACTTCAGCAGCAGTGACTTGAATTGGGGGTTCACTCTTTTGAAATTAGTTTCTTATTGATGGTTTAGGACACCCTAGTTTTGACAAGCTTCAGGATTTGATTCAAGATTACTTGCTTAGCTTGTAAATGAATTGTTCTTTTCTGGGATTTGGGGACAGAGATTTCTTTAGAGAAGGGATGCTAATGTGTAACTGCATCACTTTCAGTAATGGTAGTTTTAGTAGAGATTGAGTGCAATTTTGAATTGCACTGAGTTTAGGAAACTGAAACTTGCTGCTGCTGTGCTGATGGGTGCTATAAGAATGAATGAATGATATACATGAATTTGTTCAGATAAAATAGGAATCTCTTCCCTCTCCAGAGATATGTCTAAAATTCAAATTGAACCAGAACCACTACAGAAACGCATATGAAAATCTAGCGCTTTTTTTTTTTTTTAAATTGTATCTCTTCAAACTCTTGGTCCTGACAGTTTATAGAAAGAGAAGAAATGCTTTGGCAGATAAGACAGCATTTTTGGCCTTCCTAGAAACAGAAAGCACTGAATTTTGTGGTGGTTGTCCTCTACCTGTTAAATTAGCAGAATTTTTTTTTCCCACAAATGCTTTGTGGATGTAAATAAGCATTGATCCCTTTGAGTGCTTACCCAGACTTTGAGATTTGACCAGATTGTAAAGAGAAATGTTCTCCTGTTTTGGCAGTCAGAAGTGACATGCTGAACTGATAGCTAATAGCAGCACATAAAAGCTAATTCCAAATATTAAAAGATAAAAATGTGAAAGAAAGTTGTTGTTATAATGAAGAGTTTTTCTTTAAGGCATAAGGATTTTAATTACGGTGTTCATAAATCAAGTGTTGAAGCACCTATAATTCGACAGAGAAAGTTTCTTTATAGGATTAAAAGCATGTTCATCAGTGCACAAGTCCCTATCTGCATTTTATCTGACAGAAGCGTCAAACAGGCAATGTTGTTAAAGTGTTTAAACTGTATAATATTTGCAACAAATATGACATTTCAGCAGTCTGAAAATTACAATGCTGATAATGAGGTTGTTAAATTATACTCTATCAGTTGGATAGTGAAACTGCTCTAGTTAGTGTACATTAATGTATGCTTGTTCACACAAGTGATTCTGCTGAACAAGTAGCATGTTTAAACAAGAAATACTGGTCTTAAACCCTGTGATTTACAGTAGGTGGTGTTTTGGCATATCATGCAGTTAACAAGGCAAAGCTTCATGTTAAAATATTTCATTTGTAGTCTCATTCATCATTGATATAAATATTCAGTAGCGATGCCAGAAAATGTATTGTATTCCTATTTGACTCAATGACTCAGTTGCTTTCTTTTTTTTAGAAACAAGATCTATGCTATCTTTCTGATGCAGTTTTCAGATATTTCCTTGTGGTCAAGATGAATTCTGTGGGGTTGTGAAAAAATATACCAGCTCTTTTGACAGCTTTCATGTTCTCTTAAGCTACTACAAAAAAATACGTTGTCCTTAAAGCAGCAGAGGCTTTGGTTTTGACTTTCTGTGCCAAGCTCTAAAGCATGTTCACGTGTGTGCAGGTTTGTTAGTTTATGTTGAAAAGAAGTCCCTATAGGACAGCCTTTTATTGTAATATAAAAACACAGATTCTCTCTTCCGTGTTGGTAATCACTTGCATTTGTTGTTATTAAGATGGTAACACAATAGGTTCCATCAATCATCAAGATCCTTAACAACCACACAATGTTGTAAATATTATGTTTGGGTGTTTGAGTGGAACAGCTCGTCACTGAAGAAGGTGTGGTAATTAAAACCTGTTAGGTTGCTACATGTGTTAAAAAAAAAAACCCACACTTTAATGTTTTTTCATAGAACAATGGCAATATGTACTTTAGACCTTATCAGGGCGTGATTATTAAATGATATTTTGTGGGAGTTGCTCATTTACTGTTAGTATTATCATGGCTTTTGTTAAGAGTTTAAATAGTCTTACACTTCCATGTGTTTTATCACCATTACAATTCTGTCAGGAACCTTATAAAGTTGATTGCTATAGGAGTAGTCTTTAAAGTTAGTAAATAGTACTTTGGAGTTATGTTTACATTTATTATCTATTAGCATAACTCAATTCAACTCTATCCTATTTTTCTTTGCAATAATAATTAAATAAAACTTGGCTGCAAACTGATGAGACAAGCCTATTACATTTTCAGTTCACCAAGTCCGTGCTCACCGTATTTACGCTTAATACGGGAGATAAAATTAAAAGGTTTATGGAAAAGCTGTTTGTAGGAGGGGACAGGGCATTATTTGATAGGGAAATAGCACAGAGCTTGTACTGACAACCAGTTAGTTCCAAGTGCAGTCTCCTGCTTTCCTGGCGCAAGATTTCACATCCCTTCACAGAGATTTTCTATCTTCTTCACATTAAGATCCCCTGGTGGGGAGAACGGCCTGCTGCGAAACTCATTTCTGACCATATGCTGACCTGCCCAGATACTGCAAAGTCTAGTTTTTTTCATTTGCTAAAGCAACTCTCTTGCCCCACCTCGGCCAAACAAAAAGGAGACATGGAGGAGTCAACCAAGACAGAAAAACCTAATTAAAAGTATTGAATTTAGAAGACTGCACAGAAGCTGTTCAGACATATCTTTCCTGCAAGTGTAGCTGGAAAGTAAAAACAGAGTTATGTTTTAGTCTCATATAGATGGCAGACTATTTTGATGAGATTTGTGGCAAGGAGGAAGGAAATGTTGGTTGGAGACACTTGAAAACAGAGGGAGAAACTGCAATAATATCGATGGAAAAACTGCAGGGTGCTTAAAAAGAGGGCCTAGCTGAGGTGATGCAGCTGCAAATAAGCTTTTAGAGATTATCTGAAGGATGGAAGGATTTTTTGGTTTTGATAATAACTATTTTAAATACACACTTTTTTTTTTTGCTATTTTTAATCTGCTTTAAAATTGCTGGATGCTGCTGTGACTGTTGTGGATAGTGGGGATTGGAGGTGCCACATGGATAGGACCTCTTCTCTTGCTGTTCATGGATGCCTGTTCTGGGTGGGAAATGAGCATTTTTGAGAAATGAGGAAAATCTTATCAAAACCCCACTTTCATTCCACCTTGGAACAAGACAGAAGCATTTCCAAAAGAATTATTTTGAGGAGGAACAGGGCAGGGATAATGTAACAGCCAGGTGGTGAAAGCATGTATGTGGAACGTGAGGAAGGCAGCTCAGATCTTCTCCCTCTCTGCTTTAATATGGGCCTTGAACATGTGGCTTGCCCATCCCAGGTGAAACCCTTACACATCAGGCTCTTGACTCTTCTGGGCTCTTTTATGTGCCATAACCTTTCATTGCTGTCTCTTACAGACACACAGACTGCTGTGGTGTTTGCAGAGAAAACAACCATTTTGGTGTTTTGGTTTTGGCATTTTTTTTTTTTAATCTGAATGACTGTAAATTAAAATAAAATTAATACTATCACAGTACAAACTCATTTCATTAGCACTGTTCTGCTTTATACTGCACAGAAATCTTTCTCCCAGATGATCCTAGGTAATCTGCACTGCAGCATCTGGGTGAATTAATCAGTTCTTTGGTTGGTTTTTTTTTTTTTCAGATTGCCAGCATCTTGCAGATTATGCAACAAGTGAAGATTAGTTTGTGCCTGTGGTGATCTTGGAGAGTGTTTGGAAACAAAAGGCACTTCTCAATCCAAAATTAAAATTTTAGTGTAGAAGAGAATGGGTGTTGTATGTGATCTGCCTGTTCTGGCAATCCAGAATAAAAACCAAAGGATAGAAATCAACAGTTAGGGAAGTGGAAGTATTGAATCAAGCTCGACTTTAGTGTGCTCTTCAGTTTAAAAAATACAAACTTCACAGAGTTAATATATATAAGCTATTTGCGAATAGTACAAGACAACATTACTCGCTTGCTTTCCACCCTGTCTGCCCCAGGTGTTCTTTTTTCTGTCAGAATTAGTAGGTACTATATCAGAGGCTTTTTGTTATGTATTCAGGTGAATACACACCTGCAGGACCTCCTTCAGGTTTTGGTTTCTGATGTCATTTTATGCAAGATAATGTTATATTTGGAGGAGGCAGCGTTGTGACAAGCTGCATATGTTGAAAGCTACCAGTCTTAAGTGAGCTTTACGAAGTGTTTTAAAATAGCATTAAGCATACGAAGAACATTTTTGGTTTATTAGTTACTGGACAATAGTCCTGTAATTAGAATAGTAGTATGTAATGGACATTAATTATTGCTTGTGGCAATACCAGCCTTGAGGGTAGGTAGCTTGAAACTGGAAACTGCAAGTTCATGGAGGTTTGTTTTTAATGTCCATTTAAATTGGGGTTCTTGTTGAACACTTTCCTAGGTGATTCTCCTTTGTGTATTTTGTTGCTGTAGCTTTTGATTTCAGCTTGAGCAGAATATTTAGTTGTGGTGGTCCCTAACAAGAGGTTGTGGAGTGAGGAGGTTGCTGAAACATCTGGAGACGCTGAGGCTGCTTTAGCTGTTACTCACCTAATGCTGGGTAGGAAATTGTATTCACAGAGCCAGTATGTAAAGCAAGCTGACTGGTGTATGGGAGAAAGGTGTCAAAAATCTTCATTCTCAAATGTTTGATTCAGAATAGAAGTGCGTTGTATACTAAGGAGGTGGTTTTGTTTTCATGTTGGGCTTTTCACTGCTATAGAAGACTCACAAATGACTACTGACCTGCTTGTCTACTAGTTGTAGCATCCTCTCATTCTTCTCATTTGCCAGTTAAAAAAAGAACATAGTGGTCACTAATACTCCTTAAACCTGAGCTTTTATCATGTGCTACTTGTTCAACATTTATGACATTCATAAACTCAAAAGTTTATAAAGTTAAACTCCTCATAAGTTCATGGGTTTTCTGTCCACTGGCGTGGTTCTTGTCAGTTTTCAGCCACTGTGTATTTTCACACTGTGAATTTATCCTCTGCTTTCCATGTCTGGGAATGCTACTCATCCATCTCTCCCAACTGCTTTACACTGTCTTCTGCATATGTCCTGCCCTCTTTGAAGCATAAATCTTCACTAGTCTGTGCTAGTGTTGGGGCACAGAGTGCAGAATAATCTGAAGGTGCACGGAAAACTGAGAAGGTGACGTGGACATTATTGCTGGCAATTATAAGGTGTAATGGATAAAGGATAGATGCCCTAACTCTTCTCTTTCTCAGTTTTCTTTTTATCAGATGTGATGAGATTTCTCTGTGTGTGTGGTAAACCTGTTTTTTCTCAATGAAGTTATTGTCTGTTCACTATGCAAATGATGCAATGCAGAATATTGCTAATTCGTGCGTAGGCAAGAAAAAGCCCTCTGCTTTGTGGTAAGCTTCCCTTCATTGGGAATACATGTTCCTTTGTCCCTGCATGTATTCATTTCTCAGCATAATTTCATGTTCATCAGTCTGAATGTTCACAACCCAAAATAGATACAGTTCAGTCTAAATTTTCAAAGTTCCTACATCTGTTTTTAAGATGTCATAAGTAATGTCTCATACAGGAATACTGTTCTTGCTCCATCCTTTCTAGGACTGCCCAGAGGACAGTAAGTGATTAGATGCCAGTGGCATTTGCTCAGTGTTGGGTTTTTTTCTTCTCTCCATTTTAATAGGAACATTTAAAACTGTAAATAATAAACTTTACACTATCTTATTCATTTCTTCTTCTACTGCACTTATGTTTATAATCTGTCATTCTGGTCTTTAGAGAGAAGGTGGTGAGTGTCTGTCTTCACTTACAGAGATTGGGTTTAGAATGTTGAATGTTTTATATGCAGCGATCTTCTCATTACATGGGATAATGAACAATTTCAGAAGTACTGTTGCTGTCCATCACTCCTTTTTTCTTCCTGTTCCCTCTCATAAAGTAGGGGAATATCCTTAATGCTGGGCAACTTAGTGAAGAAGGTTGTATTTTTGTTATGACCTGTAAACATGAGTAAATCTGTGCATTGCCTAATGAGATAGAAGCCTAACTTACTTTCAGTTTGCAGAAGGAGAAACTAAAAGCAAACTGAAGTGCTGGGGTTCCTATGCCTGTTCAGACCAGATTTACTATATGACGCTTACTTGATTAAGTTATCATTAAGTATAAAGTACAAACGGCATCTTTGTTAGAGTAAGATTATCCTTTCAGTAATAGAGGTTAAGGGTTCAATGAGTAAAACTGAGTACACAATTTTCTGGTATAAATTAACAGAAACTTTTCAAGTCCATGCTTATTTCTATTTTCTAGCCATTTAGGATTCCAGTTCGAAGAGTATGGATAATAAGGAATGACCAGGCAAAGAAGGGTATTCACAAAGGTTAACATTAGCCTAGGTTTACCAGGTACGTGATAGAGAGGCAGGCTCTTCCAGGGCATTACCAAGAGCACCAATGTTAGGCTTTTGCTCTAAATCTCGCTGGAGAAGAGCTGTCTTTCCTGCCCGCTACAGTGTGAGGGTTCAGGGTACCTTGCTGTCTGTGTGCTTAAGAATAGGTATCTTAAAGTCTTCAGTATTCTGAATTTACCACTAAATTTAAGAGAAAGGAATGAACCATAATTTTAATATGTATTTTTATATATATACACACACATATATATATATATATTAAATATATATATTCTCTATATGCTTTACCTGATGTTGGTATAATGCTTCTTTCCCTTCTTCCTTCCTTCATTCCCTAGTCTCCTCATAGAAGAACAATCCTCCCTCCCCCCTAGTCTCAACAGCCAGCCCAAAGTAAACAATTACTGTTAGCCTTCCAGAATATTTCTGGTATTTCCTGACTAAAAAATGATAAAATGGTTTAAAGAAGAGTTGGTAGTAGTTACCTTTAGTCAGCTAATGTTTCCTTACTGTTGGAGGAAAAAAAAATATTTGATGCTCATCTAGGACAAAAGATGTCTGCAGAAACCTCTGCAAATTGAAAGCATCAGAATTGTGAAATACAGAAGGTTTTAGCTTTAAAAGTGTTATTTCTTTTTTCTATTGAACTAACAAGATAGAGGGAACATTTTTTTCCCCAATATTTTCAACAGAAAACTAGTTATACTAGACTTGCTAAGATACTAAGGAATCTTATCTAGGGAGTGCTTTCAAAATAAAACCAAATTTGAGAGTAAGAAGTGCCTTGAGGTTTTTCTAAAGCTGACAAGTTTTAATATTCCAAATATGTAGTGACAATGATCTTTTTTTCATAATTAAGCTGCAAGTATGGTTTAATACTGAATTCAAAGCCATTCACTAAATGCTGCTTATATTTAAACCCCCAAAAATCCCCAAGAGAAAAAATAGAAAAAACAGTCCCAACATATTTTTTTAAAAAAATTGAGATAAGAAAAAATAAACTCTGCTGCACCTCAGTTTAATAACCAGTGTTGCTCAGCTACTACCGAAGGCTTAAGGAACAGTGTTTAGAAGTGATTGTTCAGAAATAAGTGTTTCTCAAAGATTATGAGGGCTTATACAGATGATTTTGTTCACCTGCTGAGTGTTTGAGAGTAGAAATGTCCAATCTGACACTTTCCAGAAGTGTGTGTTTGCTTAAAAAATGGAAACACTCCTGTGGAAAAACAGGATTTCAGTAATTATTTTCCCATCTTAGCCATGCAATAAAGCAATATTATGTACTTTTAATAGAGACATTAACATTTTGTGAAATGAAAAATCCCAAGTTTCTGAAATGATCTGAGATGTTTTCAGCTTAAAATACAGTGCTGTGACCACTGCTTAATTTCCTAATACTTTTGCGCCCTGTTTCTGTTGTTTGTACTTCTCATGAGATGCAAGACGTTCAGATGCTTATTGACTGCTTTCTATTAATTGTCAAGTAGGCATGGAGGTGTTTTGAATAGAAATCTGACATATTTTTCTATTAAATGGGCAGGAGAACAAGTTTTATGATTCTTGGAAAAACAGAAGAATATATTAATTCTTTGACTCCATGAGAAGGAGATGCAAGAATATTATCCCAGCTAGTGACCTCCAGTACTAGAATAGAATAGAATTTGCAAACTTCTTTGGGTTGTATCTGAATTACTACAAAGTAGATGTGATGGCTTTCATCATGGAGGAAAAAGGCTTAAAAGGCCTTTCACACCCCTTAGATTTGGTGCACAGCAGTGGTTTGTACTTGACTTTCATCTCATCTTTGAAGGCATGGTGATTCTTCATAATGGAGCTTGACCAGCAGCATAGACAAAGTATGCTGTTGGTGTAAGAGGAAGTGTGATGCGTATAACGGTTGCTCCTTAGACCAGATTTGACTGTTGCTATATGCCTTTCTGCTCTAATGCCAAAGCAATGCAGAGAGGAAACAGAATAAGGAAGGCAGTTGTTTTAATTAGTGAATTCTAGACTATCTTCAAAGGCTCTGATACTTCGATCTAATTCAGTTTTCTGATTTTCTGTTGATTCTTCCAAATGCTTCAGACTTACTCAGACAAAAGCCTTTTTCTTCACAATTGTCAAATTTCATTGAATCTCAAGTCTTGGTGATAGAGCTTAATTGTCAGCAAAATAAGTCTTGGTTTCTGTAAATTGTTTGATCCTCAATTGGTTTAGAAGTGACAATATACTTTCTTTTACAGGGTTTAGATATTGTTTCCATGTGGCATATGGAGCAAAGTTGGACCAACTAAAGAAATTATTTCAATTGTTTTCTGTCAGGAAGGCTTAGACAAAGAGCTTAGTCTCAGATCCTTTAAAGTTCAAGCATCTGCCACTAGGGGCAAAAATAATTTTCCTGTAGGCATTCATTTTTTATTGTGGATTTACTGTGCTGCTTCACTTGGTTGATAATCTAATTTAAACCTCAGAGATGAGTCATACCTCCTCAATGGGATTCACAGCTAGTTTAAATTCTCTGATGTCAGAACCTTTCAGTTCTTCCAGGATCTCTTTTCTGAGCTTAATGGCCCTTTGGATGTTTGAATGTACTGAGGAGGAAAGAATGTGACCCATGCAAGCTGTAACACTTTAGTGATACTGTTTTACAACATAGCTCAGGTTTTGTTTTCTATATTTATTTGGGTTTCTAGTTCAGGTAATTTGTGGTGTCTTGACTTAATTTAGGTCCTAGTCATGCCAAGTGGTCCGTTGTGGACAGACATTTGCAGGTATGAGAGTGATACCCCTTCTGGAAGGTGGAGTAGGCAGCACCACATGGATTGTGTGCTGTACTAGAGACTTTTGTTTCATAGAACCAGCTTTTTCTATACCAACTATGATATGACAGTTTTGCAGAAAAACACTAGATTTTGAAAGGGTATAAAACCTTGATGTCAAGAGACATTTCAGTCTCCTTTCTTCGGAAAAACAACAAACAAAACCCCAATTGTCCAGAAGGTCCTAAAAGGTTTTAGAGTGATCCAAACGCATAAACTTGTTTATGACCTCTTTCCTGAAAGCATGACCGCTGTATAGTTGACCACTAAGAACTTTAGGAATTGAATGTTTGTATTTGGAATGTGAATTGCTATTTAAGGACTTCCTCTCCAGAGTCAGTCAGGGACAAAATAGACATTCAGAAAGTTAAGAGGCGTTGTAAATACCATTCAGCTGTGATGAAAAGTTTATTGGATGCTTTTCATATGCATTCTAAAGTTAAGCTACATTTTGAAAACCATCAGAGCCAACATTTGTTCTCTAAATACTATAATTAAATATCTACAATGCTAAGTTGTTACTAATTAATACTGTGTAATGTTAATAGTGGTTAAGTTATTGACACAATTTTGCTTTCCGTGGTTTTTTTGCTTGAAGTTATACTTTTGTTCTGTATGTTTTAATGATGTATCCACAAATTGATCCAGAATCAGGTTCTGTGCTCATGCTGTTTCGTGAAGAGGGAAGGAAAAACACAAGTTACTGTTATGTCATTTAATTTCATTTTTTCTGAATGTGTATTTTTCTGTTTTAATCCTGTCTTTTGGTTAATGCCTTTTTAAATGCAGAATAACAGCAGAACTGTTGTTTTAAAACAGCTTTTCCTAAAACATCTGAGATCAGATTATGATCAGTAATTATTTGAAAAATTTGTAGTGTTTATTCCACAATATAACCTGTGCTTTAGGTCCATGAGAGGATGTTATAGTGTTTTATATATTGGATATGGATACCTGAAAGGAAGGTATTTTTGTCATAGTCTTTGCATTGCTCCTTTGGTTGTCCAATTCCTTACAGTCCTGAAACTTTTTTCATTCTAATATGTCTGATGTAGTTTCAGCAGAGAAGCTGCTGGCTTAAAAAAAAAAAAAGTTGTGATGAAAATGTGCGTCATAGAAACGAAATAAATGCATAAATAAGTGAACGGTTAAGACCCAAAGGCAGACATGTTTATTTTGAAGGAAGAAAGAAAACTTTTATTGAGAATTCCTCTACCTGAAATTTTAATTGGTCTTGTGAAATCTTGAGACCCCATGTGAATGAAATTAAGCAAACTAATTAGAGTGTACTCTAAAGACTAACTTGAAACACAACTGACTGTTGCCCCTGCAGTTCTGGAGTTAAGAGTTAAGAGTGAAATATGCTCCTGTAAGAGCAGTTTAAAGCAAGAAGTAACTAAAATCCTCTGAATTCTTCTCCAAAGGCATCTTTCTCAATAGATAGTGGGTTTTACCTCATCTGTCTAAGTATAACTTTATGAATAGTCTGTGTGTATCAAAAGCTTATGGCTATGCAGTATGCCCTGGATGCATTTTGCCATCTCTCTTCTGATGACAATGGCCTTTTGGCTTCCACTATTTTAATTTGGGAACTATTGCAGAACCTGATGTCTCACTTGCTGTAAGGTTTTCCCATGTTTTTCAGTGTAAAACACCCGTCCTGTTGCCTTTACAGCTCATGTAGTTATTGTAGTTCCCCTATCTGGCTCTTTTTGTCACTCTGCATTTCCAAAACATTAATTCAGGCACTCTTCTAGTTTAAGTGTTGCAGCCACCTTCTGTTCACCTTCTGTTCTCACTTGCTTTGTCCCAAACTCTTCCACGCTTCCTAGCCTATGCTTCGCCTTGTTAAGCTTCACGCCATGGTTGTGTGGGATGACATTCTCTTTTTCAAGTGTTCTTATTTGCATCCAGAACTTGTGCCATTCCACAGTGAAGGGGAATGGAAGAGGCAGTGTTGAAGGAAGAGGGAGGAGAGGAAACGGGGAGCGGATATGCGGTGAATGAAGCAGGGGGTGAAGGATAGGGCATGTGCAAGCAGCCAGTCTGCACAGGGCAAAAATTCAAGTCAATATGTACTAAGCTCTCTCAATATCCGAACATCCCAAGTTCGGCAACTTCTGTGACTGTTACTGCCAGCTAGTCTTTTGACAGTTCTGTCTTGCAGCTCTTCCCCAGGGCCAGATGGAGAGAAGGCTTCTTCTTGATCTTATGGCCCCGGTGTACTTTGAGGAGTCTATCAGGAGGTGTAGAAAGGAGTGTGGTTTCGTTTGAGCATTAGCCCTCTTCCTATGCAAAGCTTTTACTGTTTCTGCACCTGGTAGCTGGAGCTGTTGGCACATTCATGGTTTTTTTTTCCTCCCTCCATCATCGTTTTGTCTGCTTATCTTTCATGCTTACATCTTTGTAACTTCCTGCTCTCTGTGCAGTAAAGTTCATCCACAAGCTGGCTGCTCTTCATCTTAAAATCATCTCTGAAGATACACCAGTATCATTGTAACCGCAGTGTAACTATACACTGACAGTAGTTAAACATATGGGTGGAGAAACTCATTAATTCCCTGACCCCTTTGTTTTCCCATACTTAAAAAAAAAAAAAAAAAAAAAAAAAAGGCAAAAAGGCACGCATCTTGTCCTGCAACTTTCTGTTCCAACTTACTGTTACATCTTCCCTTTGCTTGTTGTTCCTTTTATAGTCAATTGTGTTGGTTTCTCTTAACTGACACAACAAACTCTTCAGGGCAGAGCATGTTGCTGACTACGTGATGGTCCAGTGTGCATCCTAGTGAGGATCTGCCTCCCACTTCAGATATATTAATCCTCTTTTCGGTGTTTCTGTCATGCAAATAACAAATGGCAGTGTTCTCAGGAGTCCCTTGTTACAGGCAGCACTCTTCTATTTTTGCCTATTTATTTATTTAGGAGTTCATAGTGCTGGACAGCTGTAAATCAGAGCTTCACAGTGAAGTCTGTCTTTGAATGGAAGAAGGACAAAATAGACTGTAAATAGTACTCATTTTTGCTTGAATGACTGCTCAGTGAAGCCATTTTTTTCTCCGATGTGTGTGAATTTTTTTCTCTGTTTATAGAAAAGTGAAGAAATGTTGCTGTACATATTTATGTTTGTAATTCTGAGTTTCTTATTTAAAAGCCATGAAAAATAGAAAATTATAGGGCTATGGTGGATTTTTCTTTAAGTGATGTATATGAAAGCATATTTTAAAAAATAACTTATAGCATTCAGCTGTCAAACTCTAGGAGGATGAATTTAATGTATGTTTCTACATGAGCATTAAAAGTTCTCTGGTTTTGATTTATACACTATTAGTGTTTTAGTATGGTCATGTGGTGGTTTAGCCCCTGCCGGGGTCTGAGACCACGTGGCCGCTGCCCCTCCCCCACAAAGGGAGTGAAATACAAAGCCCCGAGACTGAGATAAGGAAAGGTTTAATACAACAGAGCAACAGCAACACAACAAACAACAACAATAACAATAAGAATAACAGTAATAACAACGAACAGAGCAAAATATCTACCAATACAGTGGTGAGAACAGAGCAAATCCCACAGTACACGCGGTAACCAACTGTCCCGCTTGGGGGGGGGGGGGGGGCGGGGCACCAGGATGTGACCTCCGCATGGTATCTGAATAACCTGGCTAGAGCTCCCCCCCTACTGCTGGGGAAACTTAACCCTATCCTGGCTAAACCAGGACAGGTCAGCAGCTACTTACTCCTGGTATGTTTTTCTTTGTTTTTGAGGTGAAGCTTTTTAATAGTTGCCCAGTAGAGGGGGTCCAGTAAAGTCATATGCAGTACAATGTAACTTTTCAAAATGCTTAGCATTTAATAATTTAATTATTAAATTTTCTTTCTTTTAATATGAATATAATATACAGTAGAGAAGAGGTCATATTTTGGTTTTTTTCTCATTTGAATGTATATTATCTCCCACATTTCCATTTTAGTGTTGTTAATTATAGTTTAGACTGTGAAGAAGTTTATATTCTAGAGATATTTTTTTTCCCCAGAAGCTGTTGACCCAAAGAAACGCGTTGTCAGACTATATCTAGATTCCTTCGGACAGCACTCCTTCCTAGAAGAAAATGGTTGGGATGTGGTTGCCTTCAGCTTTTCTGAGACAAAAGATGTTGGTTGTTTCTCAGACAAGATTTGCAAGTGGAATTTGGTGCCAATCACAAAACCAAAGAGGAGGTGAAGTCATCCCTCCTTATACCCTACAGCCCACTCCGCAGGAAAGGATCCACTACATGCCCTAAATTAGGCCAAACAAAAAAAAAAAAGGGATTTGAATCCATCTGTAATCCCTCCCATGCTGATTGCTGTAGCCTTCAGGCACACACTCATTTGCCTTCTTCCGGTGCCATACTTATTTACTGATTCATCCAAAGGGCGAGCAGCTTCAAGAGCAGAGACTGAAGGAGGCCTACCGCAGAATTGCCTCTAGTAGAGCAATTAACATGCTTGCTGGAGAGGTGGGCAACCCCACATTCAGTGCATGCTCAGTGACTGGTAAAAACAACACATTTTCTTGCATCTCTGCCGAATCTTCACCTCTCATGTAAGTGTCCTGACCCCTGGGCTTGGCTGTATTTTTATAAACAGGACAACAGGTTTCCCAGTATCTTCTTCCTTTGTGGTTTTGTGAATGATACCTAAGGTGGGAATCTAGTTGTTTCCAAATTTTCTGTGGCTTTGCTCTAACATGTGGTTTAAAATGTCCTAAATTGAAGAAAAATTTTTAATTTCATAGGGGGTGTGTCTTTGTTAACATACAGCAAATTCTTCAAGCAAATGCTTTGATTATTTGCACAGCAAACTAGAAGAGACACAGTTCTAATTTTCTGATAGTTATACCAGAATTTCTCTTGAGTTCAGTAGTAATGACATTTCATGTGAAACAGGAAATAAACCCACTGAAAATTATCCAGTGTCATCCATTGCGAATTCTGGATGGCCAAACCCATGTTGTTGCAGTGGCTTTTTTATAATATGAGTAGTTAAAAAGGAAAAGGTATTTCAGGAATCATTACGTGGATACATAATGAATGAACTTTAGAGAGAATCTCTCCTTGCAAAACCATTCCCGTTTTCGAGGAGACACAGAAAAGAAAAAGTGAAGCTAAAGAAAAATGAATGATCAAACCAAAGGAACATGCCAAGCAGAAGACAAGGGTTTACAAAGTCAGATGAAGACATGAAATGCCTCTGCTGTTTGAGCTGCCTGAAGGCTTTATCCTCAAAATAGGTGGGCTAGGTAGAGGCCAGAAGTCTTGACTTGGTTTTCACAGCAACAGTCTGTGTAGAATTCCCTTCCGTGGTTTCAAAAAAGGAAGAAAATGAATGGACTACCTCAGAATCATTATCTTTTGTGTGTGGGAGGGGATCTGAATATATATGATTGGTAGCATACAGAATAGTATTTGTCTTCTGAATAATAACTGTATCAGGCAGATAGCAGTCTCAGCTGAAGATTTCAGGATGAAAAAGCTTTGTATTCATTAATATCCGACTTGGTTATTGTCATCTTTGAGTGGAGTGATGATTGAGCCCCTCTAACTTCAATGCCTAAAAAAAAAGGGAAGAAAAAAAAAAAGAAGCAAATTAAGTTTCTTATTCAGTGAATTATCTTTAGGAGATGGAATGGTAAGAGAATCAACAAGTATGAGCGGATTTGCAAGAGCTATGTGAGATATTTTCTGACATACAGTATTTAAAGCCTATTCTGAATCTAGTCTTGATAGTATAAATAGCAGAGGAAAACTCCTTTTTGTTGTTGGAAGAACCTTACCAGAAAGGTGACAAGTATTTCCAGTTTTGTTTTATACCTTGTATTGATGTATATTTATATATAACCCCCAAATCTGAAAGTAGCTCTAGAAGTTGTTTTTTCCTCTCATGTAAAAATTCCAGCAACAGAATGCTCTTCAGATGTTTCAGTCCATCCTGACTTGCAGCATTCAGTTTAATTCATTGTAAGCCCCCGCCCTCCAGCAAAACAACACTTGGGACATATTTTCAATCCAGATTGAATTTATAGCAGAAAGGACAACTAGACTACACAAATGCTCTTTCATAGAAGTGGGTGTGTTTGTGGTTAAATAGTTTAGCAAATGATTAAATTAATAATCTTGCTAGTAAAAAGCCAGTATAGGACTATATTTCATATATACTATACCAGGTTTCTATTCTGGTAATGCTTTGTATTGTGGTGAGAAGTTAAGTTAGGTAACTTTACATCTGGACTAGAAGAAGAAGGTGGTGTAAATGAAAATTTGCAGGTAGTGTACAACTTGACATCTTTTCGGAGGGCAGTTGATAAGAAGTTGCAAGTGGTTACCATTTTTAACTACTTTTTTTCCTCCTTTCAGGAGGAGGAGGGAGGCCAGTGTCACCTCTTCCAGTACCCCTTCCTCTGTATAAATACTTTTGTTGTTGTTGTTCAGTTGGACTATGTGCCTTTAAAATATCTTGTTGCTTATGTTGTAGTATACAGCAGAAATTAAGTTGTGCTGTATTTTGGTAGTACATTAGAGTTGGTGGCTTGGGTTTAGTTTTTTATGTCTTTCAGTATGTTTAAATGTAGATTTTATTCATTAAACTTAGGATAACTTACATAGCTGCAGTGAATAAAAATGAGCTTAAAAAGATGCAGAAAGGTTATCCAGAGCTTAATTTCTGGAATTGTTAGAACTTTGTTCTGGCAATCTTCATCACAGAATTACATACGAAAGGTTTACTATTACTCCAGGGATTGGGAGGGAGGGGGTGGACAGGTGTAATTCTAATTATGAAGCAGATATGTAGCTTTGTATGCAGGTTATGGGATAAAACTTTTGTTACACAGACAGAAGTTTGCTCTTTTGAATGATTCTCATACTTTCACAATAAATTACAAAAGAAAAAATCTGTAAATGTTAATTATTGGGATAGAGGGTATCATTGCAGGGATCAATAATTTGAAAGTTGCTAATGAATGCATTATCCCAGACCTATCATGCTTTTTTCAAAGAGATCATTTCATTAGCATGTATAATACAGCATCAAAGTTAAATTCTGTTCTGCTGATTTTGTTACAGCTGAAATTGTAGTCAACTTGGTTAATTGTTAATGATATATAATATGAAAGGCAGTTACAAGTTAGGAGCAATGTATTTGTACTAGGTAATGTAGACATCTCCATCAGCAGTAAAAGTAGAAATTCATTTCCAAAGAAGCTTGTTTTCCATTCTTTGTCATAGTTATCCTTCTTTCTCTAAATTCTACACTTAAAGTAAGATCAAACACAGTGTTCACGTTTTCTTCTCGTTTCCTAACTGTTTTCCTGTTTGACAGCATTTGTGTAAAAAGTCCTTTTCAAGTAGTAAATTAATTTGGATAGAAGGCATCCCACCTGAATTCATTACATGCTGGCAGTTTAGATAAATGGGTATTATGATCTCAGCATATTTTGGCCCAGCACCACTGTGCCCATTTGCAAATGTCTAAGAAAGTGATAATATTCCTGTCAGTTTCAGGCTGCTAAAGAAAAAAAATGGGGTAGAATTTCTTATTTATATTTATAGGATGCCTGTGGGGAAGACAGTAATGCTGTATATGGCAGTTTGTGTGGACATGTGGTGCTAAACATATATTAAAAAAAGATAACAGACCTATTGACGTTTCTTTGTAGAAATATGGAAGAAAAGCCAGAGTAGATCAGTAATTGACAGCTATGCAGGAGATGTATTTCCAGATTTCTTTCTGAAGAAATATTTCACAAACTTACAATTCCTTTCAAAGTCGGTAATCCATCTTTAATTATTTTGTTGATTTCATAGTTGTATTTTACAAGGTTGATGTAATGTCTGCTTCCTGCCAACATTTGATATGGACAATCCACTTTGTCACTGCTTTGATGAAACGGAAGGCTGCTTGTAGTTGCAGTACTTTTTTTTTTTTTTTTTTTCTTTTTTCGGCATATGTGTGTGAACTGAGCACGGGTGAAGACTTATCAGTCACTGAATGCCATAGCTTAACAGCAAGATACGTGGGGAGCTGTCAATTTATACCACTGACAGAATGGGAAACATGCTCAGTGTGGTTAAATTGATGGGCATTTAAATGTACCCAGTTCTGTGCAGCTATTTCTGTTATCCCTACCTTTGAGTATGCTTTTATTACCACATACACACTTCTGAGCATTATTTTACTACCATGCGTACGTTTGAAATTGCTTTGGTTTTATAAGCTGTAGTTCAGCCTCTTAAAGCACATGATTTCTCTCTTTAGGTTAAGTTAACACCTCTACACATCCACAAGCCGAGATGCGGTCTGTTGTAGCGCATCTCCCCGGGGCCGAGCGCGGTGACGACAGCCTGCCGTGGCGGCCACCCTCGCACTGCCTCCTTCATGCAGTGGTGCCGGCAGGGTGCGATGAGCAGGGGCCTCCTCCTCCTCCTTGTCGAGTCACAGAGGTGGCGGTGAGGCGTGCGCTTTCGACATGGGTCCCTCTGAATTACGGTTGTCTTAGACCAGAAGAGCATCTCTCTGGCATGACTGCCTTCAAGCAAAGTGCAATCCCAGTCCGGGGTGCTTACATTTAGTTACACGCGTATAATGAAGTACCTTCTTGAATCCATTCCTAGCGGTACAAGTTGCTTTCAGACAGGTTTCTGCGTGTTCGCAGCAAGGAGTGGGAGATAATAGTGTTTAATTTGTTACTTTTTCTTCATGGAGGCTGGGCAGTGGGGGAGTGTTCCCAGCTTCACTGTTGTAGAGTAGATAAAGAGATTCTGAATATTTTTTCCTCTGGTAAATGCAGTATACTTGTATGTGAAAACTGTTATTTAGGCCCGTTGCCATGAAGGAGTTTAGGTTACTAAGCAAAGCAGTATTTATTAATAACATTTGCGTATTGAACTAAAGTGTGATGCAATTAAAATTCCCTGGATTGAGGATTAGCCTGATCTCAGGGGAAAAAAATTCCAAGAGTGTGCACCTGTGCACGCACGCACATACACACACAAGTGGCAAAAGCTTTCTATCCCTGGAAGGACCTTCTCTTAAAATCTTTCTTTTCCAAAGAGGCAAGTCAGTGGACTAGAGAAGTAGCAACAAAATATTTCTGCAATGTGTGATGAAGCAAGTGGGTACAAAGGCTTTGTAAACTCTTTGCGAGGTATATAAAATCAATCTGCCCACTCAGTTCTGTTATACAGAAGTATTTCAGTGAATGCACTGGCCAACAAAGTATATTAGAAATGCCAAATACATTTAGAAATAATGTACTGCTGCTTTTAGGGTCCTTGATATATTTGGAATTTAGGTTGCACAACATTAAATGCTATTGGTGACATTTGACTGTTCCAGTGGAGGATCCTAGTTTCTGGTTTAAAAAAAAATCCTTTTTTTTCTGGTTTACATCCTAAGTGTTGACTCACTTTGCATTATATTTCTTTCATGGTGAAGTATGTATAAACATTTTAAATAGGTGTGGCACACTGTCAAGTGTTTTCATTATTTGGATGATAGGTTTGAACATCTATTCCAAATTATCAGTAGGCACCTGCAGAAGTAAAGTGGGTATGTAGCACCTGAACACATTCTGATTCATGCAATTAAAGCAGTTTACAGAGTGAGGCAGAAAAGAATATCACATACTGAGGTTTGATGTCTTTTTCATGGAGAACAAAAGAGGTTTGATTCTTTCACTTCAAGTTTAGCCTAACTATTGTGTAGTGGAGGAGGTTTAATGAATCATTGTTTAACTTTGATACTGCCAAGTATTTGACCATTAAATAGTCTGAAATGTGTACATAGCACTTTGGTGACAGACTCTTATTTAACTGTGATTAATTGGCATTGAATAGTTATTTAATTACTTCGGAAGAAATCTAACAACAGTGCGTGTTCTGATTAAGTTATTTGATGTAAAAACAAACATAGGACTGCTGAAGAGAGCACGTTCCGTTTTGCAGCTTGCTACTGACACTGCATACCACGTGGGAGCCTGAGAATGATTAAAACAGCAGGTACTATTCACAAATTTGGATGATGTTATAATGCTGGCATATGTAGTTCTTGATTTCTTAAAAGAGTTTTTTGTTAGTGGTTTCATGAAATTTCCTTTGCCTTACAAGTTATAGATTTAGTATTTTCTTTTTGCTTTTGAAGCCCAGACTGAAACTTGCTGGGTAAGTAAAGGGTACAGGTATTACGTGAACTTGAAAATTTTTGTAAACTGAAAATACTGGACTAGATCTAAGAATTATTGTCTCATGGCATCTATCCATATCACAGAAATGCTCACTTAAGAAATTTGGGTTTTTTGGGAGTATGAAGTATTGTGGGAAGGTGATGTTTATAGTCTAAGTTTGAGAGAGAAGGATATTAGACATTTTGGAGAGAAAAATAATAATTGGGGGGGGTGTGCGTGCAGTGTGTAGGTGCTGCCCTTCTTGAATAGTGGGTGCAACAGTTTCTTTAATCTGCAGAACCATCCCCAAAAGTTAGGTTTGGACATGCCAGTAGAAACTGTAGTCATAACTGTAAGCATTTTGAGTCCTGACTCAAAATGGCTGCTTTAACTTTCATATCTGGAATGTTTTCTCTTGCATGGTTAATAATGCATAAGCAAGCCACTGATTTACTGTGCTTCCAGTAAGTGGAAAGAGTTGTTTCTTCATACCTTGCGAAATAGACCTCATTTACTCGTAGACATCCTTACAAATGTAGCAATCGCTCTGGATGCAATATCATGATGGCTATGGGGCATTTTGCAGATATTTCCAAAGCACAGCACTTCTGCTTGGAGGTGCATTGCTCTCTCTGGTATGTGGTGAGGGAACTTGCTTTAGTGGGGGACCGTAGCTTGCTTCTGCATAGGACATGCTGAATAAAATGCCAGTTCAGTTATATCCGTATGAACAGGGTCTGAAATACATCTCCAGGCCTGTGTTTTCTCTTATACAATCACTGGGGTAATATCATTGAAAACCAGGAACAGCAAAAATAGGGCTAAGGCTTGTGGCCTTGTCGCTTGCTTTTAGCAGTAGAAAAGCATTAACGGTCACTGGATTAACATTACAAGAGGGAGACGTGGACCCCTTCGCAAGAAGCGAGGTATTTTCCTAGGCTTAATGACTTCGGGTGTCATTTTCCAGAATTACTATGGGTAAAAACTAAATAGACCATTAATGACTTTTTTCAGTAACTTGAAAATTCAAAAAAATTAAATTCTGTTACCAGAGATTCACCTGAATGCTATTTTGGCAAATGGCTGATTCACATCACCACTTTAAAAATGTTTTAATTGTATCAGGTGGACTGTAAAAGGTTCCAGTTTTCAAGGTTTGTCTTTTTGATATACCATTTCTTTTGCTCACTCATATTTTAGTTCATGTCATTTTACAGAATTACTGTATTTACATTTTAAAGAGGATTAGGCAGATTAAAAGATGTATTCATGTTTTATTGATAATGTCAGATTAATTTCCACTTTCGTAGTGGCAGCTCACAGCTCTGTCAAAACACAGTCTGTAGAAACACCGTTATACTTAACAATTTCATAAGGCAATTGCCAAAAGTACAGTTTTGGCAATTAATTAGCAGCGTGATTACCAATGGGAACTGGAGTAATTGGTGGTTACTGGATATACAGAAGAGACAAGTAAGACCAGAGTACTACCAAGGCCAGCTCAAGTGAGATAAGTTTTCCTTCATGATCATGTTCCTCAAAGAACTTCACTGGAAGAGATGTTACTGCAGAGAATGTTGCCACAGTTGCTCTTGGTGTGCAGGATAAAGGCGGGTATTCTGCAGCTCTCATTTAATATCGATGCCAGTTTTTTATTCCCGATAGCACTGGGACAGATACGTATCATGCTTTCAGCCTAAAGCTGTCCTTGTTGCAACACAAACTTTCTCAGGGAATGGTTGGAGGTTGTCACAGCCTCCTGTTGATCTCTTCTCCCTGGTATCCAGTGATAAGACTTGTGGAAATGGTTCAGAGTTGCACCAGGGAAGGTTTAGACTGGACATTAGGAAGCATTTATTTACTGAGAAGGGTGGTCAAACACTGGAACAGGCTTCCTAGAGAGGTGGTCGATGCCCCAAGCCTGTCAGTGTCAGAGGCATTTGGACAATGCCCTTAACAACATGCTTTAACTTTTGGTCAGCCCTGAATTGGTCAGGCAGTTGGACTAGGTGATCATTGTAGGTCCCTTCCAACTGAAATACTTCTATTCTATTCTAACAATTGCAAAAAAAAAACCAACCAACCAAACAAAAAAAAAAAAAAAACAAAAAACCCCCAAAACCCAGACTCAAAATCTGCAAAATTCATCCTTAAGCAACTTTTGATGGGTGAGTCTTGAATAGAAATCTCAAGGGAGGGAAGATGACAGCTGAACTCCGAGATACTGCTGGAACTGAAATGACCCAAGAGTTAAATTCCTTTCAATAGCAAGCGTTTTGTAATGGCTTCTCTCCTCTAGCCCTTAAGGCCTTGTCCATACTGTACAAAGTGAGAGTAAGCACAGTGCTTTTCCATGAACAAGTTCAGATGTGTTTTTCTGCTTGTGAGGTGAGGGAGATCATGAAGGCATTGCTTGATTCCTGGAGGTGCTGTCGTTGACCTGACCTGCACTATGACCATGGAAAGTAGCCAGCCTGAGTGACCTTGCTGCCTCCCGGTAGTGTCATGTGGGATGGCCTTTACGCAATAGCTTCTTATATCAGTCTGAAACCACCACAAATAAAACTTATTTGAGGTTAAGAGGCAAAGGGCAGTTCTGAGGCTGAATTAAGGTGATATTTGCTTGTTATAGGAATAATCCTTTGCCCTTGTGTACCGCTTGTCATTGGTGGGTCTCACAGTGTTTCACCGAGGGACTCAGCACTGTCACCTCTCCTTGTTCTGCTCTTCACTCTGTAAAATAAAGTGAAGTCACTCAGGAGGCAAGTCGCAGAGCTGGGAAGAGATTGCTAATATCCTGAGCCCAATCCATTATGCTATCTTGTTTCCCTCATCTGCCCCTTCTAGACAGGCCACTAAGGAAAGCCCTGTCAGAAGGAAGCATTTAACCTCTTTAAATGATTTTCTTTTGGCCCGTGAAATAACCTGGAATGTGATATTTAGGGATAATAAGAAGTCTTAGCTACAGCATGCATGCGGTATGTGATAGATCACTCTTTCATGGCCAGTCTCCATGTAAGAAAATGACAGGAAAAGGAAACTTTAAAAGTTGCCTTGAAGTTCCTCCTGATGTATCTACCCCAACATGAAATAAGTGAAAGGGAACATTCCCAGCTGCCATTCTCAGTAGAAACGGATGAAAGAGATTTTGCTGAGTGTTGTGCTGCTATATACCCTTCCTCTCTTTGTGCAAAGCCAAAAAATAGGATGAATTCTACTGTTTTCTGCCTTAAGTAACTGTCTTTGGTAGTAAAGTACTGCAGAATAAGCTGTTTGCCACCAGTATCTCTATTTGGAGTCATGTCCCAGGCTTGAGGAGAGGATGTTTTGCATATTGCTTGGTGTGGAACAGAAATTCCCTTGAAAAAAGAAATTGGTGTTATGCAACGAAATTCGTAATTCTGAGACAGCTGTGAACAGAAAACTAGAATGATGGCTGCTACAGAAGTTACTTCAGAAGCTCTTATCTCTGAATTAACGTCTCCAGTGCACTCCATGGTAACTTTAAACTTAACTACTTTCAGTTTAATGAGCTCCTTTGAAAAGGAAAAAAAAAAAAAGGCTTTTGTTGCCAATGCAGTGAATGTGTTTGTACCAGTTAGAAGTAATAACTGAATCAAGATATATGTAGATAAAAAAGCAATGTGAATGCATGTACAGGCATTACACACCTTAGAAAAGGACACATTTCTATCCTTAGCTTAGTTTCTTTCCTGGTGAGTAGAGATATTGATTAACAGAGAGAGATACTAATCCACTTATGGGTGGCAGTGTTGTGACTTTAATTATTAAAGAACTCTTGCTATAACTGATTTTTTCACTCAAGTAGAACTTGGGAAAATAGAGAAGTGTAAATGCTTCACTGACCGCAGATTAAAAATTGTTTTATTAGCTTTAATAAAGATCAGTATTGTCAAGGTTTTGAATAAATATAAATGTAAGGCTGCATGAACGCAAATCTTTCTCAAATTTTATTTCAGAAATGCCTGCACTTTGAATCCATGTATAATAGTGGAGGAGTGGGAACAGAAATACTAAAAAGGATCGGTTAGATCAACTATGATCTATCTGGGACATGAATGCACTAGTGAGTTTCAGTCAAGGATAGGAGCAGATTCTGGTTGATGTTACTTGATGAAACTTGCATTAAGTTGCCTGAACTGTAAACCTTTACCTACACATGTTGAGCATATCAAGCATGTTTGTTTCACCTGTTAAATTCTATTGAACTATTATCTTCAAAGCCCCTTTTAATTTTTTTCCTAGGAGTTTAAGTAAAGGTTTTATATTTGGGTGAAAAGCATTTATAAAAAAGTATTCTTCTTCAAAATATATTGCAGTGGTTGTAAAAGATTTCCTTCATGGTGATTTCAAAAAGTGGTTTTTTTAATCTTTAGATTCCAGCTGTTTCCTTTTAACTGTTACTAAAATGGTAAAACATGGTGTGTTTAAGATATTTTGATCTTTTCAGGAATTATATTTACTTTATTTTTCTTCTCCAATCCTGTTTCTGTAGGAAGAATCTTAAATCGTTTCTCCAAAGATATTGGCCACCTGGATGACTTGCTTCCATTGACGTTTTTGGATTTTGTGCAGGTAATACGGTTGCTATTGTCAAAGACTTCTGCACTGCATTCTGAGTTTAGATTCCAGTACGCTTTGGTGAAGATCAGCTATTTGTCACAGATACAGCTGAGTTGAATGAAACTACTTGTTTGTGAAAGAAAGGTGCGGTTGAAATTTAATGTGTCAGTAAAAAGCTAACATGAGTAATAACTGGCAGGTAGGAGTGGTTATACACAGCTTGCTATTATGTCAAGATTTCAGTTCATAGTAGCTACATGCTTGGTAAATTGCTCCTGATTTGCCTCCAAGCAATCTGGCAAGCTTATTGCTCTTACAAGAAATATGTCCATAGTAAAGAAACAATCAACTCACATGAAAAGATAGCAGAGATTAACCTAATTATGTGTCTACTTCCACAAAGAATCAAATGCTTACCACACCATTTTGGATTAAAATAGGTGTGGCTATTTACAAAGAAAAGATTAGTAGTAATAGGGTGAATATAATAGCCTTAATAGGAACAAGTGAAATAAGTTGCTGCAGACAAGAAAGATGGACAAAGCACTGAGATTTTGATTATGATGAGAGGATAAAGGATTATATATGACATCAAGGTAATTCTTCTGTTGCAGTTGCTATTAATCCCCCTTGTAAAAAATTGCAGAAGGATAAAGCTGCAAAAAAATTGATCGTACTGTATGAAAATAACATGAATCACAGAATACACAGAATCATGGAGACTAGAGAAAGAAAAGGCGTAGTGTGTCATCTGGATCCACTTAGTGGATCAGACCTGTCATGCTCAAGTCAGAAACGTTTCCTAAGTTACTACTGCTAACTTTGCTTCATCTCGTAGGGATAACTTACGCGGGATCTAAACCTTGTTTTGACTTCTTTAAAAATAAACCAAAGACATTTCGGGTTGAGCAGTTTAATCATGTTGTTAATGCTGGACTCTTGAAAATAGGAAGAAAAAAAATTATTCCAAGGAGTTAGTACACTTTTTAAGATAAAGTCTTTTTCTTACTTCAGTGAAGTTGTTAAAGTTGAGGTATGTGTTTTTTCAATACATTACAGTGCCACATGTCGTTTTGGGGAAGAAAGGAAGGTGCTGTATTTTACCTACAAATTAAAGCAATTGGGGTTTTTTGTGAGTTAGGGAGTTGCTTATAGTGAATATTAAGATTTTGAGTTCGTGGGCTTTTAAGGCCCTGACAAATTCTTTCCTGAAAGTGCAATATAAACATATTTCTATAATATACTACTCATTTTCTACTGTTTATACAGATTCTGAATTTTCTTCTGTCTCATTAACTGGGACAATACATGTGTGCCTTTTTTTTTTTTTTTTTTTTTTTTTTTTTTTCCCCCGGAAGTTCAGGCTGTCCTGAAATCCTTATCCTCTTCTTTTAGCGTAGGATTTACATCCACAAAGTCAAAACCATCTCCTCGGTATAGTGGTTCTTGGCCATTAGACCAAGCAATGCAGAGGGGTTTGTATTTGTCGCCTTTACAGCAGACTGTGCTGTGTATGTTCATTCTACATACTGCTCATGGCCAGAGCATCCTCTGGGTCCAGTGGTCTTCAGATAAAATTATTAACCCTTTTCCTTAGTTCCATGCATTTACAATAATGTGGGAGTTGCGTTGCAGCCCACTTGCATGGTTTTTTTATAGCAAGAAACCGAGTGTTTTGCATGCCCTGGCATGTGGTTTAAAGGCATGTGGGGTTGTCTGAGGATGCAAAATCTGCTGGGAAAATGTTAGAGAAGTCTGTGTAAGCAGAGGGAGCCAAAATTGGTGTGGTCTTGTCTGTACTTCCTTTTGGGAGCAGACCCTGAAGCAAACCGTCTTGAGAATTATACTCTCTTTTCTTCTGAGGGAACCAACTGGTTTGCTCCTAAAGAAAGCTAAGGAAGGAGGTAACCTGTATGCATGGCACATACAGAAGACCGAATCCTCTAGTAGCAAATTGGAAAACCTGGTTATTTGACCAGCGTATAGATACTTTAGGCAGTATATGCTTACCTAAACTTAACTGATCTGGGTTGAAAGAATGAAGGCTGTTGCTCTAGATGCAATTGTTTTCTTCTTTCAAGCTCCTACTGTAAAGCGCATTTTGTAAACGTTTCCCCTCATGGTGATTACTTAGTGCTTTTCTTTTAAATTTGAATAATTTGTCAAATTCTGAAGTTTGTATTCTAAGTAAAAAGTTTTCCAAAAAGTAAAGTAGATGTTACAGGTCTAGTACGCTATTAAAAAGATCCTATGTTTCAAAGCTTGCCTGTTCTATTTGGCATCAGAAAAGAAAATTTAGCAACCTACTGTTGATTAACAATGCAGTGCTATCCATAAGACAAAAGCACTTCCTTCTTGTCAGGTTTTGTAAAACTTAATATTCTTGATCGGCAGGCTTGTTGGTTAGTGGATGCCTTTTGAAATTCAATAGCAAAGATACGATATTTATTTCTGAAGAAGCACAGATTTTTACAAAGCATAACTGTTATCAATTATGATAGAGATCTTTTGTCACTTGTTTTGTTTGCAGGTGTCTTTTATAAGACGTCCTATAATCCCTTCAGGAAGAAATATTTTCTCCTTTCTAAAAACAGTATTAGCTAAATATAAAAGCTCTGATCCCAGCCATTGTTGCTGATTCTTTGAGAGACATTTCCCAACATTCATTGTTTAAATGGTTGTCAGGAGGAATCAAGTGAAACTTAATAAACAATGCAGTAACTGGTTCATTTTACTTTGTGTGTAGAAGCTTTTCTTGAGCGGATTTGCATTGAAGAAGTGGTCCTTTTTCTGAGTTATTGCTAGGATCGTTGTGAAGCATTCCACCCTTTTACTATATTGGCAAGTGAGTGTATGATTTCTGCACAAATATACACAATGTGATTGGACACCCAAAAACTACAATATGAGCCCATTTACCTATAAATAAATAAATTATTAAAATCTAGTTTTGAGAATTTTGTAGTTACACTGAGTACAGATTTTACAGCAATTCTAAAAATTGGGAATGTTCTTTATAGAGTGTCTAATAAGATTTATACACTGCACTACAGTCATAATGAGCATGATTAGTCTAGACAGCTATACTGGATGAAAATTAATTCCTTGAACTAAGAGAGTTGAATTTTTTACATCTTCTATCAAGTCAATAAAGAAGAAAGAGTCAGTTCTCTTCAAGACAGTGGCTAATTACTGTACACTTATTTGTTAAAGCAAAAATAAAAAGTATGTGGCAAGCACAAAAATGCGTCATAGAGCTTGTGTATTCTTCTGGAAACCTGGCTAGATTTTGCAAAACTGTTGCTTTGCAATAGCTCCCAAAGTAGCAACTCTCACTGAGTTTAAAGTTTCCTGCCGTCCTTTCTTTCTCTGGCTTGCTTTGGCACCAAAATGTAGCACACCTGTCTTTGAAGAGATTGGGGGCAGGAGGGGCAGTCCTCACTAGGAGGAGGCAGTCATTTTTTTCTTCTTAACTTATGAATTTTAACAGCATATGAGATGTGTCATGTTAGTGGAGCTGACTATCTTTTTATAGAAATTACTGCTGTATCTGCAAGAAATGTAAATAAAAAATAAGTCTCTCTTATGAGAACACATTTATGGCTATGTTTGACTACATGGCTGTTGAACAGAACTTCGTAGGTAGATGTGAAGTATAGAAACTGAAAAGAAACCAAAGACTAAGTTAGGCACTCAAACTGAGATATTTTTAATTGTATGTTTACAGTCCAGTTCAAAGCTCATTAAAGTAAAAAATAAACTTTACAGTCTGCAGTCCAAGCCTGGGCCTTATCTTCTGTAATGGATTCTGGCTGACCATAAGGTTCCATACCAGCTCTCCTAAAAAAAAAAAACAAACCAAACCAAAAAAAAAAAAAACAAACCAAAACCCAAAAAAACAAACCAACAAAAAAAAAAACCAAAACAAGCAAACAAAAAACACCAAAAAACCACCTCAATGCTATGTTCATTGTGACACCTGTTATTTCTGCTAAATACAGCACTAAATATGTTTGTGAAATCAGGTAGTAATTAACATTTATAGGTTGATTCAGATAGTTGTAAAGCTGAATGAACTTGTTTGGTGAAGGTGGTGTATTTTTTTTTTTGTGAGCTCACATATTTTTAATTACCTGTCTTAGTACTGTTAGCCTCCTTAGCCTCAGTTCTGCATCTTGCTTTGTTTTTCCTATCCTGAGTTACGTATTTTTGGCAGGTGTTTTCCAACTAAGTTACAGTCTCCTCAGGTAAAGGATTACTTGTGTGAAGATCATTAGAGTACTTTAAAACTTTCTAGGAGGATTTAAACATTTACTTCATTTAGATACGTATGCTTTATTTATGTATTTGTTGGTTTAATCAGAGGGCAGACCTGACAGCAGCCTCAAAGGGCTACCCAAACGCAAATAATTGCAGAAATTCTTTCTTTAGTTGGTACGTGCTTGATCATCCTGTAAATAAGGGACTTAAGGAAGTCAGGTGCCATTTAAGATGACAGGGATTTTGTTACTTAATTTTCTTAGGTGCCTCTGAAAATACCAGCTGATGTACTCAGTGTTATAACCAACTGTTGTTCCTCCTCCTGCCTTAAGCTCTGTGGGAGTACAAAGTTCTGTTGAAGTGGAATTCACTGATAGGTGCGGGGCTTGTAGTTTAAAATGTTGTGGCTAAAATGCATAGCAACGTCTAGCTCAATGCAGTGCTAAGAAAATACACTATACTAATTTGGGAAAAGGTCATCCAAGGAATACAATAAAGGAATTTAACAAGAAAATATTTGGAATTAAGAATCTAATACATTTAATAGTATTTTATGTACATTAGCCCAGATATTCCTAAGTGGGCAGTATTTTGGATGCTGTATTTTTGAGAGCTTGTCAAAGGCTTGTTTTTCATACCTGAATCTCACTTTGACTTGAGATTGATCTGCAGGATGGGTACCCAAAACTACTGGGTGAAAATTATATCTATAAACTCATTGAATACATAGGACGTTGAAAGATATTTCAGTCTTTCTTTTGGATTTGTTAATTATTATGATAAATTTTAAAGGGATGGTTTTCTCTGTAGTTTCTTGCCCTTTTGATTCTTCAGTGATCTTATTAGCTATTAGCAGAGTTGATTTTCTGCTTTAGTTTCTAGTGAATTTGAGTAACTTAATGTGATGGCCCCTTCATTTTGATTTCTTATCCTGTGTTGGATTGAGGGGAAAAAAAAAAATCATGATCTGTTTTGTTTCTAGAGAACACTGTGAACATGTGAACTATCTGCAGCTGCCCTTGGAGAAGGGCAGTGATTTATTGAGGAAAACTGAATTGCAAAACCTTTTTCCTCCCCAAAATCAACAGCTTGACTGAGTTTAAATAACTGACTTTTCATATCCTTTCATCACACACAAAGACCTAATCCTGAGACTACTTGAACCACCAATGTAGGCTGTGGCTGAGACCACCACTGAATGTGCCATTCCCTTCTCACCACACACAAAACACATTGACTGCAGCTTTATGAAGTGAAAATGCTGAAGAAAAGGAAAATGTGAAGGAGGTGTCCACAGTAATTTCTTTTTTTTTAAAAAAAAAAAAAAGTGAAAAAAAAAAAGCTGCTGCATCTGGATATTGGGAACAAAAAGTGCCTCAGACTGGAATAATAGCTTGGGTCACTTGCTTTCGTATGTGCACAAGAGTGGAACTGCCGTTCCTTGTTTCAGTACCACTGACCCCTGCATTTTATTGTGTGAAGATGTCAGGGAAAGTGTGTAGAAGGAATTCCAGGATCTTTTAGTTTAACAATGACGTTGTTATTTTGTGATTTCTGTGAGAGGTGGGATTCCGGGGGGTTTGTTGTGTTGTCTTTTCCAGTTTAGCCAGGTTTTGTATGTATGCATGTGTGAGTTTCAAGAAACATTTTTATTCATTAAATAATAGTTCTTTCTGTGTGTTTGTATGTGTGCATTTGCATGTGTGTGTTTAAAATATGATCATAAATATGTCGTGAGAAAATAACCAGTGGTGGGATCTATGTTAAACGTCAGCATATTCTCTTTAGCCTGTTACATAGAGCAGGCCTGTATCTTGGAGACACATTTTGGTTTCCCTTCTGCTGAATCCTGGTGGTTTTGCTTGATGGTTAGATCACAAGATTCTGCAGCTGTGCTGATTTTTAGATGAAAAATAAGTAAATAAAAAAAATCCAGTTGCCTCATGGCACTTGATGACTGAAATCTCATGGAACTTTTTCTCTGTGGAACTCATGTTCTAACTGTACATTGCCAAGATGCATACTACAGTGCATCTTGCTAGTGCGTGATGAAAGACTAATTAAAACTTAAAGAAAAATAATATGTTTTTTGTATTGGTTACTTTTGAGCTCTAATTTCAGAAAAGGTTAAAATTATCATTATGATAAAAAACTAATTTTTGGTATTGTCATTTGATATTTGTATGTGCTTTCATTTTTGTTATTTTCTTTGAAATAAAAAGAGGTTATACACTGTGGTGTTAAAAACAAACAAACACTGTTCATTCTGTCTGCCTGGTCATCATCATACCATTTCCCACCCCCCCAAAATTTAAAAAAAAAAAAAAAAAAGAGGTGGGAGGTTGAGGAGGAAGAGAGAGAGAAGGCTTGGGTTGCACTTGTGTCTCCAAGACCAGCATGCAGGAGCTGTGAGTTTAGCAGACACTTGTCTAAATAATGCAGTTCTTTATTGACCTTTCATTCCTCTGTCCTTGAATGCCTTGATTGTTGAGTCCCAGTAGCCAATTAGTCTTGTTGATGGTGACCAGCAGTGGAGATAATCTATGCCAAAGCTATTGCTGGTCTTTACTCTGTACCTGTCATCGCATTCCTTTGAATGTAAGGATGAGTGTCTTTGCATCATATGGACTGCCTGTTTACTTAGATTGATGGTATGTGCATAGGATAAAACATGTAAAGTCTAGAGTCACAGATAATAGGTGGATTCCTGTTTATACAAGGACCTCTGTTTTCTACTGAAGGCTAAAAGTCTGTTCTCACTATAGCGGTCATATGTAATCCTGCCCAACCCCACTCCATTTTTTTTTTTTTTTCTTATTTACGTTAGCATGTAGAATTTTTATAAATTAGGTATGTGTGTCGTTCTCCACATATTAGTGTCAAGGCATCAGATATCATTGCAGCAACAAAACTTAATTTGTGTGGGAACATAATGTAACTTCCTTAATATTTTAGGGTTTGTTTTTACTTACTCTTAATAAATTTTGAAGATGTAACCCCTTATCTAACATGGGAAGGAAGATAAAATAATACGGAAAAATGTGCTTTCATTACCTTTTTGTCATCTTGCTTCCTTGTCTTTCCTTTACCACTTTTTGGCTTTTCTTGTTTCTCTTAACCCTTTTCCTTTTAGTTTTTATTCTTCATTTATATGGTAAATGTAGAAATACCTTGGTTACTGGGCTGTTCTTTCCATTTTCTCAATGAAACATAGAATACTGGTGTTTTGAATATAGTACTTGGAAAAATAAATCTAGCTTTCACTTAGTGGAAGTCTGTCTTCTCTGTTTCTTTTTCTAAAGCGTGTGAGCGTTGTGAGATGCAGTCTTCCTCTTAATTTCACGAACATTTTGGGCAGATTGTGGCTTAGTGGTAGGAAGACAAAAATGTAGTTGCTCTTACAGTACTTTGGTATATTGGACTGAAACCTGTAAATACAAAATTTCCATCGGCTCTTCTCCAAATTGGTTTCTCTGTTTTCTTTATCAGATTACTCTCAACACATTTTCAGCTACTAGAAAGCAGGATAGTTGTATGACAGTCCAGTAATGTGACCCCATTCTATATGGTTTGGAAATTTCCCCCCTTTTGGTTAAGGTGGAATTTGTAAAAGTTCCACAAAGAGATTCCATTCATCTGGGGGGCTCTTCATATCTGTTGGAAGGTATTTTCTTGTTTGCTTTTCTTGCTGTGAAAGAGGGCAAAGAAACACTAATGTAAGTGAACTTAAGTTCTACGGTTTTCTCCTTTTCTTTCTGCTCTATCTTTTTATATACACTACTTCTGCTTTTGGTGCCAAAGTGGGAATTGTTGTTATTATTTATAGGTATTTACCTTACTTTTTAAGCATCATTGCAACCTTTCACATCTGTAACTCAGACTGATGATTAAGACTTCCTAAGATCATTAACGTTTCTAACACTTTACAGTAGCTAGAAATCTCTTAATTCTGCTGTCAGTCATAGAGTGTAACAATCCTGTTCCAAATGGTGATAAGTACAAATCTTCTAGATTGCCTTAAACTACTGATATATTATAGATAGGACAGTGTGTGCTTACAAACAAATTAGGATTTCACTGTTTGGCAAAAGGACTGGAGATTTCACTTTTGATTCAAGAGGAAGGAGAAACTTGGAGATAGTCTGAATTACTAAGCCATATAGCTGGTGTTTGTGTTAAATCATTATGCATATTTATGCCCAAAACAAACATGTGAGACAAGGAATTATCTTCAGTAAAAAAAGACTGCATCTCATAGAAATGTGCTGCCAGGGTTATGTGTGCATTTCATGCAGAACGTAAGAACTTTTTTCTTACTGAAGCTGATACCGTGGCTGCCTGGTGAACTCTGCAGCTGATCTGAAAAGTCCAGATGAGTTTATTCTTCAAAAAGTAGAGGCAACAGTGTGGGCAGTTCTATACAGCAAAAGATGAGAGTTCAGCTGGGAACTGAATGTCATATGTCTTTGGGAAGCTTATACCTCTCTGTGTTGCATCAATGTTACAGGATGTAATGCTGGGGTACATGATGGTTTGTGATAAATACAATTCTGAAAGATTTTCATGATGGTCTTGGAGCATATTTGTAACAAATTATGAATGAGCATATGCTTACCACAGTAAATAATGTTTTCCTCCGCCAAGGAAGTTTCTTTTTACTCCTTTAGATGCCACAGGGTTCTGTACCTGCAGAGAATGGCTGAACTGGGTGAAACCTGAAGGTGGTGGTAACAGGGTGATGCTGATTAGTTGAAATACGGTTGCTGAAAGCATGAGGCTACTGTTAAGCTTCCTGGAGCTGAACAGTCACTGAACAGAATGTAGTACTGAAGAATTATGAGTCAAGAGTTTATTTTGAATAGGAAAGTAGTATTTTATAGGTCTATCAGAGTAGCAGAGCTCTGGGGAAGTTAGGAAAAAAACCCAGAGACCGGCTAAAAAGCATTTTTTGCATATCTCCTATGAAAGAGTACGACCAGAAAAGAACAGAAGGTAGTTTTACTTCTTAGGATAGCTGATGCTGTAGTCCTTAATATTTTTCATAGTTTTCATTTAACTGGGGCAGAGGGGCTGCTGTGGAACTTACAGAAATATGAGTAGTACTTCATTCCACCTAAAAATAAATATATTAATAGTGTATTTTAAATAGCAAGAACAAACAGTAAAATGCTTAAAAGCTTGTAATTGCTGTAAGGCTGAAGAGCTGTTACTGAAGAGCTGATACTCTTTTTAACAGAAGAGCCCACAGTTCAAATGTAGCACAAAGCTTTTAAAGCTGCTGAAAGACCCAGAATTGACTTCTGGCAAAACAATTAGACTTGACTGAGCAGAAAAGGTCATGCAGTTGAAAATGAGGTATTCTTGGGTATGGTGCAGGGCTGCTCTGGCATTATGGCCATGAAGGACAAGAGGCCTGAAGTGGGAAGGTCCATATAGTTCAAAGACAGAGTTTGTAGAACTGCAACATATGGGACAGCAGCATCTGTGGTAAGCAAAATTTTGCCAGACGTTTGGAAGAACTGGGAAAAAATGGATGAAAAGGTTATGATAGCATCTTCATTAGCTCAGAGGAATTCCTCACAGGAACAGTGGACAGTATCTTAGCAAATAAGTTAATGGACTAGACCATAAGAACCCTAAATAATGCCTTGCAGGATCACAGCAGTGGTTGGCCTAGCCAGTGGTCTTTCTCCAGAAGTAACAATAGGAGATGCTCTTTAGGGAGAGCATGAAAACCTGGCTGCTTTCTGTGGTCCATTCCCTGTTTAGTACCCTAGCATTCACAGTTTTGTACTGGGAGTGTCAAAAGGCCTATCCCTTCCCAGTTCTTTTACTGTCCATTTTTGGCATCGTTTTGTATCAGCTTGTAAGATCTGCCTCCTGCAATCTAATAGCTTGAAAGCAGTGAGATATTTGTTGATCTTTTTATTTTGTTCTATGTATATGTGCCCCTTCTATGGAAAGAAAACAATAATTATCACTGAAAGAAAAACTACTTTTAGAAGGGTTGTAAGTAGGATAAGATTGAGGACAGATATTGGTGAATCAGCCTCTGCTGATAAAGGGCTAAACATAGGAGCGAAGAACAAAGTAGGAAATACACCATTTATAGTAGTACTAAAGAGAAAAGTAGCCATTGTTGAATCAAAAGTTTTGATTTCATCAGGGTCTGTGGCCAGTGGGGCTGTTTTGGGCTTATATAGCTGGGGAAAAGTTTGGAAATGGTTTCTAAGAGGTAGGAATGGAGCAGAAATTGTCAAGCCATTCTTTATTTTCCTTTAAAAATATCAGTTATTTGTCAGCAGGGTCTGATAGAGGAGATATAAAAATGCATTGCGTTGGGAATCTTGAAGCAAGTGGAACAGCCAACAAAGTGACTGCATTTGGTGATGATCACTTTGGTATTGGAATCACAAAACCCCTAAATTAATATAATGGGAAGGGGTGCTTTCCGCTACCTGAGAGGAAGAGTAACTCTGGGAGGGTTGGGCGGTGCCAGACATTTTTCTGCATTGTTTCAGGCAGGTTCTGGCAAGAGCTATTGAGAAAGCAAAGCATGTGTGTGTGCATGTTCTGCACTCTCTGATTAATGCTGTTTCCTCAAGCTACCATGTAAAATTGTGCTTGGCATCTGAGGTATTCCCAGGAAGATATAACATATTCGTCATGGTACAAAAAGCACTATAGTTTATGTGACTAGTTTTTTTGTGTGTGCCTTTTTTTCCTTGGGAAAAGAACAGTGTAAGAATATAGCCAGGGACTGTGGGCATTTACAGGAGAAGACAACAAATGTAGCACTGCTGAACAACAAAAACGATTAACTTTTTATGTAATTTTTACAGAGAGATCAGAATAAAGTTATAACTAACTCCCTATAACTTCAAGAAGTGGACCTCTCGTTTTTATTTAGATCCTCATTGCAAAGTTGTGCCTTTCTGTTCAAATCACTCAGAACACTTTTGTGCAAAAGTGCATAGTGGGCACAAGGTGCAATAGAAGAAAAGCATTTGAGAAAATCAAATTAAAGGTCCTCCAAGTTTTTACTGCTTATAAATGGAAAAATACACTGTCCACAGACATCTACAGGAGTGGGTGTTGGCACTGTCCGTTTCTGTGTGACAGCATTGGTTTCCATGTCCAGTGGGCGTGAACAGGAGCTGCATGTAGAGATGCATAAGTAGAGGCCATGGCTTTGGCTCTAATAAAAGCTTGTTATTTCATGGAAAATCTGTATTAGCTGGAAGTAACATATTACTGTGGCCAAAGGGTCGTGGCAACTAACTTTGTACATGAGTGAAGATAATTTATTATAAAAAGGAGAATAACCTCCATGTGATGTAGGAATGTAATGCAGAGTTTTAAAGGACGAGTATTTTGAGTGTCTGGCAGAATCACAAAGTCCAGAGCTTGATTATGCATCTGTTTCTAAAGCATCAATATCTGGAACTCTCAGACAATATATGGACTGTGATTTTTGGGAACTGCTATTGGGATCAAGACCTGCGTTAAGATAGTTAAGCGCCTTGGCCCAGGATGTTCAGAAAGCCTGTTTCTACCCCTTGTTGTAGGGTAAGAGATTATTGATGATAGAATGCTGTTTAAATACAACAGAATGGTGGCAGTGCCAATGTATTAAAGAAAACACCCTTTTTATTATAAGGTCACTTGTTAAAAAACAATTGGACACAGTTCACCATGATCTCAAACAAAGACAAAGGCTTCTCACTTAATGGCAAAATGCATGCCAAGTCAAATGAATGAACGTGTTGGTGGCACAGAAAACGTGCCCTAAGGAGCTAAGTATATGCTTGTTCAGTTGGAAAAACAATGATTCAGAAACACTATCTTATAGAGACAAGAACAAATAGAAGGTACTAGCATTAAGGATGTGATTGGGAATTTTGACTACGTTTCTGTGGTATATCTGACAGATGTATCCAGTCCATTTGCAGTGACATACGGATTTAGTTAGGTAACTTCTTGTCGACTAATTGCAAATAGCAGGATTCAGAGGAGGAGAGGGTGTCTTGCAGAAGATAAGACAAGCTTGCTGTTTTTGAAGCTTTTAATGCTGACAGTATTTAGTTCCTACTCTTTTCTTTCACTCAGTTTATCTGAAATTACAATTTTCATTTCTTTCCCAGCTGTGCCTTTTTTTCCCCTTTCAGTGCATTGGTTGTCTTGTCTTTATATTCCCAATTTTCTTGTGGATGCACATTTTCCTGAAGCTGAATTAACACCGACTGAGAGCTGTCATTCCTGTCAAAGATTGCTGTCACTGGTTACTTCAGAAAAGGACGACGTCTGAGATGTCTTTTAAATATTGGAGTTATGTGCAACACTTTTTCTTCTGTAGTCATAAGTCTTCATTGCTTTTTCTCTCAAGACAAATCTGTTCCTGACAGTTTGATGCAAGCAATAGTATAAACAGCCATATGTACTTCTTTTAACCAGTTCCGAAAGAAAACCCATGCATTTTATTAAAAAGGTAGTTTAAAGACAAGACTATATGCCTCAACTCAGCCATTTTAAATGAGTAAATTGAAGTAGAGCTGTTTATGTACTAGGATTAGAGTACAAAAGTAAAGGGTTTCTATTTGGATGTTTCCTGGGTTTTTTTGTAATAAAGGAGAAAAAAACGCAAAAAATCTACGATGTGGTTTGATATGCTGCTCTGGATGCAGCTGGTCCGAGTGAAGTGTTTATCGCTCTGATCTGCTCATTGCAATGTCTTGTCCCCAGGAAAGCTTGTCCTCTGGTGTGCCAGTGTAACCAGCCACCTGTGCGGTTGTGCTTTAACAGTCAGTCCAAACAGTTCGGTTTGAAAAAGCGTGGGTTGTTTTGGGTTTTTTTTTTAAAAAAAAAAAAAGGTATTCAAGGAAAAAGGAAATGTCTGAATTGGACTAGGGATTGATTGTACGTGCAGTTATTTGGCAGAGACAATGAGGAAGTAATTTTAGTTAGGGGGAGGGGAGTAGGAGGAAGGGTGATGCCAAGCAAGTACAAACAGAGTGGGGTTTTGTAGTTTCTTGACTTTCTAGCTTTCTAGCTTTACTTCAGACAGCCCAACCTGACTGATAGTGTCCTAAATTACTGCAGTTAAGGTTGCAAACTTGAAATCCATGATATGCACCGTTGCTGTCATTGAATTAGTATGGCTTTGTGGCAGTGTCCATGGGCTAATAGAATCCTTGGGAGTGCATATTGGGGTCCAGCGAGTAGGAGCTGGGGGTGGGGGCAGGGTAGGTGTGTTTGACTTCTGCTTAAATATTGGTAAAACTGGTCCTGGAACGCTGCAGTTCTTGGGTGGGATTTGACTGCAAGTTCAGTCATCAAAATTTAGGTATCTGCATGTTGGGCTTTAGATGCTTACCTTGCTGTAGTCAGAGGGCATCTAGTCAATACAGTTAGTGGACTCTAGAGAAATATTCAACCATAGGGTCACTAGGTATCCACTTAAACATTAGACGAATCACTTTCTAAACTTCTAAACTAGGACAGTCCCACATTCAGGTTTCTGAGTCTCAAATCCCATCCCTTGGGCTTCACTCATTCATTAGAGATCCTACCAGGCCACCAACTGCAAGTCCCAAATGGTGTGGTTCCTATGGTAGTAGGTCCTATATCACAGCTGTCAAACCCATGTGGATGACTTGGCATCACAAATCGCACTAGGAACTTACACAGACCCCTTATGCGTATATTTCATAAGAGATGCTGAAATACATTGTAAGGTCCATTTAAAAACAAAACAAAAAAAGCACAAAACTTATTTTTGAATTATGGAAGAAAACGGAAGACCTCAAAGATCTGATTCTGTTGAGCTTGTTAGAGAAGAGACAGAGAGGTGTTCTATAGGTACTTCATGAGGAGATAAAGGACTCTTAAAGGACTTAACTGGAGCAAAGTGTGAGCAGACCTGAGAGGTTCAAAATGGGGTTCTACATGAAGACCACGTGCCTTTTTCGAAGAAGTACTTAAGCCAAACATGAAATATTGACCTCAGGGTATAACTGATATGAAAGGGCAGTGATCTATAGGATGAAAGGGTAGACATTCTTATGAGACATCTTGAACTCTAAATTTTGCTTTTGCATCTTTTTCCTGTCAACTTTATTAAATGACTTCAAATGGCGTACAATTTGTCATAAGGTTTCTAACATTACGTAAATGGTATAGCTTCTGCAACAAAGGGGAAGGCTTATAGCTTGTAATTCCCATGTTTTTCCAGATTTTTATTGGTTTTTTTCTTACTGTTTCTTTACCTCACATTAAATGTTTTTCTATTGTGTGGTTGTGGTACAGAAATACCTTGTTCTTCCTAGAGCAAGACCTGTTTGAGATAAAAACTCAAGGATATCGCTCTCAGCACCTATAAGAATTACGAATATGTAGGTCATCAGAAGATGAAGGGAAAGCATGTGTTTCGCAAATGAATGTGCTGATTAGGGCATTCACTTCCCGAGAGGGTTATAATAGGGTATGCTTGCTCCAGTAGGACAGGAGATTTCTTGAGGAAGAATAAGCCACAGTGAATGGAGTGACTGACCAAAGCATGAGGGAAATCTCTCAGGACTCTCGCAAGCAAGAGGATTACTCCAACAGAAATAGCACATGCTTTTTTTGTACTCCTAGAGTATGTGCAGTTTGTGAGTGGGAGATTCTTATTTCTTCAGGGAAACTGAAACAAATTTGAAGGTGGACATTGGACAATATGGCTCCATTTGGAAGCAAATTAGATTTCCCCGTCCAGGTCTTTTCAGTCTCAGTAGCCTGTGCATCTGTTGTCTTTTGTATAAGGTGGCCTTGCTTCCAATACTGTTCAGATAGCTATAAAATGTAATTAATCAGCTTCTATTTTGTCTTAATTTGGCTATTGTTTTCTGCACAGTCATTACAGAAGACTTTTAAATGCTAAAATTAAGAAATACAGTAAAAGATGTTGTTTTTATAGGCCATGTTTCTTTTATGTAGGGAAATCTTGCCTGCTTAGCTTTTTGGTGCAATTTTCAATTGTAAGCTGATTCTGCTAGACAAGGTCGAGATCTTGCTGTGCAAACTGAATACCTAGCTCACTGCTTGCCTCCAGAGAGGAGAGCAGTCAGACTACTCATATTAGCATTATCGTCAGTCTGCTGATTATCTCGGGTCTTCCAGCTTGCACGCAGTGAATCTACTAGAAGTTGGAGCAGTCTCCAGCTTAGGAGGTTAGTTGTCTCTTGTGAAACTTGGGAGCTAGAACCTTTGCCTTACCTCACGCAGTAGCTACATGATTACAGTCTGCAAATGGTTGTGTCTGGCTTCCAGACTACTTCATTAAGAGTTAATTTATATGCAAGTTTGGTTTTCCAAAAAAACAACACACATGACTGATCCACCCTATCATAAATTTTTATAATGATAAGGTGGTGCAGGCTCATCTAAAATTCCTTCCAAAGGCGGTGTCAGATTTTTACTTTAGTCATCCTAACCATCTTTTCCTTCCCTGTATTTCTGCCATAGCAAGGCTTTGTTTACATGAGCTGGATCCTAATAGTTCTACTCCCACTCCCACCCCCACCGGCACTTTGCAACATATTGTAGATTATCATCACTAAAACTTGAGTTTGGCTTTTTTATTTTTTATTAAGAAACATTTATTTTCCTCGGAATTTTTTTCCTTGAAAGAGCTGTCCTTAATTCTTCACATCAGGTTTGAGGCTGCTGGTATGAGGAGACAAGAAGTACTTCAGAAAGTTTTGTGACTGTCTAGGAGGTGATGGAGGGAGAAAGGGAAGGCAGCAGGCGTATAAAGCAGATTGGAGAGTGAGTTGTGAGAGGGACGGAACAGACTTCCATTTTCTGTTTGCCGATGAGGATGGAGGTGAAGGAACCTTTAGAAATTAGCTAGTCTGTGGATGGCTGATAGGCTTGGCAGAGACAATGAGCGGTACTGGGAAAAACAGTGATCTAGACAGAAGAAAATTTGGAGGAAGTCAGGAATCTTTGTCTCCTTTCTCCTCATTCAGTGATAAAAACGACATATGCTTACAGGGTTTTAAAGAATGCCGAGGAAGTAGAAGGTAGAGCAGCACTGGTGAGGAGTCCGGGTGCTTTGTTTTGCTTTGTGCTGACATACCATGTGTATAATTGATCCAGGTGAAATACCATACACTCTCGCTGCCACCTTACCTCCTCGTGATGAAATCTAGGTAAAATGTTTGCAATCTACTGTATGTATCTAGAAGGTCAAACAACATGATGCCATAAACACCTAAACCCACAGATGTGCAGTGTAATGGTAATGCAGCTTCCTTCAGAGCTCCTACCCCATACCTACCCTATAGCTATTTTCTGTAATAGATTTATGAGACCCTATAATGTGCTTTCAGGATCTATGAGATGCAAGGCTGTTACACTGATAAATCTTCTATCATGAGCTAAAATCTTGCCTAGAGCTGAAGACTGAATTGTGCTGACTCATGCAGTTGTAATGCATAAGGTGTGTGGGTTTGCTGTTTGGTCAGGTGAAATTAGGGTAAAGTCAGAGAAGCCTCAAGAAGAAAACAGATGTAGGGGAAAAGGTTGTGCTCAGTTTTGGCTTTAGAGTGTGTTGAGTACGGGCTACCAGAAGTGCAACAGGAAATGCAGTGTTTCGTAGGCACTTCCACTGAAAGTGTTTGAAAATCCAGGTAACTCTCTGGTATCCAACCTTAGCTGATGTGTTGCTTAGCTTTTCCAACTTAGTGCACAGATACAGGAACGGAAACCTTTTTGCTGTAAGACACGCATTCTCAGGACCCAGTGGTCACTAATGCATTTTTGGCATCCAAAAATCAGGCAGCCACAAAGTTCGGTTGAAATCTACTTGTGTGTCATATGTGATGATGGAAGTGGCTTCTCGAGAGTCCATAAAATGGAGACCTTTTAGAAAATATTTTGCTTTCTAAGGAATTTGTTAAAGGAAATAATACAGGAATTTAGTGTTGAGCTAGAATTTCAGTTGCCTGGTTTTTGTACAGGGTGGGTTTCTTTTTTTATATGTTTTATATGTTTCCCCCCACCCCCTTTTTTAAGGAGCAAATGGGCACACCCTGGTTTCAGTAGGTGACTGGACTCCTGCCATACATACATACATACACCGCTGGTGTTCTGAAAGAAATTTGTGTGCAGATAATGCTTTTCATAGTGTATTTAAACTGAAAGTTTGATGTGAAGGATGTGAAGTGGTCTGTAGAAAATGGGAGTTTTAATTCAGAAAGTTAGGACAGGATCCACTGTCCTAAGCAACAAAGCTTCATTCCACATTATATCTAATTTTCTAAGAGTAAATTCAGGTTTAGCCCAGCCGTTCATCTCGTACTCTGAAGTAAACGTGGTAAAACTAGTCTCTTATGACACTTCTTGCAGTGTTTAACATTTCCTTCTTATTTGTAACATTTCCCAATGCAATCCTTTGGAAGGAGAAAGCTCACTTTCTCTGATACTGGGTTTTCTTTCTAAATGGGACAGAGTTGTTTTTAGGAAAATTTAAAAGCCTGTTTTGAAAGTTGCTCTTCCAACTGTTAAGTCTTTGAAGTGAAAGTCAGTCTTTCAACAGTTTCTTTTTACCTGGAGTGAAAAAACATATCCCTCATTCACCAGGTAGCTTGGGTCCATTAAAGATTAGTTGTCTTTTTCATTAATCATCTGGTACTTTGTTAAAGCAGTCACAGAACAGTCCACAAAGAAAGATATTAATGTTCAGTCAGCCAGTTTGTAAAGACATTTCTTAAAGAACAACTGTTGCAGAAAACCATAAACTGAAAGTCAAATTAGGTATTACTGTAAATTCTTCAAGTTGCTTAAAAATAGATGTCGCTCATATGTTATACAATGTATCCGCTCTTAAATTTGGTAGTTATGTTTAAATATTTAAGTGTTTCAATAGTGTTAAATAGTTTTCTACTTGTTCTAAATTAAATTCTTCTGTCAAAGAGTTTTTTTATTTTGTTTCTATTGTGTTGCAGACTCTCCTACAGATTTTTGGTGTGGTGGCTGTGGCTGTGGCAGTGATTCCTTGGATACTCATCCCCTTAATTCCACTATTTATTCTTTTCATTTTTCTTCGACGATATTTCTTAGACACTTCAAGAGATATTAAACGTCTAGAATCCACAAGTATGTGGTTTGGCGGGACTTAATGTTAGTTTGAACCCTGCTTATTATTATGTGAAATGCTAGTATTTTATAGACAATCCATCAAAGATTTTTTTCTTTTGCTATGCAAATAACTTCCTTATTGCCTTCGTTCTCAACTAGTGAATTACATGCTTAACTCCTGTTTTGCATAATTATAAACCTTAGGTATGTCAGTTTAACTATCTGTAAGTAAAGCTAGTTAGGAACCCAGCTAACTTGCTGCGTTTTGGGACCTTGTATGCACATACTAATGGTGTTTCTGACCTAATCTGACTCTTGGGCCAGACTTTAGCGTGACTATGATATGAAATATTAAGCATTTTGAATAACAAACATGGGTGCCTCATGTCATTAATAAAGCTCAAAGAATTTCTTCAGTGACAGCTATTGTTAAAAAAGTAAGACATTTTTGTATAAATTAATCTGCCTGGCTGTCTGACTGATTCTAATTGAGTAAGAGGACTTTGGTTAAAGAGATTGCATATTTATTCTAAAAGAATGCAGTATGGTAACTTGTATGGTTAAATATAAAATAGTAGGATTAAAGATTAGTGTGGTAAAAAAGGAATTAAATGTTGTCCTTCAGCTATTGCTAAGTTACTCTCATTTTCCTTTGTAGCTCGAAGTCCAGTGTTCTCCCACTTGTCGTCATCCCTCCAGGGACTTTGGACTATTCGAGCTTTGAAAGCAGAGGAGAGATTTCAAAAACTATTTGATGCACACCAAGACCTCCACTCAGGTTTGTGATGAATTGACGTGAAAAATCAAATACTTTGCTCTGTAGGAGGGAAATATCTTATGCCCTCAGCAACATGTATATAATGTGCATTAAAATCAGTAGGAGCTTGTCTCTTTAGGGTAAAATTTCTCTATTAGAACAAAAACGTTATTATCTGTCTAGATTTTGAGAGTTTACTTTGGGCTGTAATATAATTTGAGATACCCATGCATATGTTTTAACAGTGTCTTAAGATAAACATAAAGTATGCCTGATAAGAATATTTAAAGATTCATTTTTGACATTTTCCTCGATTCCATCTTTTAAAGGGGTGTGTGTGTGTGTGTGTGTGTGTGTGGAAACAAGCTATATTATGAAGCATTTCATATTAAGTAGTGTGCTAGGAGTGGGCAGAGATGATTAATATAAATCATCTTGGAAAAGTTTCAAAGGTCTCACTTCTTTTTTACTTTGAGCAGCTTTCAGGGCTTAAATCCAATATACAGTATTAACATGACCAGAAGGTTTAAAATACTAGTATTCTGCAAACATAAGTAATATAATTCAGGTTTGCACTGTGATTCTTTACCTTCTGTCAATTAAATGTTCTCTATTACAATGGTTTTCAAGATGCAGCAGAATGCAAGTTTGCAATTTTGTGTTTGTTAGCTAAGATCTTGAATTTCCTCTGTCATAAGGTGTACAAGTATATGCTATGGCATTTTTGTGATTTACAGACTTCTGAGATAGCAGACCAGACCAGCTGATCTTTTCTGAAGTACAGTTTATCACAGGCTGTAGAATGGTGCACTGATCTCTGTGTTGAGCCCAGTAACTTGTGACCAAGGAAACATATCTTCCAGGGAGGCACCTCTAGCTTTGAATTCCCCATTTCTTAATATTATCAAGTCGCTAGTTACCTGACCAAATCAATTTTACAGTAGCTGATAGCAAGGGAGCACAAAGTTGTTTTTTAAGCTTTGTATTAAAAGACATCTTTAGTCTATAAACTGTATATAAAAGTTTCACTATACAAAGAGGACCGTGACCTTTATAGCAAGTATTTTCTTGTATGTTAAGGTCAAATCTAAGGAACATGAGCACACTGTTTTCCTGTCAATTTTATGCATCTAACAAAACTGTCGGTAACACACCTCTTGGGCAGTTCAGGAACCTGCTTTTGAGATCAAGCTTCAGTGCTTATAGTCGCACTCCTCTGTGCACCTACACACTTCGCCGTGGTGTCTCTCCCACCAGAGTATTTGGGGTATACCAGCTTGCTTAGTGTGTGTGTGCTGATTGGTCCTCGGAGGGAATATGAGCCAGCAGTGTGCCTGTGCAGCAAAGAAGGCCAGCAACATCTGGACTGTATTAACAGGAGCATAGCTAGTGGAAGGAGGAAAGTGGTTATCCCCCTCAGCGCTTGTTAGCCCACATCTGGAATACTGCATCCAGTTTTGGACCCCCAGATGCAGCAAGCACTCTTAACAAACTGGAGTGAGTTCAGTGGAGGGGCCACTAAGATGGTCAGGGGACTAACAGGAGAGATCTCCCTGTGAGGAGAGGCTGAGGAAACTGGGCTTGTTCAGCTCACAGAAGAGAAGTCTTATAGAGGATTTAATAGCTGCCTTCCAGTACCTGCAAGGTTGTTACCAAAAAGATAATCAGGCTCTTCACAGTGGTACATGGTTGGAGAAGCAAGAGAATAAATTCTAACAAGAGAGATTTAACCTGGATACCAGGAAAAACTTTCTCACCATAAGGAAAGTCAGGCAGAGGAACAGGTTGCCCAGAGATGTTGTGCAGGCTCCTTCCATGTCAATTTTCAAGACTCGAACTGCATAAAGCATGGAGCAACATCATCTGACTTCAGAGCTGACTGTGCTTTCAGCAGGAGGTTGAACTAAACACCTCCTGAGGTTGCTTCCACCCTGAATGATTCTTTGATACTAAATGTGTGTATAAGCAACAGCCAATAGAAGAGGGTGCCTTTCATACTAGCTCACAAAGTTGGAGTCCTGGGTTCTTAAGTCTCCCAAAGAGTTTTAAATTCTTTCCTGCATCACAGAAGGCTCTCCCAACCAGCAATCATTTTGTTTAGCACTTTTGGCTGGAGTGGTATCCTCTCTATTTAGGGCCAAGCCTGGGAAACAGGACACTCACTTCGAACCCTCTTTCAGGGATGCCTATGAATTTGATCTTAATAATCTTGAGATAAAAACATCTAAAAGGCATGCTGAGGATTGACCAAACCTAAGTTTCCTTCCTGCCAGTGCAACATCTCTATAAGCAAGCTCGTGAGTGAAGTTACACCACAGTGAATCTTTGTTAGTACCCGTGATTGCCATATTCCTGCATGCATGCACAGTGACCCCAGTTACATAGGGAGGTTGCAGAATGACCCATCTCAAGCTGGTAGTTTAGTGCACCGTCCTGGACAACAGGATCAATGGAGCAAAACCTCAGAGCTGAAGAACCTACAACCTAACTATCCTATTTCCTGGTCTTACAAGTATACTGTTGCACCAAAAATGACCTTTCATGTCATCAGGAAGCTTCCATAGGCTGTTTCCAGGGTCACTCAGCTCCTGTGTTTTAGATAGGTACCTAAATTATCATGGTGAATTCAATTTCTGGAACTAGTTTTGTGACTTGATACGGCACTCTCTTCTGCATATGTCATTCCATGTGCCTAGGTGTATGATCGTCCATTACACCATATCAAACATCTTGTTTAATGAAACCTGCTGCTAAATGTCTGGTCAGACATACGCAGTTAAGAGTTGATGTAAATGGGACTAAGAGGTTACCAGCTCTAGGCTGCCTCTTGTCATCCTTGCTCTTTCCCTTCGCTGCCTACCAGAAGTTACATGGAGTTCTGTTGGCTGAACTTTTGATTTGATGACTCTGTAATCTAGCTATCCAAAATGATCTGACTTAAAACCAGACTTACCTCCTCTCTTTTTTTACAAAAGGGAGGATTTTTTTTTTTAGTTTGAATATTTCCCAGCACTGGGCTAAGGAACAGTGAAACAGTTGAAACAGCACTGATCTTTAGCATGGAGTAATGAATGACAAGCAATGAGAAAGGGTTGGAATGGTAACCTTCTGCTGTGACTTGGTAGCAGCTGGAACAGTTCATCTGACTGCAGCCTAAGCAATAAATAATGCCATACTTTGTTATGGCTACTTGACTTCTGGTTTTGGCTCTGAATTCAAACACTTTGCCTTCTGTATTGCAATGTCTTTTCCTGCTGTCTCCTCTATCTTGTTCTGTAGTGTATCTATCTGGGATGGAATTTAGCACCAAGTTGTGGACACCTGGATGTGAGTGCCCAGTGGAGATGTCCACCTGTGAGCTTCCCTGAAAGTGGTTATGTGTATTTACTCAACTGAATAGCTCTGTAGCTCCACTGGCTGTATTGAGTAGCTCTTATGGGAGCTTAACCAGCTGCAGCTGCCTTCTGAAGACTTGGCTCTGACAGTTGTGTTGTGATTCGTTCTAGCTCAAAGCCTGTAGGCTGTGGTCCAACTACAGCAAATGTAGTTGTACTTCTGCTTTTTGTATAAGACTCCTGAGTCCACTAGAGTTAAAAAAAGGCTTCCATTTTAAATAAATGGACCATGCTTCAGGCCTTGACTGTTTTTCTTCCTAATACTGTGTGTACTAGCTGTGGTTGCTGTTGTGGTTGTTATTAGTGTGAAAGCTAGGTTAGACCATTTCAGGAAAACTGAACAATATTCTTATCATCATCAGTCCATACAGATGTGCACTTGAAGATGGCAGCGGGTTTGTTCTAACAACTTAGAATATTAACATGAATTAATAATAATTATACAGCTTAGTTTTCTAATAATCCACTGTTCTTATGTCTTTGTAAAATGTACTTTAGAGGCCTGGTTTCTATTTTTGACGACCTCGAGGTGGTTTGCTGTGCGTCTGGATGCCATCTGTGCCATTTTTGTTATAGTGGTTGCTTTTGGTTCCCTGCTTCTTGCCAAGAGTAAGTACAAATGTTAGAAAAAGTTCATCCCAGTAATTACCATGTATAGTAATGTCTAATTTTTTTTCATAGATTGCTGTTTCTAATTGTTTAAGGACTGTAATTAAGTTAAATGTTTCTTTCTAGATCATGATCTCTTCCTCAGTCTGGGGCATTGGGGCTGTATCTGCTTTCCTGCAAATACTGGAGGCAGTTCAGACATCTTCCAGGCTTAGGCATGCATCTGCCATCATCCCCAAATGTGCAAACAAGCTTGCAGATCTGCACTCTTCACTTTTGAGATTCTGGCTTTCAGAGCAATAACAACAAATAAATCTTTTTCTTTTTCCCCACCTTTGCCTTTCTTTTTTGGGCCTACAGGGCTTTGCTTTTCATACTGAAACACCCACAGAGCTGCTTCTTAACAACTTTTTTCCTTTCTAAACATGGCACAGTAGGCCAAAAGGCAAGCTAAAATTCCTAGGGATACTCTTCTAATATCTTGGATCAGCAGGATAGGCCAGTTCCAGAAAGAAAATCGCCTTGTAATAATACATTTTACGTTCACTGTCACTCATGAAGTGTCATTAGTGTATGCATCATCCAGGATGTAATTGGGTTAGATGTACTAGAATGAGATAGTCATCTAAAATATGAAGGAAGGAGTAATTATCTTGGACATGAAAATTAGCGCTAATTTGCTGGTTTTGTTTCTTTTCTTTTTCTTTTGGATAAGTTCTGTATGTGCATGTGTGTTTTAAAATTTGAACACTCTGTTCTGCTCAACACTGAAAATTTTGATCTAGATTTGGTGTTACTAGAATGCAAAAAGACAAGTCAAAACAACGGTCCTGAATCTTTCTTTGCCTCTGGATAAGGAGTAGCTCTCTTGAAGTCAATAGAGCTATGCTAGGATAAAGTTCAAGTAAGTTAGAGTACAGTCATGTTTAATACTGGGACAGACAGAATTAATTTAATTTAGGAGTGTAGACCCACTGAACAAATAAATGCTTATATAAACAGGGGAAAAAATACTCGGTCCTGTTACTTTATCTGATCACTTGCAAGAGTACAGAGTTGATGTAAATGTTTGTAACTTATTTTGAAATCATTTTATGCTCATTTTCTGCTTAAGTTTAGGGACTGATGTAATTCGCTTACTAAAAAGTGAAAAGTTACTAATGTTCAGCCAGATAGGGATGACCCTAACAAGCTACTTAAGTAAGGTAAATGCAGCAAGCAGCTATCTGCCTGGAGCTACTCATTGCACAGATGGCAAGTATAGTGTAACCAAACAAAATTCTGGCTGTGATGCTTCCATCATGTAAGTAACCTCATGAAAGTGAAGTTAAGTAGGATTTTGTGTAATTACCAGTGTACCTATTTGATTCTCTTTTTCCTTTGTTCTGCAGCTTTGAATGCGGGGCAGGTTGGTTTGGCGCTATCCTATGCAATCACCCTCATGGGAACGTTCCAGTGGGGTGTTAGACAAAGTGCTGAAGTTGAAAACCTGGTAATGTTTATTTCTTCCTTTTCACTTCTTGGTTGCTTTTCGTGGTTGTGACATGAGGCCTTAAGGATGAGATTCTTCTTAATTAACTTAGGACATTAATACCTTAGCAAGCGATTGAGGCACCACTTACAGTCCATAAAGAAAAACAGCCTCTTCTAGTGTGTAATGTTTCTGACTGATTTTGAGTGTTTGTTAAGATGCATTTTGTCCCTAGTGACTGTGCCTCTCCATTCATAGTAAGGGAGGCTTTATAATCTCCCTTTACAGCAGAAAGGAGACTGACTAGTTACAGTATAGACAATTGCATTGCAACTTACTAAATTACAAGAAATTAATCCCTCTCTATAAGATTTTTTTTTTGTTTGGGATTTTTAATTTATTATTATTTATTATTGCATTTTAACATTTGCTTTATATTCCTTATGGCATTTTTAGGGTCCTGTTAATTCATTGTAAAGACTTATACCTTCTTAGTCTGTTGTAAGTTAACAAATATTTGAAAGTATTTCTTTATATTCAGCTCAGAGAATTGTGTGCTTTCCAAAATACATAACGTAAAAAGCCTTCCACGAATCTACAATATTTACTAGCATGTTCTAGTTTGCCTATTTACTTTAAGTTGATATGTAAGAAAGAAGACTATAAAAAGAGCATACTGCGCATAAACCTCAGGGTCTTTTCTGTTGTGTGGACAACTAAAGGTTACTTGTAATTATGATTTGCTGACCATATTCTAGAAAATACCTATAGTCCTTTTGTAGAAGTTACAAAGCCACATTTAATAACAGATAAAATTAATAGTGATGTTAGATTTGTATTTTTTTGTCTAGCACATGGCTTCTTCAGAGCATTTTTCAGACATGAATAAACTAGTGGTGACAGACTTTGGTGAGAAATGGGAAGAAAGCTTTCAGGTTTTTTGTACCAGTTGGGAAGTTTTGGAAGTGTCAGTCTGTAGGACTGTCTTGTGTAGTGAGTTACTCTCTTGGAGGCTGTGATTCAGAAATACTTTGAAGGAGAAAGGCTTGCCATTCACTGAGCTGGCTTGGATGTGGAACGCTGGTTATTTTATGGAGCTATGATTAGCATCAACTTCTTTGGCAGGTGGACGTCCACCAAAAATCCCTTGTTATTAAAGACTGACTGCATTTAGGGGAGGCAAGAACATTTCCTCTCTATTGTACTCTGTCATTCCTTCCCTATATGCTTTTCCTTGGAGCTTATCTTGTAATGTGGAAAGGGTAGGTGGCAGTGAGGTCAGAGAACTTGCTGCCTGATGACCTCTGCCCTTAAAGCCACTCCAGGCAAGGTAAGCCTACTGGATATCTTTATGATTTTTTTTTTTTTTCCGAATCCATCTGTGAGTCGATACCATTAAATACAATTAATTGGATTGAGATGATGTATGGGTAAGGATGCACACCAGAGCCTAAACAGAACTTCTATTATTTGCCCAGTAAGGGAAAAGGAGTGTTTAAATAGCTTAATTTCTGTTTCTGTTCCTTCCTTTAAAAGTAGATGCATCAGCAAATATTGCAGTTTCTTTCATATCTGGAATTAAATACATAGGAAAAGCAAGTTTTATTACATACAAGTCGCTAATAGCATGGTGACAGCTATCTTGGATTGTGGAGTTACTTGTGACAAACATATTTAAAAGATTTGCTGGGGGTGGGTGCAGTGGCAATAATGAAGGCAAAAAAAGGGATGAAGCCAGTAACTGGGTGCTAGCAGCTATCATGTGTCTGCCTGTAGCTCGTGGCAGTTTGATTTCTACCTTTTTCTTCCCAACACACAATGAAATGGTGTCATCTTAGCCAAGACTGACAGACAACTCTCATAGCTTAGATTTCTTAATACTTGAGCACATACTTAGATTTGTAATTAATCCCACTGATTAGAAATGAATGCTTATGTATGGATTTTATGTATCGTGATAGATTTAGGTCTATAGTAGGACATGAGATGCATTCTTTCCATTTTTTCGGTTGTATGTAAGCATAGGATGGTACCAAATACTCTTATCTGTGCTCAAAGAAAAAACTCTGGAATAATTTGCCTTGAATCTTTATAGTAAAAATATACACACACACATGCATATATGTATATATATGCATGCAATATTTGCAATACATGCAATAAGCTGAAATTTATGTGCGTATGCCTTCTTTCTTCCCCTTAGATGATATCAGTAGAAAGAGTAATGGAATACACAGAACTTGAAAAAGAAGCTCCTTGGGAGACCAACAAGCATCCACCACCTGAATGGCCAAGCCAAGGAATGATAGCATTTGAAAATGTTAACTTCACTTACAGTCTAGATGGACCTTTGGTGTTAAGACATCTGTCTGTTTTAATTAAACCAAAAGAAAAGGTATGTATATGGCTGTCTTTGGCCATACACAGAAATTAAGCAGATGATAAGTTGACAAGCTTTGTGATAAAAGTACATTATAAAATGTATAGATGTTAGGATATCAGTGGTTTTTTAAAAGATAAGCCTTAGTCATATTTAATAACAAAAGTTGGAGCCTCTTTTTCTGTAAGTAAAGCATAAATGTGCCTGGGAACATGACATTTCAGTCTGTCAAAAGATTAAACAGATAATTTTCTGACAAAATTTGGGTTTCATCAGAAAGCGGAGACATACAAAATACTGACTAAACCCAAAATGTTGGTTCAAATCCAAAGGAAATGGAGCTGCATTAGGAAACTGGGGATTCAATGGAGGGAACATAAATGGAACTAAGGATGTCAGCAGACAAGGTGAGCAGAGACAATTGAAAATAAGGAATGTACATGCTCTTGCACAGAGCCCCGCATGGAAGAGAGAAGAAAAAAACACAAATCAGTTGCAGAACTTTAGAATTGAGGATTTTATTTCAGTTCCTTTCGGCTACCAATCCAATTAACTGTTGCCATTAATTAGATTGGTAGCCAAAAGAAACATAGAAATAAAACTCTTCCTCCTCTGCAAATTTGACTCTTCCTCCCCAATTTTGCACTATCCCAATTGAAAGAGTGCTTCAGGAAAGGTCTCCCCCACAGACAAAATTAAATTAGAGCCCTGCAGTGTTAATTCATGCTTTGCTACATTTCAAATGCACATGTACTTTTTTGATTAGGATATCTTCCCTAGAAGGCTGGTTCAACTCTCCACAATCGTTGCCCTGGCCTCATTTGTAACATGCTTTTCCATTCAGTCCCAAACCTGTTTCGTTCCTCAAGTGGACCTTTTTAATAACATGCATGTTACAACAATTCAACCCAGCTTTGCTGCATGGAGATGATCTCGTGGAATTAGGTACGGGTGAGTTAAAAGTGGTGTTTAAGAAGAGCAAAGGGGATGTTTATCTACTCTTTTGTGTATGGGACATCTCTCTAGCTGTTACATATCACTACAATGTAATAGCAAACAAGATTTACATTTCTTAGTGAGAGATAGAAATAAAAAACGGAAGCAAGAGATATTAGCAATGTACGACTCAATCCTTGGTGGGGTCAGGAGGGGGAGGGATGACTGGGGGTATTTATGTTTGCTGAGTGGTTATGCTGCGGTTTTGTCATCCTGAAGTGAATTTGCCAGGCTTGAAACTGTTGCCAAGAACTTCGTGCTTGTCTTCTGTGATGTTTTGCACAATACTGCAGTAGACTGCCACTGTGTAAAATAAATCTCCCAAGCATCTGTGCTCCTTATATTGGTTTTAATTATGGAGAAGTGTCTCTTCAGAATCAGGTTTCCGGATCCACTAGGGATTCTGCCCATGCGACTGTCAGTGAGAGCTCTTATGCCTGTTCAGGCCCCTGGCTCATACAGACTTCTGGTGACTGCAGTGCTACTGGCAGAATGCATGGGTTTAAACTTCTGCTGTGCTTGTAGTTTTTGTTGTAGCCACCCCAGCACCCAGTTTGGTAAGCTTTATATGTACAGTAAGAATGGAGGAGGTGAGTACTAGCAGATCACTCGTGGGTTAGGGTCTCTTTTGATATGTTTGTCTCAGCGTTCAGTATTTCCCTACAGTCGAAACAGGCTAGGAAGGACCCTCTGTTTTAACCATCTTCGCTAACATAGCATAGTCTGCCAGATACAGACCAGGGAGTGCTCATGTAAGGAGTTCCAGCAGCTGACTGTGATTAACCTCTTCAGCTACTATAGCTGCAGCAGGAGAAGGTTGGCATGTGCAGCCTTGGGTTTTAAACACCACTCTCTTTGTTTTAGGCTGCTTATGAATGCTTATCGACTAATACATTGTTAAATGCACCTTGTTCTGACAGATCCTAAATCTGAGGGTATGGCTACATGAAAAAGTTAGGAGAGTGAGGGTCTAGATTTACGACATGGCAGCTGTTCGCATATATACTCTCACATCATAGCCCGAAAGGGGGGTTGCCTGAGGGATAACAAAGACAGGGGCAGTTTCAGTGAAGTAGCTGACATGCTGTAAATCTCACTCTCGTTTTTTGTGCAGTTCTACTTTGAAGTACGAGTGACGCTTGAGTAATGATGAGCCCAGCATAGCAGGTGTACCCTGTATATGCATGTGACTTATATCGGGCAACAAAATCCTGGCCATGTGATTCCTGTTAGGTGACTGGGACTTCCATTTGCAGCGATGGCGCTGTATTTGCACTGGCTGTGAACATTGGCCTCTGAAGAACAGAATGTATTAAAAAAAATAAATAAATGTGTATACTGAGAGCTGTTTCAAATTCATGTCAATTTTCAGCAGCCTGTAGTCAGTTGGACCAAAAATACAAATAGATTCCTCTAAATACTGAAGAGCATAGTCCTTTCATTTGATGCCAAACTGAAAGTGGGATTTTGACAATATGCAGAGCAGCTGCATTTTTATTTTAAGTATCAATGTATTTTTTTATGTTTTTTCTTTATATCCTTAATACAATACTTTATATCACTGACATTTACAGCGAAACAATTGAACTTTTGTTTTCACAACTCTGGGTGTCTGTGTTCTCCATTCAGCATTTTCTTTCTGAGCTGTAGTGTTACTGTTCAGAACTATTTTTCCTTTGTTTCACTGATATAATTTAGTATACTAGACATTTTATCATTTATTGTAACAGATTTGCTTAAATTAGGCTGTATCTTTAATAATAAGCACTGTATAAATGTTAATTAGTTTATATACAATAGTACAATAATGAATTGTTGGATGAAATTGTTGAATCAGAAAATTGAAGTAGCAAATACCCTTTAGATTATGCAGTGTAAATTGCTTCTTGCAGTATAGTTTTTTTAGTGTTTTGTGTATTTTTGATCAAATGTGGGCACTGCTGCTTTGTCTGAGCTTAGTGTGTCTGACTGTTAGAAAGTTTCTTCTTGCTCTTCAATATAATGTTTCCTGTGCTTAATTTAATTCCAGCAGTCATTACTGCATACGAGTCTCAGGCAGTGGGTAATTGCCTTCTGGTGTCTGTACGTATACTCAGAAAGGTTTTCATCTTTTTTCCCTTCTGCACCCCAATCACTTTGCCAGACTATATTGTACATGTTTAATCCTTGTAAATCTTTCCTCATCAAATCAGTATCTCCAACCCATATAAATTTTGTATTGCACTTCTCTGAACTCTTTCCAGTGTGCTGATTTCTTTCTAGAAATGTAGCGAATAGAACTGAGTGCAGGAAATAACAAATCCTGCCAAATCAGATCTGCGTAGAGGGTTACACCCATCACCTTCTCCAATACAATTGATTACTGTACATTGTTTTCTCTAAGAATCCTTCACCTGAAGACAACATTTAAAAAAAAAATAGTTTGCAGTTCAAGTAGTATTTAATCACCACTAATTACATGTCTCCCCTAATTTATTAATGGGCCTGCTCTCTCCCAGGTGTTGGTTTCATACGAAATATTTGTAGGTCTTAACCCCTTGTCATTAAAGTTAGCAATCCCACATTTTATGTTGTCTCTACCTCTTTCTTCTGAAAGCATTATTTTATCATGTTGCGTACAGCTTCTGATTTTTGTTTGGGAACATATAGAAGACTGAATCAATCTGATTTTATTATTCACTGTTTCTTCTGTTTGGAAAGGAATTGCAGCTTGCACCCATGGCCTTGTAGTTTCAATACTTGTGTCCTCTCTGTCGAAGCTGTCTGAAGCATGAATACAGTTTAAAATCCTGCTAGTTTTGGCTTTAGAGTTTGGCTACTTTAAAGTACTTCACCTTAACCATGCTAACAAAATCAGTCTCAGTTATTTAAATTGGGAATACTGCTCATTCATTGTTCCCAAAGTGCTTTATGGGAGTCCTTTTTTGGGTTGAGTAGTAGATGCATGCCTGAAATAATTTGCCTAACATCACCCAGCAAACCAGGTTTAGTATAGAAATTAGCAGCCTTGATTCACATTACTCTATACGCTGAGCCACTTTATCTTGTTTACACAATAAAACACCACACATCAAGGGAAAATATTTCACTTCTGAATATGATCCAAGAAATTGTTGGGTATCCAAATGTCACCTGAATCCAAACTGATTTGGGGGGAGATTTTTTTAGTCTCGAAAAAATGTTAATTATGAAGAAGGTTTTTTTGGTGCTTGTTCTACTGTAAATCCTGTGATGTTGTAAAACTGTTGCTTGACATACTAATTTATCCTGAAAAGCTCCTTGTTTAATCGTACAAGTTTGGCTTCCTCTGTAGGTTGGAATAGTGGGAAGAACCGGAGCTGGGAAAAGCTCTCTGATAGCAGCCCTCTTTCGCTTGGCGGAACCCGAAGGAAGGATTTGGATTGATAAGTACCTGACGTCAGAGCTAGGACTCCATGACTTGCGGAAGAAAATTTCAATTATACCTCAGGTAAGAGTGTGACTTGGTCTGCTATAAACATTTTCAATATAATGCTGTAGTATTTAAAATGCTTTGCTGGGATATGTTCCCCCTGCACCCCTGTATGCAGAAGACATAGGAACTTTAGTGAGGCGTTACTCTTAGTTGAGTAAGGTCTTGATTATTTTAAGATAAAAAGAACCAGCTTCAGGGACTGGAGCATTTTCTTCCTAGTTTTGTACCCTGTCTATTCCTTTGGAATACTTGTGAGTAGTGTTAGCAGTATGCTGTCCTCCTATAGTCTGGGAAAGAGTAGAGAAAATCTGATGGGAATATACCAGTCTTCAGCAGTCCTCTGAAGTTACTTGATCCTTTGGCAACAATTCCTGTCTGATGCATTGCCTGAAACTTCCTTAGTAAGGGACTTTGACGGACCACTTTCCATCTCAAAGTGTCTGAAGTTGGGTCCAAAGTCCCACTCTAGTCACGCCTGTACAAACTGACTGAGGCTAGATCTAGAAAGAGCTCACCTAGAAGTGAGCTACCAGCCTTTCCATTATTTGGAGAAGGTTGGACAGGAAGAGGCCAGGGGAACAGACAGAAGAGTGGGTCATTATGACCCACAAACAAAAACTTGGTGAGTTTTAGAAGCTGAATGCAGGGAAGGCTGAAATACAGGAAAAAAGCTAAGACAGTGTTGGGAATAGTCTCTTCTCTGGTCCTGGACCAGAAGAAGGGATATTGCAAAAACTCCAGTAGGTCACAGGTCTTCTCTTCTTTGGTCTTACTTTCAAATGAGACATTGAATCAGAGAAAGGTTATATATAATAAAACCTCAAAACTTCCTGAAGTCAGAGCCTGTGCAAGTACCATGTTTCATGAGAGCTCTGATCTCTTCCATGATCATTTGCTTTCCACTGGAGAGGGAGGAAGAGGGAAAAGCTCATATGCTGCGAATGCAAAGTCGTGTTTTTGGCAAATAATTCATCTGGGATGTTCTAGCAGATAGAACAGTAGGCTGGAAAACAGGAATTTGTTTGCCGTGTTTAGCATTAGTTCTTAGATCTCTGTATTTTATTACAGAAGCTGTATTTAGGGTCCTTGCACCATCTATGTAACTGAATTTTTCCTAGCCTGTTGGCAGGATGGCATTCAGAGTGCATTACTTTCTTTAAATTGAGAATCTGATAAAAATGATCATGAACAGTGGTTCTAAGCCACTCTTGATCATCTGGGTTTTTTTTTCCTTTCCCAAGAATAGGAGTCAGAGAAAAGAAGCAGATATACTATTACCAAAAAAACAGAAAGGTACTCCCCCAACAGTTGGATTGTTGCCTAATGCAGGATGTCTTTTGTTTCAGCATGCTGAAGGCTTTGTTATTGCACAGTGGAGGTACTTACTGGAAGTAGCCATCTTTTGTATGTAGAGAGGACTTCATGTGGATTTAAGTTCTATTTTTTTGTTTGTGTGCAGCGATCTTTTCTCCTGAAAGCAGATGATCATCAGTTCATTTAAGGCCTTCAGCTTTTTGAAAGCCTTGCCCATAGCTATTGCAGGTGATTTCTATGGTTGGAAGAATTTGACCCGGTTGAATAAAACAGAGTATTGAGACAGGAAAACTGCTGGTCAAATACTGTTTCTACATGTTGAGTGATGCAGATGCTCAAGGGTCACTGCATTTAATTATACATGGGTTTTTTTTCATACACTATCTATTGAAATGGTTGTAAAACTATTTTAATCCAGTTGAATTCTGTGACTTTTATCAAGTTTATATGATAGCATTTTCATCATGGTCCCAGAGGGTTTTAAGTGTCCAAAGACTAGCAGGTAGCATTCCTTTTCCACATAAGGAAGACTTGTTTCCACTAAAAAATATGCAAAACTATGAAGTGGTGGTAGTAAGAAGAAGAGGAGGGTTTGGAATCGGGCTTATACTATAGTAAACTGAGTGATAGGCATTGTCTTGTACTGCATTAATAGTAGTGTCAATAATAGAAATAGTTATGTAACATCAGGTAGTTATTTTGCAGCAAATATCTTCATAATTATGTGGGAGGCTAAGAAACCAGAGGGAGAGATGGTTATTAAAATTGTAACATAAAATATGCTAAACAGAACCATTCCTAGAGAGTGATGAGGCAAGACTGAAGTTTTCTTATATGTAAGTTTAAATACCTACCTGGAGAAATAAAAATGTGCTTAGGCCTCTTAATTGCTTGCTTGGATGGAGCTGTGTGAAGGTTGTGTTTGTAAATCTTTTCTATGCAAATATTGTCTGCCTCCCTGACTGCAAGCATTTTTACAACAATTATTTACAGGTTTGTCTTATTACTTTCCTCTCATAAACCAGACTAATTTAAATAATAATCTGTGTCAGAAATGGTAATTAAAAAATATCCTTATCTTCTGTTGCAGTACATGTCTGTTGTTAGGACTTTTATAATAGTTATGAACACTTTATAAATTCTGCCTCCTATTTTGCCAACCTATAAAAATGGATTGAAAAGGAAAATAAACGTAACAATACCTTCAAAACACACCAAATGGTGTATTAAAATATGTATTGTTAAACAAATTACTTTCTAGGTGTTTTTGAAGAAAACTGTTCTTTAACCTGTTAATGTTTTTTAAAATCCTTTTGTTCATTCAACAGGTTTTTAGTGACATGTTGCTAGTGCAACAGATACTTTCAAAAAATTGGCATGTTACCTCAAGAAATGCATATGCTCTTTTACGTTGCTTGTGGTATGTTCTGTCTTTGTTAATCCTTTTATACCATTCAGAGTGGTTTAGAAATGAAGGCACAGTAAAAGGGTTAAGGTCTAAATTCTGTTCTGATTTGCTGCAGCCCTTTGGAGCTGGGAATCATTAGGGTTAGATGGGGCATAAGTCACAACAGAGGTTAATCTCAGACTAAGTTGAAGTTATGCAATTTAAGTTAGACTTTATTTCCTAAGGGAGAAAAAAAGAAAGCTTTTTGCATAAGTTTTCTCCAATTTAAAGACTGGCAACATGATGAATGGTCCTTAATTTATGATTAGCACTATTAGGGCTTTTGACTTGTTGTTGTCTTTATGTGTGGTATTAAGAGGACTTTAGCCCTAAAGTCGTGTCACTGCATGACTCTTGGGCCTGGCAATTCACACGAGTGAGTACAGATCTGTTGCTTAAGAAGTTCTGGACCAAAAGTCATCTTCCCATTTCTCATTTTCCAGTGTGAATTGATTTATGCCAGTTTGGTTAATGATCTGTTACTGCTCTGACCAGGAGCTGAAGTAGAACAAAATTGCTTTGACCACAGGTAAACCCACATTGGTACCTGAATGGGAGAAGGTACCGATTTGACTCCCTGGTGTATTTTGAGTTAGAGCTTTGCCCAAAAGTACTCCAGTTCTAAGTAAGTTTGCTTTGATTCTGTGGCAGTATAGATTAACTTCTATGTGTATGGTTTTAAATGTTGTGTTGAGATGGTGAAAGCTGTTCCTCTTAGGCTCTGGTGGTAAATTGATGGGCTTTTATGGTATGAAATGAAAAAAAAAACCCACAACCAAATAGAGAAGGAAAACCAGAAAGGCATTGTGAACTCTTTGATTCCTCTCTGGCTTATGTACTTCAAAAACAAATTTTCAAAACTGCCCAAATGTAATTTAGGACTGTGAGCTCATTGACGGTGGTAGTTGCTGGTTTTCATTAACAATACCAGGAGGATAGCAGTGATTTCATGTAAGTATATATATATAGCTTGTGGCATCAAAACAGTGGCATGTAAATGCCCGTTTGAGTACTGACATAACTGTGTACAGCAATTTGCAAACAGACCTGTCCTGTTTGGTAAATTATCTTCATACAGACTGCTTAAACACTTGCCTTCCCCCTTGCCGCCCCCCTCCCCCCCCCCCCACTTTAAGCATGCTATTGTGAAATACACCTTTGCATTTCATAAAAGGTAGCTTGTTGTTGGATATTTCTGTGCTGTTGTTAGTTCTGATTATTATTAAATTACCTATTGCAATATAAAACCTGTGCTTATAATGGAATGCTAATTTTACTGGGTTTTAGGAGCCTGTTTTATTCACTGGAACTATGAGGAAAAACTTAGATCCTTTCAATGAATACACCGACGAAGAGCTGTGGAATGCATTGGAAGAGGTGACTTATTAAATCTAGTAATGTACATCTGATATTTACAAACCAAATAACACTACAGTGCTTGTGTGTGTTAGGTTTTAGATGTTAAGGGCATAGCTGTTGATGGAAAAAGGTGGATCATTGTGTGTGCGTTTGTATATGTGTGTGTTTGTGCATGTGTGTGTAGACATGTATATTGTTATATAAGTCTCTTATGAAAAAATTATCCTTTGGAATGATGCTTTGGTTACATTTTGATTCATATCTTAATTTTAATGAACATTAATAGATTCTTAACAATGTACTTTAATGTTTTTAGAATTCTAATAACTGACACACTGTGTAATCCAACTTGGCACTTACTCATTTTGTGTCAGAATATAAAAGGTAAACCTTGCATACTTATTGTTGTGTCATCAGACACACAATAGCTGATTTAAAAGAGAGTTACTCATCCTACAATATGTTGACATGTCAACAGGTGCAACTGAAGGAGGTTGTGGAAGATCTACCAAATAAAATGGAGATGCAGCTGGCAGAATCTGGGTCTAATTTTAGTGTTGGTCAGAGACAGCTGGTGTGTCTTGCCAGAGCGGTTCTAAAAAAAAATCGGATTCTTATCATTGATGAAGCAACAGCAAATGTGGACCCAAGGTAAAAACAAAATCTGTCATATTAAGATGAGCTGTTTTTTCTTCTAATATGATCATCTGCACTGCAGAGCTGAACTTAAATGCTTTGTACTTCTTGTAGTTTGTATTGCTATTTTATGTTTTTAATGATAGCATCATAACTATCTATTCAAAATGGGGCGGTTGAGCTTTGGCTACAGAGCAGATGATATAAACTAAGAGCTCAAAATATCCCTAATTTCAGTGCATTCCACAGAGTTTGGGAAATTAATGTTCAAAGTTTATTTGTCTTTCAGTCATAGACAAGACAAGAACCTCCTTGGAAATGCACATCAGTAACATCAGAATAGCCATGAAACAATTTGAGTTCTGTTGATTTCTGGAAGATATGTCTCTTGGAAATAAATAAATAAATAAAATTTAATTAATCTTCCCCCCAAAAAACCCAAAACTAGAAAGGTGAAAAATGGCTATAAGCAAAACCAGATACTTCTGGTTATGAGATGCTGTCCTTTCAGATGGCTCAGATGCCACTGTGTAATAAGTTACAGATAAAATAGGGGCGGGGGGGAAGGTAAGCTGTCCTAAACACCACAGGAATTGCAAAACAGATTTGGAGATGTTTAAAGCTACAGGAGGGACTCATTTATCATCCATTATTTTGTCTTGTATAACTCAGGCCATCAGAACTTCGCTGAATTCATTCCTGTTTGAACTAGAGTGTACTTCTAGAAAAACATCCAACCTCAATAGAAGAAAAATTCAATGACAACCCTTGTTAAATTGTTCCAATAGCTAAGTACCCCCACTGTTAATTTTTGAAACATTTGAAACGCTGGTGGAAATACTTTGGAAACAATACTGCAAACGTACTGCATCAATTAGTCTGAGCTGAATATATAGTTCCAACAAACTATGGCTTGAGGGAGAACTCGAAGTCCAAAGAGGACAATAACACAGCAAGTCCCTCAAACAGATGCATTAAGGATTTTGTATGTCATCTGGGCGTGACTCATTTTTATAACATCTTCTTGGGAGAGAAGTGGTGCCACTAGGGTAGCTTTGCAGTTCATCTGACAGTGTATTTCTAAAACCTTTAGAGAAGTGCATTCCCTTCCCAGAGGTTGTCTCTTTTTTTTTTTTTTTCTTTTCCCCTTTTTTGGCTATTAGTTTATTTTTGTCTGAGCTCTGATAGATTAACTGTGATTAATCATAGCTGTGGAAATTTAATACTGTCTTACTCATCCTCCCTATTTTGGCATCTCACATGTGTGTGTTCTCAACTTGCACTATCCATTTAATTGATCTTGATTAATGTGTGCTGCAATATATATTATAATAAGGTAAATGTTTGTATCAACTCTATGCATAACAATACAAATAATAACTTGGAACTTCTTTGAATTCAGTTTGCATTACACTCATTATTACCTTTTCCTTAATGTGTTGCTATAACTAGAGCCAAGTATTTTCAGCTGTGCAATCTGATAGGATGCTCATCAGGAAATGCTGATGTGGGTTGCTTAACTGAGCAGTTAGGGAGGCATTTTTGGCATGTAAGGAAAAACCTCCTTTTCTGATGCACAACCCCCATACCTGGCACCCTTGTTTCTAGCCTGGCGGCAAGCACACATCGTATCAAGCACCTGGGATAGGAAACCATGGGGAGCTGCCGCCAGCTCTGGAGATACTATTTCTTTTTTTGTTTTTCTGGTGCTCAGTCTCTTTGCCTCAACTGCTGCTGCAACCATGTCCCTTCTCCAGTTCAACCTGGAAGCACATGTGAGAAGGCAGGGTTTTTGGGGTGGGAGGAGGAGAAGGAAGGGTGAAGTGGCATGAGGCAGTGGATGGACAGCAGGGTGAGAGGTGTGCAGTGTGCACCTTCCCCAAGGATGAGGGACTCCCCGCCATGTTTCTCCAGCTCAGCTAGGCCATTCTTGTCTGCTGCTGAGTGAAGCTGAGCAAAGAAGTGAAGGGAAGGAATTTGGAGTTCATCCATCTTCCTTCCTCTTACATCTTAGAGCTCCCATACATACCCTTGTTTTCCCCTTTGCTCCTTGTAGCCACCAGCTGCTCTGAATGCTGCAGGGGTGTCAGCACTGTCATGAGGGAAAGGAGGAGCTTGCCATAAGGAAGGTTGCCCTAAGTCAGACTACTTGCATGTTTTACATGATGACTGGCAGACGTTTCATTTGATCTTATCTTCTTGGTTCTGAAGCCAGCATTCTCACCCTGAAGAATGGATTCATTTTAAAGTAGTTGAACCATTCTGGAAAGTTGTATGAAATCTGGAGCAGAAGAGCTGAAAATCTTTCTGTAGTCACTTTGGTGATATATTGAAAAAAGATCCTTAGTAACTGAGACTTTAAGTACTAAGTTCAACTTACTAAGCTTTCTGCGCACTGACTACAGTATTATGTGTAATTTACTGTTTATAGAGGACAAAACTTTTTGGGACCAGTTCACTGCCACGTTTTTACATTGGTTGTTCATTAAGTTTGGTAAAAACAGCCATTGCACATAGTTCAGTTCATTAGCCAGCTTACCCTTGTAAGGTTTAACCTTTCGTTACATCTAACTGCTATCTGTAACTGTTTCTCTTTTGGAGAAATTATCTAAAGCCACTCAGGAATTCTGTAGTGTGAGATATGCTTCCAGGACAATCCCAGGAGGACATTAGACTGAAGATAATGACTTATCCAGTGGTGCTTTCAGCAGCTTGGTTGCTTCTCATTCAGGTTGTATTTATTCTTGCTCTTTAGATAGTTTTCTTTTTACACAGTCAACTAATTCAGGTTATACCAGATCTTGGGTTGCTGTGAAACTTGGTGTTAGGTTCTCAACCTGTAATGCCAGTGGGACAGCTATACCACCATTTTGTGCTTTGTTATTGTACTGTTCCTTGCTATGGGGAGTATCCTGGTTCCCATTTTCATATAATCAGATTAGCGTTGAGCTTTTGTCATCTAGCAGCCCTCATTTTGGTATTCAGGTTGCATCTTTGGTTTCCAATGTGCCTGAAAGATGATGGGGTTTGATCCACTGAGTTGGGTGATGGCGCTTGCCTGGTACTTGGCACTTGCTTGGCCACTTTCTCAGTGTGGATAGGTGCCACAAAGGGTTCATTTATGCCCTGAAAAAAGAACAGAAATGCTGCTTCCTTTGGTGCTTTTCTAGAGGGTAGATGGCTCTAATTTGCATGTGATATAGTCTCCATACTCTGTCAGCGTGTAATTCTGTACACAGATCCTTTTCTTAGTCTTCTAGATTTTCTTGCCTTTCCTACCTTCGTCCTGAGATTTCCATGGAGGTTACTGATGGTGCTTCTGCCTGACACCCCAAAAACTATACTCCAAGATCTACCATGAACCTTAGAGAGGATCTGATTGAGTCCCTATCAGCGGACATGTATTCATGAGATTTCATACTGTGATACTTGAAGATGGAACTGTTAGGTCTGTTTCTGATTACTTTGTAGTCTCATTTTAGAACATCCACAATACGGCCAGCAGTTTCTTACTAGGGATAAGCTTATATTCAAGAAATACCTGTTTAAGATAATAGTTTGATAGTATCTATCTAAGAGTGAGAAATGGCTTCTATTGTAAATGTAGGAAGAGGTGGTGCTATAAGGAATGCACGTAATAAAGGAAGATATAATAAATGAATGCAGAGGACAGGGATGTTCAAGGATGAGGCATTCTCCTCAGTTAACAGTAGAAATAACCTGAGAGTTACAAATAATTTTGAACCCTTTAAAAAGTTGTTTTCAAAATTCCTGAGCAAGCTACGATTCTCTGTGCTTTGTAGTAGCTCTGCAGGAAACCTCACCTTGAGCTTGACTATAAGGAAAGAAAAAGGCTTTCTTTACATAATTCCAGGGAGTATTGAACCTTTTGTTTCTGTTTCGCTATTCTAACCACTGCAGAGAGCACATCCCACTGTCTATATAAGCCTCTTCCCTACTGAGTGCTTTCATGTATAGCCCTGATATTTTTCGTTTGAAAGTAAGGGTAGTCAGGTCATTGAGGCATTGCTGAGAAGATAGCAAAAAAAGATACATGCGTTAACACTGGGGTGAAAGCACTGGTGTTGCTGTGATGTGGGGCATTAATGAACAACTTCCTTTTCTCAAGAGGACTGTTAACACACAGGGCTAAAGAGTCTGGCTCGGTCCTGACTTCTCCTCCTGTCTCTTTCCCTGATTGCATACTGTCCTTGGTTCAAAAGGAGGAGTTGAGGAACACCTGCTTCCCACCATGCTCTTTAGCTTCTTTTAGAAAGTCGGAGCAGAAGGACCAAGCCTTCTGAGACTGCTGCCCAGAACCCAGTTCTCTTAAGCTCATGACAGAGCTTATATGTTTCTGTCCCCAGATGAAGATGACAGTGAGCATGCATGGGAACTCTTAACTGTTTATGTCTTCCTTCTCTCTGATGATTTGTGCTGTCATTAGCAGGGATCTGTCTATTCCTTTGTCATGCTGATTGCTTAAACTTAGTTTGTAACAGAAGTTATGTTCAGTCCTTCAGAGCATGAGCTTGTGCTTCCTACTATGGAAACTTGATGGTTACTCCATTCCTCTTAAGTCATCCTGTTCTTCCAGAGTTGTCTTTATCCACTTTTTATTGTTAGTGCCTCCTGACATGGTGGCATCAGAGCAATTCTTTTTGCTTGATTTGTGAAGTGATACCAAATATTTATCATGTGCAGACAGATTCAATGTAAAGTACTACTTCTGTCTAAAAAAATACTGAATTGTCAGAGGAAGATGTGTTGCATGAATCTTTGTTGTATTTTATTTGATTTTCTACTTACTTTTAACAATTTGAAGAATTAAGACTTTGCAAGCAACTGGCTGGAGACAGCATGGCTGCCTAAATATACCAGTTTATCCAGATATCCCCTTTGTCTTGTTTTAACCCTATCTACAACATTTATTATTCTTCAGTCATTATATATAAAACTACAATTTCATATTTTAATAGAAATCTTGGAAACAAGACCCATGCCTTCAAGTGACTGACTTCTAGGCTGAAGCTTCCTTGGTCCAAGTAACCCCAGTATCTTTCGAGTTCTTTGTGTCTTCCTTCTTATCTTGGATGAGAATTCCAGTTTCTTTTTCTCCATTGTCGCCACTCATGGGTTTTTTTGAAGGCTGATGGGCACCATGTGAGTATTCACATGGCTTGGCTTTGTGCCCAGGTTGAGAGCAAAGGTTTCCTGTGCAATGTGGGCTGTCAGTTACCTCTAGAGGGCATTCATCACCTGATGGCTGCCTAATTCAGTTTCTCCGATTCCCCTTCTAGCCATGCCTTTCCTCTTTCATTGACTAAAGAGAGGGCTAATATAGATTTGCACATTTAAGCCTCACTGGTATGCTCTAAGTTAGGTGGTGGCAATGCTTCTCTTGTACAGTTAGTTACTTGAATAATCTCTAGTTTTATGAGTATTGCACCTCTTTTGCCTTAATGCTTGTTTATATAGCTAAAGAAAATTTTAGTGTCTTACGTATATTTCAGTATAATTTTATTTCCTTTTCTCAATTCTCAGCTTTATTTGTGACAGTTAAGGCTTTAACTCTGTACTTCAGTGTCTGTGCTCTAGCTTAATTTTCATTCTTTTCAAGTCTTATGTTTCCTCCTGATATCCTTTCCTTAGGTGGTCAATTCATATAGTAAGTTGAGGCTCTTAACTTGAAAGCTTTTATCCCTTTCCTTGGGTTGTGCATTCCAGTTAACACTTTTGATTTCGGAATATGCCAAGTTGTTTTTTTTCTGTATTCAAGTTCTTGAGCTACTCCAGTCCTAGCTTAGTATGCCAACCACCTCCTTTATTTAATCCCCTTTTGCAGTTGAAATCAAGAACCTTAGTTATAGGCTGTCTTGTTCTTCAGTTCATTTGCAATTAGGGATATTTACTTTCACAAACTTTTCTTTGCTGTTTGCAGAAACTAAAGCTTGAAAGAAAATAACAATTACTTTTTTTTGGTGTAGAAATCTGTAGGAATATCTGACTCTACAGAGTTTTCCTCTTTCTGTAATCAAAGCCTGGGAAGTCAGTCTCCTGAAATGAAGCCTATTTCTCTACTTGCAAGAAGAAACTCTTTTCTCCTGAAGTATTAGAGAATGGATTTTGGAGTATGTTTCGTGATATGCCTTCAAGTCATTTAGTATAACGAGAGGAAGAAGCACTTTAATGACTTCCTAAGCATATTTCCTGCTATACAGTCATGTTTGATGAAGTCATAAAACCTGACTGCCATTCAGTTATCCATGCAAGCATCTTAATTTTTGTCTGCATTGCTCTTGCTGTGTTTCAGAACAGATGAGTTCATACAAAAGACCATCCGTGAAAAGTTTGCTCACTGCACAGTGCTGACCATTGCACACCGCTTGAACACCATTATTGACAGTGACAGGATTATGGTAAGACAGTTAACTGTTTAAATTTTTTTTTTTTTTTTTTTGTTCCTGAAGAAGAATAATGCTATTGACTCTTTCTTCTTAATTTTGATCCAAAAGTGGGCAGTGGTTGAGGTCATACCTTAGACTTACCCTAGTTTAACCTAGTTATCCTAGGTGCTGTGATTGATAACTCATAAAACTGGAGAAGTAATGACCTGACAAGACTTCTTACATTATCTGGCCCTGTGGTTTCCAACCTGCAAGGCATGAACCCATCGCAGGTGAGACACAGCAGCAGACCTGAGCAAATAAACTCCGCTAGCACTAGGAGCCTGTGAAGACACACCCAAGAGGCTCTGGACAGAGTCAGCTGGATTCGGTCAGGTTTATTAATTCAGTCTCGGTGGGCTGAGAGAGGCAGTGACAATAGTTAGTGGTATGGGATGTGCGAGGAGGAAGTGGTAGAGGTTCCAGGGTAGGAGACATTAAGGCAGCAGCTGCCCTGGGGCAAGGGTGGTGGGAGAAGTGGAACTAGACTGGTGAGGTAATGAACATAGCGAGCTTTCTAAAGCGAGGTTCAAACAGAAAAGATGAAGCACCACTAATCCAGCAGCTTCTGCCATCTTTGTTCCCAACAGAGCAGTGATATACTCTGCCACTCTGAAATACCCTCTCTGCCATCTTGTCTGCCCCACAGTAGAGGGCACCTGCATAGAAATTAGGAAATACTTGCTGATTATTTTCATAAAGGCAGTGGTCTTCCCTAGGCTCTCAGGAAATCAGGCTGGTTTGTGTCCTTGAAATGACATGCAGCCTGCGGTTTTCTGCAGTAGGAACAGGAGCCCTTTGCAAGCATTTTCTTCACAGTCATTTAATGAAGTAACTGACATAGTGGGCAAACCGTGTTTGCGAGCGGAACTTAAATCTAACTGGGCTTCAAGCAGAAATTACCCTTCACGCCTCGGTGGTAACCTTAAAAAAAAATACTTTCTTCAACTTTTGTTTTGTGAAAATGAAGCATGTTAATTCTTTCCATGTTTTTTTTACTGGATGCTCAAAACATTTTAAAATCTGTGGTTGAGTTACAATGGTTGCCTGAAGTACACAAAATGAAACAGTTGGATCTGCTGAGGTGAGTGGTGTTCTGAGGAGCAGAATAGATTGTGAACTGAGTGATTATAGTTTACTTACAAAGACAGAAACCAGCAGAACTGCCATAAGTATTCATATAATTGCAAGCATTTAACATATAATAAATAAATATTTTCTTCACTGGTGAATACCTCCCCACAGGTCTAATGGATATGTTGGTGTTTTCTACAACTAAAGTGAACAAAAGATTTGTGAGGAAACAACTGTGACCTAATTAATAGCTCTGTGTGTTTGTTAGCTGTCCAAAGGGATTTCTGTGGGTTTTGGTTCATTAACTACTATTAGCATGTTATGCACAGAATGCTCTTTCCATGAAGATGTTTTCTTAGTTTTACCTTTAATATCATGCAGTTGTAATGAAAACTTAGACGTTTTATTTTTTTTTTTGCCAAAAATCATTGCAACAAAGCCTAGAAATCGCCATTCTTCCCAAAGTGCTTATTAGCAACTATATAGCTACTCTTACTGCATTTTTAGAGTCTGTACATTATTCTTAACCTGATGTTGTTTCAGTTTAGCCACTATTAAGATTTCTAGTTTCCTAAAAGGAAAGTTCGTTTATGTGCATACATTGTTTAATACAGTCTCTTTTGAATGCCTTTGAACTCTTTAGAGTATTAAGAAACTCATTGCAAGATGTGCCTTCGAGTCCACAGTCATTAGTAACTCTTAAATATTTTTCGTTGCTTCATTTTCATCTTCTTACTGGTTGCTGTAATATTTTGGAGAGAGAGTAGTGTGAGAAGCATAGGACAGAAAAAAGGAAGAAACTTGACATGTGACTCCCTTAACAAACCTGTTTTCTTGATATCCTTATTCAGTTATTGATTCTGTTTCCAGACAAATTGGAAATATGATCGCGTATTTAAAATGATCAGAATTATGGCAGCTGTACTTTAGTTACACTTTTAATTACTTGGTTTACTCAGGCATGTAACTCCTAGTGGGAATATAACGGAATTTTGGAAGAATAAGAAAAATGTGTGTTAAAAATGCAAGGAAAAATAATATTCCTCTAGAAGACTAACTATTAATGAGTGCTGTTAACAATAAAAACAGCATTCATGGAAAATTAATCATTTACTTAAATATCACAAAAATTGAGAAGACTCCACTAAAGAAAGCTTTCAGTGTATTTTAAAATTTGGTTAGTCAATAATGTATTTTAGTAATTCTCAAATTTAACTTGATGCAGCTTCTTTTTTAAGAGTAAGAATGCACAAACTGCAGTGTATTGTTCTTCCATTGCCCACTATTAAAAACCCTGGTTTTGTTTCTCTTGTTAACTGAGACCTCTAGGTGCAATAGGTGCAATAATGCCTTCATTTATAAGCCATCCCAAATCTGTGTTGTTTGCTATCACAGTAAATTTGTTAGAAAATGAGGGAAGAACAACAAAGTTGGAACCTAACAATTGTCTTTTGACAAATAATGAGTGATGTTATTTTTCAAACGAATTTTGCTCAAACTTGTTCAACTCTCTTAATTCAGTTGCAAAAGTCCAAGCCCATTCCTGAACAAGTATACATAACCTTGAACACAAACTAGGGTTACCCTCCCTTCCCACTGAATCAGATTGAAAGGAACCTCAGGAGGTCTCTAGTCTAACCTCCTGCTCAAAGCAGGGTCAGCACTAATTTCAGATCAGGTTGCTCGGGGTTTTTTCCAGTTGGGTCTTGAAAACCTTGAAATATGGAGATTCCACAACCTCTCTGGAAAACCTGCCCCAGTGCTTAATTATCTGCCATGAAACCTTTTATTTTCTTAATATCCAGTTGAAGCCTCGCTTGGGTTTATGGCAATTGTTTCTTGTTTTCCCATAGTGTATCTCACTAAAGAGCCTGCTTCTGTCTTCTCAGTAACTTCCTTGTAGGTATGGGAAGATTGCTGTAAAGTCCTCTGAAGCAATCTGTTCTCCAGAGTGAGCAAGCCCTTCTGTGTCAGCTCCTCATAGGTTAAGTGCTCCAGTCCACTGACCACCCTGGTGACCCTATTTAGAACTAGCTCCAATTTACCCTCATCTTTCATGTACTAAGGGGTCAAAACTGGTCACCATATTCCAGATCTGATATGGTGATCACTGAATAAAGCAATTCACTTGATCTGCACTCCTGTTGATACCCATGGCACACTGCCTGACTCCTGTTTAGCTTACTGAACACCAGGACCCCACCTCCTTTTCAGCACAGCTGACGCTCAGGCAGTTACTTCCAAACTGGTACTGATGTAGGGGGTCAGTCCATTCCAGATTCAGTACTTTGCATCTGTCATTGTTGAGTGTCATGAAGTTCATGCTGACCTATTCCTTTAGCCTGTCTAGATCTAATTATCTTTGAATGTCAACCTGTCTTAAGTGTATTGACTGTAATCTCCAGTTTGGTGTTGTCCACAAGCTTTTGACTTAATTCAATTTAATTGCTGGTTAAAGCAGAGCTTTCCCAAAAAAAGTTCACTTTTAGAGTTAATCCAAACATTTTTTAAAAAAAAATTTGAACAGAAAATAATTTTGAGAAAGTCATGAGAAAATGTCAAGTTGGATGAGTATGGAAATAGGAACTGAACGTGAACTGTTGCATGTCTGCTCACACCCATCGTAATAACCGGTTCTATTTTAGAAGAGAAGAAAAGCCTACTGGAAGAGGAAAAAAAGGAAGAACAGAATAGATTTTATACAACTGTAGACAAATCTGGCCTCAGGAGTTGTTTTAATTCTCGTTTGTTCCATTCCCAAAACCATACCTCTGGTTTCATAATCCAGGTCACGCCTTAAGAGTATTTCCATTATATCTATCTTAGTGATAAACATATTTTATCAGAACTTCAAACACTTAAAATCATTGAGGGAAGAGCTGTATTGTGTAACGTGATACTCTCTAACCCAATCACCTCAATGAGTAATACTACATTGCACTTGCATAGGACCTTTCATCTGGAAATTGTAACGCTCTTTACAAACATTAATTAATTAAACTTCAAACACCTGGGTGAGATAGGGAAGTATCCATACAATCTTTGGAACCAAAGTTCGAAAGACTTGCTAAGTCAGACCATCAAATAATACTACCATAAAATTATAATCCAGTGGTTTTCAAACTCTTTTATTTTTTTCTTTTCTTCCCTCTGAGCTTCTCCAGAGTCTCATAGGAGATCTTCTCATACCTTCTTCTTCATTAGTTTGAGAACCCAAGTTGTAACTCCTCCCATCAAGTGCTAGCAGTACCCGTTTTGCTCTTTGGCACAGGCAGCCACCCTGCTTCCTGGCAGAAGGATGGGATAAATGTTGCAGCTGCCTCTTCTGTGATGGCAAATCCTGGCAGAAGCTCAGTTTAGGCTCGCTCCTCTGGCCCCTCATTCCACATAGCTTCCCTCCACCGCAACAGCTGTTTCCCTGCCCTGTCCTCACTTTAGAGGGAGAGAGCCTTTTACATGAACTGCATCTGCAGCTCACCAAACCCAGCCAGGAGCAGCCTGGGGTAGCCGAGAGGCACCACTCCCAAGACTTCCAGTCAGATCTCATAAAATCCTCATCACCCACTCCTCCCCCTCCTCTTTGCTTCTTCTCCAGGTTGAGAAATACTTTTTAGAAACTCTGTTTTTACAGAGGGGACAACAGAAGCATACAGAAATTGAGGCTCACCCAGGGACATAGTGGATCAGTAGCAAATTAAGTATATGCATCTGACAAGAGTGTGATGCAGTTGTTTGCTCTATATACTATGCTGTGGTCTTTCTATAGGAAAGCCACAGAGTAGTCAAAACTTGTGCATTTTCCAATGACAAGGACGTTTCTCCACAGAGACTTTTCATATCAGTGCAATACTTCTTTGAACTGGAAACTCTTCATGCAAGCAGAACTTGATCTAGTAATTAAAAACTGTCATTCAAATAGGAAGTTTTTGATGAAGAGAATCATGGGAAGAGATTTGATTTATTTATGGGAAAACCTGTTGTGGTTGCATTCTGAAATGACTGATATTCAAGGTAACAATACAATGTGCTTCACAGCCAGACTTGAGTTGTTTTTTTGGTCAATAGAAAATTACTTCCCACATCTTTCCGGTAAGCCTCCCTCGTTCAGTTGTTCTCATTTTTCTGATGTTATGTTTATGGTGGTAGAACATCTGGACCTCATAAATCAGGTACCGTGTTTCATGCACCGTACACGTCTAACCTCAGCAGGGCAATCAGTCCACCAAGAGTAGGTGTAAACATCTTGAAGGCAAAGGGGAAACTGGAGAAAGAGCCAGGCAGTTTGCATGATGAAGAGGTCACCTACAGCTAGACAGAAAATGCTGTGCCGTAGACAGGGTCTGAGCGCTTGTCTCTCTGGAGTTCTGGTATCTGACCCAGTATTGCGCATCAGTATCCTTCATCCATCCAGTTGGAAATGAGGCGGTGGTGTTAATAAGACAACCTAAGCAAACATGATAGTGATGGCAATGCTGCCCTTCCTTAGCATGGGGATGACAGCATTCTTCCAGGAAGTGAAGAAATCTGTGCTTTACATTGTCTTCTGTCTGAGGAGGTCTGGATGCAATGTTCCCCATTCCCAGAAAGATGCCATACCCACCAGTGTACCCAGGGCAGTCAGGTTAAGGCCAGTCTCCACCCTTCCTTTTGAAGTGTTGTGCTCCCAAAAATGCAAGAGTCATGGAGCTAGAAGGAGAATAAGCGTGAAGGAATCTGAATCTGCAGCCCAGCGAGAAGCAGAACTCTTGAAAGATTTGGGGAGCTCCAGCTGCCGTACCAATGCTTTCATGTGAGCTTTCGCTGCAGTGGCCCAGCTTCAGATGGAGATGTGGAGAACGTAGGAAGGTGGTGCTGTGTTCTATTGCCTCTTCTTTTGCTGGCTTTTTTGCTACTTATTTGTTTTCCAGCAGTGATATTTAAATATGTTTTACAGTAAATCCTAGACATTCTGTTTAGGGGGGATTATGTAGGTTGCAAGATACAGAAATGTGCAGTCCTAGTTGCAGAACAGTTCTTTGTGAAAACTCTGCACGTTGCCGTTAGCGTTGAGTCTCTCCTCTTAAGTATGTACATATAGGACTGTTTCTTTGGTGGAGAGCTACCTGCTGTTAGATACAGGCCCTCAAGTACATAAGATGTCTAAGAGAGGTCAACTGGCAAGACTGTAAATTTTCCTGAAGCCTGGGATGGTAAAACATGAAACTTTATGAATAGTAGAAGTAATTAGGGCTACATTCAGAGCTGTTGTTCAGTCCTTCAAAATTCTAAAGTAGGAGAACTGTAAGGGTATAAAATGGGTATTTTTTTTGGTTCTGTAACACAGAGCTGAAAAGGGTTTTGACCTTACATTAGCCCAGTATCTAGAGTGTAGTGAAATATTATTGCATATTATGCGTGTGCTATTGAAGTCGTTTATTCTGTTAAAAGAGTATAAAGGGAGCTTAATGGATTATAGTGGATTGAATGAAAGCCAAATTTTTGAAACTAGGGATCAGGTCTCCAAAGATACTTAGGCACCTAATTCTTCGTAGAAACCTTAAAGTACCTTGTGGATCTGAATCCAGTAATCCACAGTAAAGTTGCTACATTCATATTTGTGCACCTGCTGTCATTATTCAAAAGGAACAAACACTAATAAAACTCCATTTTTGACTAAGTCTCTGTCTTGGAAATAGTAGAATTTTAGAATATTAAAATTTATTATTTTCTATTCAATCTAAGAAAAATCCCAACTGTGCTGTAGGACCAAAGTCTCTTGAGTGAAGAAATGTGAAGGTAAGAATATGAAGGATAGTCACAGAAGGGGACCTGCATGGAGCAGAAGACAGAAATTAATGGTGATAGGTGAGATGCCTTGCAGAGGGGAGGTGAAAGAATACTTGGTGTCGGCATACCTGAATATCAGTATGTACACAGTAAAAACATTGCTTGTGTACATGTGTTCTGTAAGGTGACTGGTAAACTGTGGATGTCCAGATTTTCAGGATTGAAACAATCAAAGGTGAAAACTTAGGAAAGAGCATTTAGCTATAAGAGCTGATCAAATATTTCAGGGAGACTCTTTGGTGTTTTTAAGCAGTTCCACCAGATGTTGCGTGTGATTAATGCCAGCCTACCTACTTGGCTCTTGGCTGAGTTGGAGCCTGTCTGGCCAACTGATGGAAAGCAAAGGGCCTGGGAACTGTTAGGTTTCTCCTTTCATTTGGTAACTCAAGACTTGCAGAGTTTCTGGAAGAGTTGAGCATTTAGCAAGTGATTTTTCAGAAATGATCAGTTTTCTTTTGAATCTGAACAAAGGCAATTTCTACCATTCCCAGATCTTCTGAAACTGGGTTGATGTTTAGCAAACCACAAGGGAAAACCAGATCCTTCCATGTTCTTTCTTGGAATTTAGTAATCGAGTTCAACAAATATCAACAGTGAACACATTGTTTTCAAAGCTGAGTAATTTATGCATCTTTACTATTAAGAGAAGATACTGATGTTTAGGCCAGATTTTGCATAAAATACTGAGCTATGTGCTATGTACTGAGCTATGGTCATGTATCAGAGCAGGTGTTGTCAGCTGAAATAAAGTGTCTATGAAGTTGTATATACCACATCTGGCCCAGCTGTCTCTAAAATGAGTCAAAATCCCAGTGCACTTGAAAAGATATTAGGACTGTTGATTCTCTTTGCCAGTTTTAAGCCACATCTCTCCAAAACATGGGCATCTTTGAGTTCTTAAAAGCTGCTTCCATTTGAGGAGGGCTGCCCAACAAGATTTTTTCTTTTGCCCAAATAAAACAACTAATTATTGAGGCAGTACTTTAGCTGGGAGCATTCAAATGAAGAGCTGGATTTGAATTACTACAGGAAGTGAAGCCAATGTTTTATGCACCTTGATCTCTTTCTGTCAGGCATTTGTGTGTAAATGTGTTTCCATCAGTATAAGGACAGGATGGTCGGATGATGTTTCTTTAAAGACAGTGGTATGGAATCCAGACCATACTAGGCATACTAAAACATCTTTAGAGAATGATTTTTTTTCTCTCTCAGAAATACTATATTACTGTTTAAAAGCAAATTAGCACAGGACATGCTGGTGGCTGATGCTTTGAGCAGACGGTTTCTGATAAGGTAAAACTGTGTGCATGGCAGCTGAGCCACAAGTTCTTTGTCATCAGAAACTGATAAAACCAAGAGACATGCCCAGTCACCTGCAATATTGCTTAATGTCTTGAAAAGTATGATATCCTTGTAGCTTATCTAACCTTATAAGACCCTCAAAAGCCTTATTAAAGAGTGCGATTTCTTAAGCTGAAGTGTATCTTCTATCACTTCAAGGCCGCATTTGAGCCATTCTGCAATCCCAATTGAGAAATGTGGCTTTACAGTGATGGAAACAGTCATTACTGATTGACCAAGGGAGAGTTTTGTCAGCAAGTTGGTAAGAACTGGCATGAGGTCCCTTCATACTCTCTAAGGGAAAGGTTGAAGCTGCACTGGTTTATCAGATGTTTTGAGGTGAGGAAACTGAACAATACAAGAAGCATCTGCAGTGACTCCTTAACAGGCTGCTTTCCTCCAGCAAGATACACAAGGAGTTAATATTGAATGATTATCAGTAGAATAAGACTCATTACTACATGCATAATTGATATTTTTTCCCACAACATTCCAGACAGCTTACAGTGGGGTGTCGTCAGACAGAGAAAAAGAAGGTAGATTTTTAAGCCTCTGCAAGAAAAATAAAGCTAACTCATATGTGGAATAATTTACCAGGCAGTGTTGCATGCTCAATTTTCCCTAAGTTATAGCTCAGGAGTAATTTCAGTTTAAAGAAATCCGCTATTTCTGGTTACAGAACAAAATGTCTGAAGTTGCCTTTTCTGTGAAACAGGGGAAGGTGGGCAGGAGATACATGTCAAATCCCAGTGACTGGAGGCATATTTGGCATTGTTACAGCAAATTTAAACTCTACTGAGGTGAAATATTTGGAAAGTGTGAAAATAATAATTCAGATTATAAGAAGGTAAATGCTCAAGTGTGCTCTGCTTTGTTTGTACACATGATATATGTATGTACATTATTTGACACCAAATTTGTCTGGAGTTACTGGTAATTTGTATAGGAACCCTGAAGGAGCTTGGGGAATGCTTAGATTAAACCTGAAGACTGAAAAAAAAAACCACCCCAAAGAAACAAAAGACAGCCAAACAAAGCTCCACCACCAAAACTTTTAAAAGGGGGGGAGAGAGAAAAACCCCTTAAAAAAGAAAACAAAACCAAAAAAAAACCCAAAACCACTTTAAAATGGCTCCTGAGTTATATTTGTGGCCTTCTCAATGTTCTTCAATGTTCGCAAACCTGTTTAGATAGGTTGGTATTTATAAATGATTATTCAGAGAAGTATGTACATGTTTCTGATCTGTTTTGACAAACCATGATGAGACGGAAGAGACAGAACATGCTTGCATCTGAACTTAATGCCAACTGGAGCACAGGCTGTTGACTCTTTCCCACAAAGCTATGTATTGTCTTGGGTAAATATATTTCTTATAATATGATGTAACCAGAAGCATCTCCTGAATATTCTCCTCTTCCCAGGACTTTATTGAAGATCATCTTGATGTATGCTCTCTGAGGAAAACATTGTTCAAAGTTGTACTCCTAGTGGAGTTTTGAACTTTAATAATAATTTTGTTGTTTGGTGATGTCTTCTCCAAGTCTAAATTAAATCAGATGTATTCCCTAGGAGATAATTTGCTTGAATTATTTTCCTTTTGAATAGGAAATAAAAACATTTATGATCAACTCTTAAATGTCCCATTTTCCCTCTGGCTTTATGGTGAAGATGAACGTGAATAAGAATACTAGTCATTCCTCAATAGTAATTGAAATAAATTCCCATGCCCCCCTCCTCTGTTGCTGAACACTTCCAACCTTGGACTGGTTTTTTTCTCAGAATGTTTTATAACTATTGTTCTCTTGGTTTGTCTGCTTTTGTTGCTGAAAGTTAGAAAGATTTAGAACTTTCTTTTTTGTGTCTATGGATAGCCATAAGTACATGGTATTTGTTACAGCATTTTTAAGGGTCCATGCTCTTTCTCATTCTGTGGCTAATGATATTTCTTTTAGTTATATTAATCCACAAAGAAGACTTTAAATTCACTTACAAAATGAATGTTTGCTTTTCCAAAGTCCTGTGCAACAGAACAATATAGATTAGCTGCAGGAAGCATCAGGGAGAAAAGGTGCAGTCCTGGTTCTGCTGTCTAGGTCTCCACTGGAAACTGGACTATCTTGATGTAGTATTCTTGTCATTCATTGTCTCATTTCTCTCTTTTCTTTGTGAAATGGATCTCTGATTTCTTTCTCTCTTCCATCCCCTGCTCTTTTGGCATGGTTAATATGTTAAACTATGAGGCTACAGAATGGAAATACTGCAAAGTTTGGGGGTTTTTGGGGGGACCTAGGCAAAGTGGAGGTAGATAACCCTGGTAGGTTACAGATGAAGCAAAATGGACATCTATTTTGTAGTTGGCAATTCTTATACAAATTTAGTTCAGCAACATTTTTATGGCATAGGCAAATAGTCTAACTGCTAGCTAGAGTTAACATAAACAACCCATTTAATTGGCTAATACTTTTTTTCATGTTTGCCTTTGCAGGTCAGTCAAATTCAAATACTTTTCTGTTTCTCTGTCCTTCCCTGCCAAGATTTTAATGTCATTCTTTCTATGTTATTCTGTTCATCTATGTCAAACAAAGTGCTGTTCAAAACTATGTTGCCTTCTACCTAACATGGTGCTTATCCTTTGGAAAAAATCACAGCTGAGGTGAGCAGTCACTGCCCCAGACTATTCAACGAGGATGAAACACTAGATGGAGTGGAATTAGGTGGCATGAGAGGATTTTGCTGACGACAAATACAGCATTTGAGCCCTGTTTGAACTTAAGATGTCTGAATAGTGCTGCTTGAGAAGGATAATCTGGATAGCTATAAGTAAAGAGCAGTTTCACCTTACGCAAGGACGTGAGCAAATTTCATTGAAAGAGAATTTTCCTGCGTTCTTTCTTTTGCATGATCACCAGCAGCCGATTTTGTACTGTTGGAGTTAACTCTTCCACTTGAGAAAATCCTGCTGAAGTCATAAGAATGTGACTACAAAGGCAAGAATAGTGCAGGCGAGGTAAAAGAAACTGCCAGTGCAAGACAGTGGAGAATCTGGCACTGGTTTATGTAGGACTACTTGGGGTTTATATAGCTTTTTTATGTTTGTTTTTATTTTACTCTGGGCTAAGTATGTCACAGGCAGTTAACTCCCACAGAATGATTATGAGTCTTTATTTGGTGTATTTTACAGAGTCAGCCCAAGGAGCTGAAAGGTTGAATGATTTGTCCACAAAATCTACCTCTCTCAATATCTGCATTAAAAGTCTATAGTGAAATCCCAGTCTGATTCAGAGTTCTGTGCTCCTGCATGTGTCCTCCATAATCACGCTGCCAATCTGATTTCGCCAGCTACGAGCTTCTCTGGCTTTTCTGTATCAAGTTCCACTGGTACAACTGCCTTGGAATGCATCTGGGTTCGATTCGGTCGTATTGTGCAGTGATAAGCATTGTATGCAAGTTGATCAGAAAATATGTGGCTGGTAAACACCAGATTCCTCCTTTCCTGAATGATTAGCTGGCTTTTTGAAGTCCTAATGATTTAAATTTGGCTTGGAGTCAGTGAGTAAGAGTATGCAAAGCCTTAGCCAAAGTACCTGTTTGTTTATTTAAATTTTATCAGCACATATTTCTTCAAAGAAGAGTGTCTATCTCTTTGTCTAAGCACTTTTTAATAAATGTATAAGTATATAAATGTACAAATACCAAGTAAATCAACTTAAATTTTCTCCATTGTCTCATAGATGACAGCAGTTAGTAGAAACTGTTTTTCCTTGGTGAATAGGGTTTATAGACTTCCTGACTTGTAGGAATGATACTGTCTGTCCAGTTTCAGTCTTTATTTCATTTCAGATTTTTAAAAAAGTAACATGGCTTGTTTTCTCTGTGTTTGTTCTGTCTGTTTTCATCACACAAGTTTGGTGTTACTCCCCAAGAAGGGTTATGAATAGATTAATGATTTGTTTAAAATGTGAATGGAATTATTTTCTTCTAGACATAAATCGCTCACTCTATCTGTTAATCTTCTGGACTTGGCTGTTTAAAACGTGTCAAGGAAGAATAAATTTTTCCTTTTTCCCTCCCAGGTTCTCTGGAGGAGAAAGATTATCCATGTTTGTGGTTGTTTCAGATATTTGCAAAATTAATGTTAAAATTCAAATACCGCAGTAATATAATTTTTAAAAAACCCTTTACTTTTCTACGGTAGCTCTTTTACTTGAGAGACACATTTAATAAAGATGCTTTTTGTTTTCTTTATTAAGGCATGGTTACATAATCTAGTGCTATGTTGAAAAAAACTTTACTTATTCAAGGCACCAGAGATGTCCTGTGCTGCATCACCTCAATTTAATTATGTTGAACGCTATATGATAAACTAATTTATTGCATTTTTAAGGAAGCTGTCCTTAACTGTGACATACTGTAGTATATAAAATTTCATCTAAAATTGCAATTTAAAATTATATTTGTAATTAATCCTTAAATGTTCAGTTAAATGGGATAGGACTAAGTACACTGAAAAATCAGCATGTGTACCATTGCAGGTGAAACACCGTACCTATTGTATATTAAATTACTATATATTGTGCTATGCAATATTACTAATATTTTAAAATTTTTCCATGAGCACGTTCTTCAGCTATATACCAAACAGTATTGGAAGTCACTTGCAAAGGAAAATCACAGCTGGGTGCTCTAAGATACAAGCTTTGAAAATAGCAAATAACTTCTTGTAGGTTTCTGTGCATACGGTTTATAAAATTAAATGTAATTATGCTGCTGTTGTTGACTGAGCTATTTTCCATTCAAATGCCATGTACTTAATTGAACTGGAAGCGAAGGAGTGGAGGCTTTTCCCCTGGTGCTGGGTCCCTGGTGGCAAAGAAGTCGACAGCAATCTCGGCAATGTGTAATTTTCATACCAGTGCAGGCAAAGGGATCTGCTCAGCTGTCCTGCTTCACTGAGGGTTTTGTCATTAATGGGGGTCCGGGCTGTTTGCTGATCTGTCCAAGCTCTTGGCTATCAGGATGTTTTGCTGTAAGGAGTTGCACAGGCAAAATGCACGTTTTAAAGATTCTTCACAAGACTTTGAATTCATCTCCAAGCTCATTGGAGTTTCTTCTTTCAAACAGAAGTTTTCAAACTATTTTTGTTGGTTTGGAAGTTGTCCTCATGATACCTTTTATTAATTTCTTTCCTGAAATCAACAGCTCCAGTTTTTTAGATCTTTTTTTTTTTTTTTCTTACAAGTATGTACACCACAATTATGGCTTGGATTAGGAGTCCTTGAAGTCCCTCTGTTGTGGCAATATCTTTTTCAATAGTATGCCATGTGTATTCAGTTTTTTATTTATATAAGAAGAAAAATATTTTCTGAATTACTTTTGTTTTCTCACATAAATTCTTTCTTTTTTTTTTTTAACTTCACTGCTTCTACACATGGACTAAAGTACTGAACTTGTAGACTGATACCCAAATCTCTCTCCTGAGTCAATACCATTAATTTATAAGCCAGTTAAGTATTTGAGTGCATTGCATTTGTCAATATTGACTTTTCCCTGCTATTGTGTTTCTCATTCTCTTGGGTTAGTTAGGTGTATCTGAATCTCCTCTGGTCTATACTTACCTGCACATTTTTGTAGGTTTGTCACTTTTCTGATAACTCCTTTTTCTGATGACTAACAAATACGTAGCTGCCACATATGCCAGAACGATGTGGTTCCCACCAGTTCCAACCTGTTCAGATTTCCACAAAGAAAAATGCACTGTTTATTTCTCTGTTTTCTGTCCAGGTTCTTGAAAAACATTTGTCCCTTGTAGCACCATTATTTAGTTACACCAGATACCTTTCTGGAAATCCATATAAACCAGTTCTTCTTTGGTTGTCTTCTGGTGCGTTAAGAATTGTATCAGATTTGTGAGGTACAGTTTACTTTTGCTAAAACTGTGGAGAACAAATTCTACTTGTGATCTGTGTATCTTCTATTTGTGTTTTAATGATTGTTTTAACTTAATTGCTGTCTTATCTCAAAATATATATGCTAGTCTAAAAGCTCCCTGAATTAATCCCGTAAGGCTTTTGAAAATGTAAGTGCAATATTTGCTACCATGCAGTCCTCAGAGTCACTAGTATGAGAATATTTTCTTAGAGGTTCAATCAGCTTATTCTTAAATTTTTCTGATACTTTTGACTGTATATATCCTCTGTGGATTACTGACTTAATGCCTTTTTCATTTCTCTGTTGTTTTTTCCTTCTCCCTTCCTCTCTTTTGGGCACCTATGTCTCTGGTGGCATCTCATCTTTTTTTATGTAGAAAGAATAGGTTCAGGGTAAGTATCTTTCTAATACGTAGTTGGCAAAAACTGATGCAAGAAACTGTTTATCTTTTCAGCAACACCCTCATTTTCTTTAATTACATCTTCACCTCCTCTAATCCAAAAGATCTACTTATTCTCCCTTAACCATCTTGGTGGTTATTGCGTGGTTTTTACCCACAGCTGTTTACTTCAGAGCCCATTTTAGGTCTCTTTGTTTCTTTCTTACACAATGAATCGTATAATCTGCTTTGTTGGCTTCACAAACATTGTATTTCCATATTCTGCATAACTTTGCATTGGATTCCTATAGGTGGAATGGCTGTAGGGCACTCTAAAATTGTACAACAGGTCTATAAACTGAAAAAGTGCTATGCTAGTTTGAAAAGGACGTATTTTATTTTCAGGATACAAAATTCATCTTAGCACTTAAAGTACATACATTTCCCCCTTTGCGCGTAGTCTCTAACATCTGTTTTTTAATTTCATGTGTTAATACATTGGTTTCTGATGATTTAACAGGTTTTAGATGCAGGAAGACTGAAAGAATATGGTGAACCTTATATTTTGCTGCAAGAACAAGATGGCTTGTTTTACAAAATGGTGCAACAAGTGGGCAAGACTGAAGCAGCTTCTCTGATTGAAACAGCCAAACGGGTAATTTTAGAAGAAGGGATAATTAAATTTGTCTCTGCAGTTTGTTTATCTCAAGTTAGCATATTCAGTGTTACAGTAAGCCTTCCACTAAAGAATCTGTCAGCTTTGCAAGGCAAAGCCATCATTTTCAGTGCTTTTTTTAGTGAGATATACACAGACTTCCAAATGATGTGTATTTATATACCCCTCATTGAAAGACTGTTTGGATATCTTACATCCTTCTCTATGTACACAAAACGGTAAGTGTAAATAATATATGACATACTCACCTGTGCTGGACATTGATCTTAGAAAAACTTGCTGTAAAAACATGTTAGGGCTGCAGAGTCCAGCATTTATCTGTTACTTCTCTATTTTCAAAGTCAAATTTTAGTTTGAAGTTCAGTACCTGTGCATTATAGCATGGTCACTGGGGGTGCAATCACATTCTTATTTTTGTGCTTTCTCTTACTTCATTCTTGTACCCTTACTCTGTCCTGCACATAGGATGGGCAGGGCTTAATTAAGAAACAGCTGTTGAATGTTTTGTTGCTTCCTTGTTCACTACAAAGCTCTGCCTGATTACTGCTTACTATTCAAATGCTACTCTGAGTACCAAATTATTAATGTAATTGTGAGCATTCCTCTGGCAATCAAAGTGTTTAAGAAAGATCAATGGATTAATTTTCATAATATGCCTCTAAGGTGAGGCTATAGCATCTCTACTTTTCAGATGGAAAGCTGAAGCAGAGATAAGATTAAAAAAATGACCTGTGATTGAGGAACTCGTTTTGACTAGCTTTTGGCTTGATTTCTCTTTTCTTGATGATTTACCTAGCAGGATGTCCAGAGCAAGGTCTTATTTCTCTCAGCGTCAATGAAGTTTCAGCACTGAGACTGCCAGTGCTCAGTTTGACAACAACTTGCTTCATAGTCATGTAACTTTACTTCAGCCTGCAAGTAAGGCACTGGTATTAGGCATGTAGCGACCTGAGAGAGCTTCTCAAGATGAGGCAAAGGTCTTATCTCTAGCCTTTATGCTTTCCTCTCCTCAAGTTGCTGGATGTGTGGAGCAGAGCTAGGGGAAGGCAAACTCCAAACTGTTTCCTGGGGAAACAGGAGACCAATAGGCAGGAAGCAACACACAGAGACAGGAAACAAAATGGCAGGTGCCTGGCTATTTCCTAGTAAAAATAGATACATTAACAGCAAGTTAGAAAAAAAAAATGAATATTGTGCTGTCATGGAGGCTGCGTGCTCATGTCTGGAGGCTATTTTACTGGACTTTTTGAAGATTAGTGACGAGACTTCAGTGTCTGTTTATATTCTTAGAATTTTTTTAGAGCTGCTGAAACCTCTTTCTTTTAAGAGTTTTTCAAGTGAAGCTTTGTGGCTAAGAGTTTACACTATAAATTCATACGTGGCATTAATTGCAGAACTGAGGAAACAGCTTTGTCCTTAACTAGACTATGTAATGAGTCCTGCTGTCCTTCTTAATTGCTGCAATGTACCTTCTTATATTTTATAATTAGAAAGGAGTGGGTTAGCCACGTTTTTTATGGTATGTGTATGACAATCTGGAGGTTATATGAATTATGTTTAAAAGGATAGCTTAAAATTCATATGACCAGTATTTGTCTGTAAAGTGAAGGCCAGCTTCCTTGGAATGGCAAGAGGTGAGGCTGTCCAGCTGTCATCTGTAGAGATTTAGCCATGTCATGCTGTCTCTCCTTCCTTCCCTGCAGCCCTCCTCAATTGCACAACTGCATTCAAAGATAATTCAAAATACATAAAAATAATTGCCTGATGTTACTTGCCCATATAGTCATCTGCAGTTACCACATCAATGTTATGTGATTTTGTACAGGAAGGGAAGAGATCCAGGAACCAGTCTCTGCTGAAATGTGGTTTGATGAAAAAGTTTGCTAACTCCCAGGCTAGAAGGCAGATACAAGCTTTAGCATCTGCCAAGAATGCAAAGCATGGTGCTTATCCACACTCAGCCCAAAAATATGGGAATCGAGAGACTATATCTCCAGTCAGCAGCTACCCAGAAGCACAGTTAAAGTTCTTCCTGTTTGAAGGACTTGGACATTAATTCAAGGTTTTTGTATTACTGTCCCTTGTGTTTCGTGCATACTTTCAGAAAAGTTGCTTAGTCAGAAGAGCTGATTCCAATGGCTTTTCTTTTTACACTAGTAAGTCTGTTACATTCCTACTGTGGTTACTAAGAACTGTTTTTATGAAGAACAGCTTTTTTTCTGTTGTTGAAAAACAGCATGCTGCACATAAAAAGAAATGGTAATATGACATATATACATACTTTTCAGAAGGCATTACAGTGGGTTGCTAAGTAAAATGGTTTGGAACGTGGCCATGCTTTGGCAATGACTGTTTGATTTATTGCATTTTGGACCTGAATCTGGTGTAGAACAAACTTGTACCAAGAGCTTTTTTCAGTAAGGTGAGACTTTAAATGCATTTTCTGGAACAGTATTGATTCTGCATGTATCCTTTAAGTATAAATGAAGAGGGACTACACATCTTAAATTGGAAGAGTACCTTGGATGCCTTTGAAGAAACCTAATTTTAAAAAAAAATCTCGTGGGCATCTTAGCTAAGCATTGCAAGATCAAGCTATTGCTGGAACCTTAGCTCAGGCTTCCAAATTGATCCAATGTTACTATTTATGTGTCTCTCTGGATCACTCAGTATCCCCATTTTTTGTGCAAATGTCAAAAAAAAAGCAGGCATGGCTCAAACTGGAGACTGCTGAATATATATTAACTAGCCCGTAAGCCTGACTGCAGTAGAGTTATGCTTGGCATCGTGAGTCTGTGTTTTTATCTTTGCTCAGTTTACAAGAAGCTATTAGGAAAAAATTCTACCGGGAAAGTGAGAAATAGTCATCAAACAGTTAAAAAAGAAAAAACAGAAAGTCCTCATTTATTCAGATAAACAAAAGTTGGTGTGTACTCCGTGCTCCTGGCAGCATTGAGAGAGGCTTTTCCACAAGCTTTGGTGGCATCAGGATATAAGGCTGGTTTTCCGTCAATCAGTTTTGAGTAGTTTGAGGGAAAAATAAGGTTTATTTTATTTTAAAGCTATGACAGATGTGTAAATATTAAAATACTAGGTGTTATCTCACCTCAGTGATTACTTTTAAAAGGGTTGCAGCTCTGTTGGCAGTGGAAGAGGCTTGTATAAAGACTTGGGCATTTAATATCTTGAGGGATTGGACTCAGGGGAAGAATTGCAATGAGACAGTTGAAAAGCAGCTGCCATTTCATTACGTCTCTAGTAACGTGCCAAGGTTTTCTATTAACTTTACATTTTTTTAAAAAATGACATTCAAAAGCTGCATTAAATGTACGCCAAAGTTTTATGTTTTAAACCAGGAATGGGATAGGAATACACAACTGGGGCTGCCATCTTTGCAGCATGTGTGCAGGCAGGTGCCTGATTAACTTTCCTCTGTTGCATCTGATCATGGCTGGTTACCGAGGAATGCCTCTTAACAGGACTTCCAGTTCTTTTGTTGTTTCAAATCAGACCTTAATATTCTTTAAAACTTGCATATATCCTGCGCTAGCATGTGTGCACAAAAAATGACAGTGGTACTTACGGGAATGTTTTTATAGAATGACTATTTCTTTTTTATCCCGCGTGTTTTATACATGCATTCATATATGAGAAGGACATTATTATCAAACAAACTGAACTTTGTTGACAACACTCTCAAATATAAATTGGAGAAATGTTTCATAAGCCGTAGTCAAAGCAGTCTGACTATGAGACCTAACTCGTGACACATGTCAGCTTTACGAAGATAGTGTATTTTCTGTTTTTAAAGACTCAAACAAAACTTTTCACATTCTTCTTTGAAAAAATTGTATTTGAAGTCCTTTTTCACCCAAACACATTTTTAGATAAGAGCACACAAGTCTTGACATTATTTCATTTTGTTATGCGCATCTGTCAAGGAACAGAGATATGATACAGCTACTAAAAACTGGTGATTGTGGAACAGTGAAACTTGACAGCATTTCATTTCCTTTATGTTCTGATTATACATTTATCAGGAAACCTGTATCTCTTCTAGTTGAGCTAGAAATTGGTAGAATTCAGGAACTCAAAGGCTTGGCAAAGAACTGTCCTATTATTTGGTATCATCTTACATTTTAGAGAAGTTGCTTGGTTGAGTCATTGTTAAAGCTTTTGCTTCTTCTTTCATTATTGTGGTTCACTATCCAGAGATCACATTTCTATAGGCCCTATAACTGCTCTGCAGCACAAATTAAACGCTGGGATATTTCATACATATACCTCGAAGTTTCAATGGTTGTCAATCATAGTTTGTAAAATATAGGGATTACAACCTGATATTAACATCCAAATCCATTGTGTTCATTTTATGTGTGAAAATGAGAAACCCTTGTGCAGACGCAAGATTTCACAGCTTCTTTGTCATCCTGTTTTTAATTTATCTCCATGTTTTGAGCTAGTAAAATGATTTTACTTACCAGTTTAATGTAAAGTGATAAAACATATCTATTTATCTGAATTACCAGAATTTGAGTCGATCTACAGGTTGTGTGGGATTTTTCTCACACTTTGTTATAATGTAAGATCATATAGTAATTTTACTAATTTTTCCAGTGACACACAGTTACTGAATGCCATTAACCAGAAGTTCCTGTTGGGATTCCTTAAGGACATGTATTTATCTTTGTTGTATTTACCTCCTGAAATTTTATGTGAAACTAAAATGTGCTTGATGCATAATTACTCACAGAATCTGATATTTTTCCTAGGTGTACTTCAGTAAGAATTACCCAGAAGTTGTTCAGAATGGTCAACTTGCTACAGACTCCTCCTTGGATCCTTCCTCAGGATTATGCATAACCGAAACTGCACTGTGATTTCGAATAACCTTAACTGTTTTCCACAGAATGTAAACCTGAGATCATCTAAACTCAGTGACAATGTTTGCAAGTGTCAATGGGAGAGGAAAGGGGGGGGGGCGATTCTTTGCACTGGACATCCTTCCTATTTAATACTGAGAAGAAAATTTTTACTGTCCCTCTTTCTTTAATTTCAGTGCAATATGTTCAATATGTTTTTCTTTCCAACTAATTATGTTTGTATTGCTAAGGAAATTAGGCAGACTCGGTTTTTATTTGAGAGTTATGTGGTAGAGATCTCTTATTTAAACAGGTGCGGGACACCTAACAGGTCTAGAGTGCATATTTGGAGCTTATTAAAAAAATCAGAATGTGTCCTTTTTCTCTTTTGGAAATATTTTGAGAGCAAAAAACCAAATTTTTTTTCAGTGTCACTTTAGCACAACAGCTATGTCTAAACAGCAGATTTGGTAGTGTACAACTTAGTTGTCTAGTGCAACTGTCTTTCTACCTGTCATAAGTAGCTGTGCAGTTTGGTAGAAAACAGAATTGAACAAGCCAAAAATACTTCTTTTTGATAGCAAGAAGTACTATATACTTTTTCTTATAAATAATTCAAATAATGCTGTGCAAGATGAATGTAAATATTAGTTTTATTTTGCTAAAATCCAAATGCTGAAAAATCAATCTCAGTCTTCTACACTTCAGAAGAAAATTACCACATTTTGCACTGAAGAAATATTTAAATAATTTAACACACATTCCTCTCTTTATCCAGGTTATCAAAGAAAAAAAGGTATTAAAATAACTTGAGGAAATGTTTGAATGACATGTCATTATACCTAAATACCGTGTAGTACAAAGTTATCTTCAACACAACACATTGAAATGTATACATTATTTGCATTTATTGTGCCTTAATATTTGTGCCTTCAAGCCAAAGCTGTAACTGCAGGGTACACAACAAATTCATTAAATATATGTTAAAAATATGTAACCTTAGTATATTTAAAGTTTTGCATCAGGGATTCTGTTGAACTCAAGCTGTTTGAAGTTACCATCCTACCAGAATAGGTGGGAAAGTACAACCTGTAGTTTTGAATGGCTGTTGCTGATAGTGAGAGGAATGCAGTGAGAGAGAGAGGTTCTGTATTCGTAGGTTATGTCCTGATTCAGCAAAGCACTTTAACACAAAGGCACTATTCCCATGTTTAAAAAAAAAAAAATCAAGCAAGTGCTGTGCTGCTTCAGATTTTTTCATGTTTAGTGAGATATATACTCTTTGAGGTCCGGTAGAAAATAAATCTATTCATTTTACTGTTTAAAGGGCACAGAAGAGACAAAAAGGCAATGCATCTCTTCAGGACATGGAAAATACTGTGCTTTTTAAAAAATACTGAAGATGCTTGCTATTACCTTTGTAAGACAAATGTTATTTAACCAGTGTTCACCCAGTGGTCTAAAAGTAAGGCAAACACAAATGTTTCTCGTTTCAAGCAGTTCTACCAGCAAGTAACTGATTCAAATACAGAATTACTTTCCTTGTTGAGAAGTAAATTGAGGCCAAAGCCTCATACTACCTGCAGTGCCACCAGCCAGCTTCCCCGGTGGGGCTGGGGGGAAGCAAACATCAGGCATCTGGTTTAGCTGATACCATCCTCTTCTATCATTAGTAGGAAGTTACAAAATTAAATGCTTTTGTCCCTAGCGTTCTTTTGGCAGGTTCTGACGTGTCTTCTGTGGTGTGTAGCACCTTACACTACAACAAATCCCGCTGAGATCAGTGGAACTGAACTTCATGCAGTGATGCGCAGGATGAGGCTTGTGCTACATCTGGTGCTGAACAGCAGACAGGCAGGCACAGCTACCTGTTCCCAAAGCCATATGGCACAGATTGGCTCATGTAAGCAGTGCTTATGGCTGATCCTTCTTAGAGCACACCAGCCACATTCACTTTTCTGTATCACTTGGCCCTTGTCTTCTCCAGACTCATGCAGTCCACTTATGGACCTAGCACACAATTATCATTTAGTGTGCTTTGGTGTGCTTTCCTTTTCAATTCAAATTGTCTGAAATAAGGATAGGGCTATTCTGCAGCTCAGTAGAGTGGTGTTTGTATCGCAGAGGTATGTGAAGACATAAAGAAGTATTTGAGTGCATAGAGTCACATGGGATAATGCTGGGGGACTGTGTAGCATGAAGAAAGCTCAACCTTGCATGGTTTTGTCTGTAATTGCCTTTTGGAAGGGCTCTATGGCATGAACCATGTCCAAACTGCTCAGGATTTGTCATGGAAAGACCTGGCTGGAGTGGTCCAAAACAGAGCTGGGGTGAGCTGACCAGTAAGGCAGTGGACTCTGGTGCTTGAGCTCATTTGTTTACCTTTTTTATTGAGCAGTGTGGACATATCCAGAGCCTAACTGTGTTTTACAATAGTGAATTATTTTTATTTTTAAATAGTTCTTAAAAGAGAGTAAGTATGATGTATAATAATACACTGAGACTTTTAAATACTCTTAAGAGAACAGTACGTTCTCCTGGCCATATACCTGGAGTTTACTTTTTTTTATCAGAACCAAGGAGATATGCATATGTAAACCAAGGGTATAATTACAGTTTTAGTTCATTTCAGCTCTGAAATGAATCTATGGTAAGTTATATTTCAGAGCAGAGCTCCAAAACGCTGGTTGCTGCAGACTCACTGGTATGAGACCCTGACAGATCTAGCTATCAGTCTGTAAGCTAGAATTAATTTGATCCTGTAGCTTTTTGAATGTGCACAAAAATGTTAGGTATCTCTGAAAATGCTGATTCTGCTTCTTCACATGTTTTGGCAGGACATTACTAGCTGTAGGTATCAAATGTCAATATAAGAGAAAACAAATTTTTTACAAAATCACACTTGAAACCCGTAAATTGCTGAGTAGAACAACTGATAGCAAGTCATTCGTGTCTGTCACTGGCAATGTATCATCTTTTTAGTTTAACAAAAATATTTTAATCAGGAAATGTTTTTTCAGACTCTTTTGTTGGTTTTGTTGTTGATAGTTGTTTTGTCTAGACGAGTATTGGTTAAGATTGACCTGCTTAATTTCAGTTAACTAAAGTGCAGTGTACCTGAATGGCAAAACTCAGATCAGGTATGAGAAAGGCCTTCCTCTGGTGAATGTCTTAGTCTGTTAAATGGACAAATTATGTTTCTGGCAAGGTGTTTTATGTTTCCTTTTAAAGAAATGTTCAAGCAGTTCTAAACTTCCACTTTGAAAATTTTCATGCTTTATTTGGAAATAGCAAAGCTGGTTACCCTAAGCTACATTCCTTCTTGGGGATCTCGGAAAAAGAACTCAGTCTTCTGAGTTATTCAAGCTTTTAAAATAGTTCTTGGTCATGAGGTGCCTTAAAGTATTCCAGAGTCTTATTTCTAATACATATAATTTTATAGAGTAATACTGAAAATCATCAGTTGCAGAACTGTTGTTTGTTTGGTGTAAAAGACTAGGAACAGCCTCTACTTCTGATCTCAAGAATTGTTCTTCAGACATTCATTTTTGTGTATCTTTGCTCCTCACCTCCTCAAAAGACCACTGGGAGAGTCAGAACTAACAGTTCTCAAGGATTGGTTATCTCGTGTTTTGTTTATTTTAAGGGCAAAATTCTTTTTAGTGAACTGAACCAGAGCTTATTTGCCAGATAGGCATAGTCTTCTGCAATACCGTTTGTACTGCCCTTTGGAAGAGGGAGGGCCTTCTTCCGAGCAACATCAGTAGTGCCGGTTGCTTAAGTTGTGTTGATGGTTTCTTTTAACCTTCCCAATACATGTTTAAAATAAGATGGCAGAAAGGATCAGAAGGGGGCAAAACATCCAAATGTTATAGAAACTTTCGTGGAAATGCTGCTTTTTGTATTAATCTGACCCTTCGAAATATCTCACTTTAAAGTTTGCCTCTTTTGGGGGGGGGGAAGAAAGAGTTGAAATAACTTATTTCCTGTGATGGTGATGAGCATCTGACACTTTAGCAGAAGAATGTGGCTTTCTGTATATGTTTTACATTGTGTAACAGCGCACTGCTTTTTCATCATCTTAACTCTGGTTTTGTTTTGGGTTTTTGCATTTGTGTAATAATTTGATTTTGGTATTGCTATGGAATGATATCTTTTGTTGACGTTCACGTGACAACTCCTGTCATACAATAAAAGGCATTTCTTAGAAGCGTGCAGAAGCCTGTGGTTATTGCAGATGTGTGGTTGAAGGCAGAAATGCTGGGCTGAGCCAAGTCAGATCATGCCTGAAATCTCCAAACACCTCTTGGTAGTATCACCAACTCCAAGAGCTGAAAATTCTCTATTTGGAGGTATAACACAGAATAATACTTCCCAGCTTGGTTTTACCAGTCGTCTGCAGCCTAAGATCTCTCAGATCATGTTACCAAGCTTTTTGCTTCAATGACAAGGGCTAAAAAGTAATCCAGATAGATTTTCAAAAATTGGGACAGAAGAACCACAGCAGTTGCACAAGTGCAGATCAGGTACAGTCTCTGCCTCAAGCAGTAGCAAGCTCAATGGACTGGGCAGCCAAAAGGTGGAAGGTTAACGGACACAGAAGCAAATTGGGTTAACGGCACAAATCCAGAATCTGGTGTCATCTTTGAATCCTGTACTTATGTCTGCTGAGTTTGTTGCTTAATTTACAAGACACTAAAACTGCTCGTTTCTGAAAACTGCTCAAAGTTTCTCCCTATGTCTACCGTCTCAAGCACTTAAATATTATTTTGATGCAAGTTTTTAGAACAAGATAAATTGTGTATTTGTCAATAATCCCCCAGTGCAACGATTTCCAGGACCTGATGCAACGTGAATTGTCATCTATCCTTTTATAACATGATGCTGAAATATGTGTTCAAAATTTCTCATGTTTCTATCAAAAGTCTACCTCGCAACCACTATGCAGCTATCTTTCTTGCCTGTAAGTGGATTTGGCTTAGGCTGTATGTGCAGCATCCTCCTGGAGCATGCACTTGCCGAATTCGTGTGCTCCCGTGTTAATACAATTCTGTCTTAGAAATGGGTGAGGTAGATTTGTTTGGTTGCCTGAAAGAGAGCTGCTGGTAAATAGCAAAGCTAAGGATGTCTTTTATGAATCTGCCCACAAAACAAGCATGGATTTCATAAACACAAGTATAAAGCTGGTTCATGGATTTGAAGCAATATTAATGTATAAAAAAATTAGGTCCATACTCTGATCTCTGAAACTGAGTTTCCACTGTCTGCATCTTGGCACCACTTAACTCCCAAAATTGCCTGGAATCAATAACCTCGTCCGTTTTGAGATACAAAATTCCCTGTGGATCTTAGCCACAGATCCAGCACATGCTCAAATGTACAATAACCTTGAGAAGAAACTGGAGGCAGTCCCACTGCCATTCAGGAGCCAGGGCACATGTTACACTAAGTTACTGGAGGGGCTTAGTGCAGGGTACTTGGATCATCCCTGCTTTCTTCAAACATGGCTGAGTTAAAAGCTGCAGTGGAGCTCTTGTCCCTCTCCTGCATGGGATACCCTGGTTTTTTAGAGCACGCATTTGGGAAACAAGAGGCAGAGGGTTGCAGGCTTTCCTTACCCTGAGCTGCTTGGGTCTTTCCATCTTCTGCATCGCCAAAGAATAATATTCAGGATGGGTTTGATGGGAATATTCACCATGAGTGACATGGGGGATTGTTTCCTCCAGGACAAAGGAAATCCCAGGTTCAGGTCCCAGTTCCAGGGAATATTTATATGTTTTATTCAAAGATTGTCAGTAGAAACACCAGAAGGTGCTGGGGATTCAACTCCAGGGCTTTTGCATCAGTATAGCTGCAGTCTTGCTGGGCAGCAGGATCCCTTTGCTTTTGTCCACTCCTGCTCTCTCGCCCCAGCTGGGCAGCGGCAGCCAACACTGCAGCTCCCACAGCGCACAGGCCTGCTATTTGCAGTGGGTGCTTTAGCTGTTGGGCAGCTCTTCAAAAGCAAACATACTTCTCCTGCCTCCCCAAGGATGCTGTTGCCCTCAGTACAGTCACTACCATGTGAACGTCTGCTTTGGATGGGATGCTCTCTGTACCTGGCTATTCCTACTGCAGCTGCTCCTCGTGCAACATATGGGCAGTGAGTCTCCCTATAGACCAAGGTTTTCCTTAAAATCAATAAAGCTCCTAACAGAAGAGCTCTGAAATACTAGCTGAAGCCTCTGCATTGACTATACCCAGAGAATAAGCTCCCAGTTTATGCAGTTTAAATTACTGTGTTGAAGCCAAGGGGATATGTATCACCTGGTCACTCTAAACATCTGAATTTGATGTCAGAAGTGTGGCTGGTGGGTCGTGTCAGGCACATGAGACTTACAAAGGACCTATGGCTTTTTTTGTTCTCTTTTTTTCACCTTTTTTTTTTTTTTTAGTTTTGGAGACTTGCTATGGGAAATTAAAGTGGGATGGGACAGTGAAAAATAGTTCCCTTTGTTTAATTCCAGTAAGCTTTGTACCTCACAATTCAAGCACAGAGAGAAAATAAAGGAGTTATTTATCCTGCGAGTAGCCTGAAGAAAGCAAATTTTGCTATTGTTCATGCCAGTTGACATTCTTCATGGAGCTCTGTATTTTGCAGGAAAGGACCATAATTACCTTATGGCATTAAATTGAGTTGGGTGGGAAATGCAGCCTCAGATATATTAGTCAAAGTTTCATCATCAACAAGAGCTTGCTATTGAATATTACAGGCCCAGGTTTTCTTTTTAACATAAATATCAGGCAAGAATAGAACAAGCAGGTGCTGCTGAACTGTCTCTTGAAAACATTGCCAGGATACCAAAAAAAGAGGATTCTCCCCCCCCACCCCCGCCCAGCTGAGAGGATTTTTGTTCATTCTGTACTGTCAAGAAGACGGCATTGTACCAAGAATATGGACCACTCTGCGTTTTGGTTGATTTAACATGTATGCACTTTTGCAGAGTAGTGATTTCCATGAGTGGAGTTATGCAAGTAATTCACCGTGAGTCATTCATGCAGTGAATTAAGTGCCTCTTTCCACAACCAGGTCATCTCCTGACAATCATTCTTCTTTTTTTTTTTTTTTTTTTTGGAATTACTCAACAAATCCTTTTGCAATTACTTTTAAGCATTCTGTGTAGATCACACATTTATTTATATGGTTAATGTTTATTGATTTGTTGAGTCATATTCATAATAGATCAGAGAAACTACATAGTATTGTCTCTGTATAGGTTGGTGTAAATGTCTATACCTGCAAATTTAAAATTTTGTTTTCATCTGGTTTGGGGCACGCATGTGTGTATTCATTTCTGTGAGGAGTATTCATGTCAGTAGAGCTAGATTTACTTGAATGGCGTGTCACATCATGCATACACATCGACACAGAAGGGAAGAGTATCTGCATTTTTCAAATAGTTTTATGGAAAAGTCTGTGCTGCCATTTCTAGCAGCAAAAGTTAGAGACCATCATGGCCTTGGAAGAATAGGAGGGTGCTTCTGCACATGCCAAGAGAACATAGAGAGCAACAAGTTGCCCACAGTCTGCTGGGATGAAGCAGGGCTGGAAGAAGTCTCCCTGCACTGGTTTTACTTGCCCAGGTTCTTTGTGCATTTCTGTGCTCATAAGAAGTTGCAACAGATGCTGTGCAGAACCAGTTCTTGTTGCTGAAAGTGAAAGGCCAAGTGCTGCTGGTAAGCAAGAGCAGATGTTTATCCTGTGCCAAGCATGGCTGAAGCCTGTTCCCCTCAGGTGTTGTCCTTAGGACCGTGCTGGCTGACTGTGCCTCTGCCCATTTTGAGTAATCGGGTTTATTTTGGAGGAGGAGGAGCCCTCCAAAAAGGAGACATTTCTAGGGAGACCTAGAGCGTGAAGGAAGCAACAGCAACGTTTCCCTCAGAGGTCTCTATCTCGCAGACAAAAATTTTCTCTTTTCTCCTCTTTTCGGGGTGTGTGCTGGAGTGATGGCCCACAAAGCTCCTGGGTGCTCTGCAAGGAAGATGTAACAGCCCACAGTGCTTACAAGGACCTCCTAATGGGGTAGTTAATTGGCTAATGGGCATGCCTTTGCTGCAGCCTAATGAATGTGAGTGCAACGATTACTTAACAGAGAGAGTGTAGATCTCTGGGAGATGACTTTGCTGGGCTGCCAAAAGGAATGGGCAACAAACCAGTCAGAGCTGCTGATGCTGTTGTCACAGATTTACCAGAAAGGCTGCTTTTCCTTCCAGCTTTTTTTTTTTTTTTTTCCTTCTTTTTTTTCTCAAGAAGCGATTATCAGTTTATCCTTTCCCTGGATCTGATATTGTAGCAAACATCTATCAGATATTGCTGCATGTAATGTGCCTTTTCGTGACTTCTCCTTGGTGGATGAGAGCTGCCAAGCTCACATGATATTTAAGCCCTGTTACTGTAACTGTGGCTACTGTTGTTGGTAGCTGTTCAGGGCTTTCATTTGCCCATCCTGAGGGGACTGTAATAAAGACTGGCCCCTACTGTTAAATTGTTTGCATAATTCCTTTTTCTTTCTTTTTTCTTTTTTTTTTTTTTTTTTTTTTTACTGGGAAAATTGACCTTACACTGGGAGAAATATCAGCCAAGCTAGAGTTTTAACACCTAATCGTATCATAACTGAGATAATCAGGCTGAGTGTGTCCCTCTTCTCTAATCCATTGCCTTGAAGTTGAGGAAAGAGCTTGATTTCCCACTTTGATTTATCTGGACAGCCCTTAATCCCAAATTTTATTGAGGAGCTGATTTATTGTCTAACATCAGAGAGGGGACATTAATTCCCCGTCTGCCACCCAGTGTGCCTGCTTGGAAAGAAAGAAACCTCCTCTGCTGTAGGTAGGATCAAAACCAAAGGGTATAAACTGAACTGAAGTCCATGTGTTCGGTCAGCTTGTCTGGAAAACTCAACTCTACTGCCATTTAACCCTGTAATCGCCTTGAAACCCTAGAAACACCTGATTCTTTACCTTGGAGCCTAGCCAGGTGTCCAGAGTCACGCTCCGTGGGGTCTTCAGAGCTACTGAGACCGGGCAGCCTCATGCCTCGCACTCACCTAAACTTCCATGGCATGAAGAAAACAAGTATTTCACTTGTTTAGGGGCTTGGCATGCCCTGATCTTAGGCACCCACAGAGTGAGTGGGAGAGGGGCAAAGGAGGACCCTGCCAGCTGCCTCCTGGGAAAGTGCCCTCAGGGGCAAGGATGCCCGGGGAGGGGGGGGGGGGGGCGGGCCTGGAGGAAAGACCCTCTCCACCTGTCACAGTGCCACCTTGCTGAAAGTGTTTCCTAGAGTCATGGTGCCAAGGAGAGAGGAGGAAGTTGGATGCCATAACCCGCAGTCAGCGTGCAAACCTCCCCAGATAACAAACGTCAGGGGAGTGAGGAGGAAGCCCGGGGCTCCCCACTTCCTGGTGACGCTGCCTCCTCACTCTCCCCCGCCCCTCCCCGACCTCCTGAGTCTGAAATTCTTCACTGTGGAGCGGTGCAGTTTCAAAGCAGGGGTGGAGGAGAATCCTCCGCCCAAGGTAGCCTCCAGCCTGGTTGTTGGGGCGCTCTCATGGGATGTGGGAGACTGTGGGTTTGGGCCCCTCAGGCTGAGGCGGGAGAGGAACCCAGGCCTCCCACTTCCTCAGCATATACTTTGAATACTGAGGCATTATATAACAAAAGCTATCACCACCTTTTCTTCTTCCTGCTTTGTTTTTAAAAGACTGATCTGTGTGGAGTCTTTTGAAAGACAGGGCGTAGGTACCAATCTCCAGGAGAAGATTTCAGACAATGGATCCCAAGCAGACAGGATTGCCTCACTCCAGCCTCAAGGGGCTTTTAGAGCAAGAGAGAATTGCACATACACCCTTGTCCTCCACTTTTCCTATTGCTTGAATGCAAGCAGCTGCGTGCTCCCTTCAAGAAGATCCCACTGTATCCTGCCAGCTCGGTCGGTTCAACTCTGAAGCACCCAACCTTCACCATCAACCACGTAGGGAGTCTGAGTGCAGCTCATAAGCTGCTGGAGGTCAGATGACCTAAAATTCAGAGATTTCAGTGCCCAAACCTCTCCTGGATCTAACCTTAATTTCTCTAGTTAAATCAGGTTGTCAAATCCAGATGAAATTACTTGCCTCTTTGAAAAGATACTGAGGATAGAGGCTAGATCAAGCAGGATGTACTTGAATAATTGCATAAGCAGGTAAGACAATTTTTGTTGCTTTGAAAACTTTAGAAGACTTTAGACTAGAAATAAACCTCCACAAGTAGTCTTAATCGTTGCACTCTGTGAAGACTCATTTCAAATTGTCTGGGCAATGAATTCTGATGTAGTTCTTTGGCTGGAAAAGCCCAGACAGTCCCAGATGTCTCTTTGATGCAGAATCACACAAAGATTCAAGTTTCCATTGCTCTGATCAAGCAAAATGTCCCCTGCCCTAACTGAGGGGGAAGTCTCTGCTTCCCAAAGCATAAATATGTTGCACATGGTACCTATTAATCAATGGAGTCAAGTCTGGATCAGCATCAACTCTTATAACTTGTACTCAGTGGTGAGATTATACAAATAAAGCTTATGCAAATACAATATTGCAAGCTTGAAAATTTTGTGTGTAACCTGTTTTTAAAACATTCCATCTATGTAGATCTATTATTTCCCCTTCATTTTCTAGGAAGAAACCTCACTCCAGAGGGGAGGAGGCCAGCTCAGCAGTAGGGTCTTCATGAAAGATTAAAGTCTTTGGCTTATTGCAGCAGATACTGCAAATCAAAGGAGATCAGACAACCAAAATGAAGAAAGGATGTCAGTGTCCTTGCCACTCTTTTATCAAGAGAAGTCCCCAAACGATGGCAAGGACCCCCTGGAGCCCCTTCATTCACATCTTCATTATCATAAATTGCCAGTGGAATGATAATCAGCATCTGATCAGTTTTGTTTTCAGCCATGCTCTTCTCTGTAGGCATTTTTTAGTGTTGACCACTACTGCATGAGGACACAAGCTCTGGTAGAGGGGACTGAGGCTTTCTCCACTCTTGGAGGCAGTCAAGAAAGCTGAAAGATATTAAATAGAAACCTTTTCCAGGATGTCCTGAAAGGCTAGTGTACATTCAAGGAAGTCCAGCTGCAGTAGAAATGGCTGCTTACCCTGGGCCTGGACTGACTGCCTGGATATGATGCTTCATGGATCCTCAGGTAGTTTTTGCCAGGTGCTGTGATGAGATGCTGCTCTGATACCATCAGGAGATGCTCATTGCAGTGAAATAAAAGAAAGAAGGTATTATAGAGGATCATTTCAGTACCTGACACTCTTACACTTAGCTAATTGTATTTGTTCATTATGATAAGGATCAGCATTCAGCTTCTCCTACATTTAGGTCAGCCTTCCAGTACATTTGCACTTGCAAGGAAGAGCTGCTTTAATGAGGGATAATGAAACTAGCTATGCAGCATTGCGTCATGACTTCTGTGTTAATACATTTACACATGATAAAATGCAAACAATATTGACTGTCAATGCACAATCATGCTTAATCCTCTAAACCCACACACATACATGTGCTAAAACTAATCTCCCTAACAGTAAACAAAATATACATCTGTGCCTCTCTCCATCCTCATGAGAACATTCATTCGCCTAAACTACGAGATGCATCAGCTCTACCCACGCAGCCAAGCAAATAGGTTACCCCGGCTCAAAAGGGCTCTGACTCCTGCAGGTACCCTCATTCCCTGTTTGCAGTTCACAGAAATATGACAGTGCCGTGAGACCTTACTGTAAACAACCTTATGTTAAACAGACCCACGCTCTGTATTACAGGCATTCGGATGGCATTTCTAATGCGTAACTCTCGTTCACTCTCCCAATGCACCTTGGGTGTCCAAGGCCTACTTCTGCATCTTCTGGAGGCCTACTTCTTCATCTTCTGTAGGACTCCTAATTTTGAAATGGACATCTCAGCTAAATGGTAGCCAGTAGAAATGCTCAAACTCTGCTTCATTTGGTATTTGTGCTGGTAGAAGGGTACCAGCCTACTCTTTTTTACATCTGGGTTTTGGAGCTGGAATGAAGTACAAAAGGCAAGATATTAAGCTGAAGTGGGATCAGTTAGTGACTAGCCATCTTCAGTGAATAGATGTTCCCTAGAGGTTAAATGGGCTCACCTGTTCTAAGAAATGCAAATTAAGCACTCAGTGAAAGTGAAATGTATTTAATTGTAATTTTGTTGTGGGAAGTTCAGCTCACAATGTCAGGATAAGTGAACCACTTTTAGGTATCTTAATACCACGTGGATGTTCATATTTCTGAGAGAAAATCATCTTCAGGTTGCACTGCTATTTGAGAGTGTTATCTCTGAACTGTATGTTTTTAGGGACTTTCTGCATCTCTGATTCCCTGAGAGGTGCGATACCTTTTTTATCAACTTTTCTTACTCTTTGAATGTAAACAAACTTCCATTAGTTCAGGACTAATGAAAAATTCTCTTTGGAAATTTCTTCCCAGCCTTATGAAATACCAGGCTGCAACAACTATTTCCTATTTCTCAGCACTATCAACAAAACACTGCCTTGGGTTTTAATGATCCAGAAAAATGCAACAGGCAGCAGTTGTCTGGAGAAACGATAGAGTTGTGTAGGACACAATCCTTGGGGAGGCGTCCCACTGGTGAGGAAACCCTGAGGAGCAGCTGAACGAGCTCAGTGTCTTTCAAAGGCGCTTTTCTCCTTTGATTAACTAGGCTCTTATTTCAAGAAGGCTGCTTCATGAAGCTAGTAAAAGTTAGCTTCACGATGCCTACCAGCCAAGTCTCACCATGGACAATCAAAGACTTAGCAAACAAAGTTTGCTCTTCAGAGAAGGGAAGTGTCCCAGCCTTTGTCACTAGCTAAGCTGATGTTCACAAATTTGATCAGAGAGTGCTCAGGGTTGAATACAGATGTGCCCTTTAGACACTTCTTTGCCCATATGAAGCTTGGGAATATATTCCTGTGCATACCTGTAATCACATTATATTCCCACAGCAGCCATAGAGTGAAAACTTTTTTATTTAATATCTGTGAAAGCAGATATTATTCAGTATTCATTGTGTTTTCAGTACCTTTGCAGCTGGAACAAGGAGTGTGTGCCAACAGCGTGTGTTAGAAAGCAGAGGATGTACACCCAAGGTACAAAAGAGCACAAGCACAGGGGCAGCATCTCCTCCCAGCAGACTGGGCAGCCCACTGCCAGTGTTTGAGTCAAGGACCTGAAGAGACATGGCCTCATAGCAGCTGAATGTGGACTCCTCCCAGCTGGACGGCGTACTCAATTTGAGGATTATGCATGTTAGATCCTTGCTCTGATACCTTCACTTGGGCAAAGCCTTCGCTCCATTCACTCTGGCAAAGTCAAACTTGGGTGAATCAGCTTCCTTCAGACCATGCAGCCTGATTCACATGCTAGGAATCCAGCCTCTCCTTATTGAAGAATAACCAACGTAAACTCCAGCAGTGGAGTCGCCTTTAGTATCAGCTCTGCAAGCATTTTCATACGCGAGCCGCACAGGTGAAATCATGGACCTTTTGAACCCTGGCTGGCAGGAGTGTGCCCTGGATTACTCCCACTGATGGCCTTTGTAAGAATGAGGCTGTGGATGCAAAGGGGGAGCCTGTGCTCCTAAAGAAAGGGCACAAAGTTTTGTCTGTAACAGTAAGTTAGAGGGTCTGAGCTCTGTGCTGCAACTGGGCACTCTTTGAAGTGAGTTCACACCCTGGCATGGCTTTGGCCCGTGATGGCTAACACCCTCTTAGGTAGTGCAAGGGTGAAGCATGTATCAGGCTCTGCTCTTCTTCAGGGGCCGTATGGATGAGGCCAAGTGTTTTGGAGGGGAAAGAGTGTTTACCCATGCATCTGCAAGTCATGCATGACATAAAAAGGATTTGCCATCCTGGTGCCAGAAACTTCTTTCACAGCTGGTAGTGTGTGTGGGAACATTCACTAGACTGTGATGTATGGACATGTGATACATATGTGCATGTACATACATAGATACATATATGTATATACATACACACATGCATGCATACACTACACTTTTATGCAGTTCCCAATTTTAGTGCTATAATTACCTATACTGCAGACTAAGAACCACGGCCTGTTGTTCTGTTTCTTTTTTTGGAGAAGGCAGGCCAACCCATGCTAATTTTAAGAGATCTCCCTTTCTGAGCATTGGTGGGCTTCAATACCCTCAGCACAACACTGTCATGAGATGGTTTTTCTCCCTAGCCTAGCTCCGGCTTCCCTCCCATCATCATACCATCATGTCCCAGGCACCCGATTTTGTTACCTGCCTTTTGTGTAATTGTCTAGATGCCTCTCCAGCAAAGACTTACTTACAGACAAAGAACGCTAACATGCGATTTGCCAAAATTCTCATGGACAAGAAAATTAACACCCCCCCCTCCTTTTTTGTTGTTGCCATGGTCACAGGAAAGGAATTAAAGCATCAAAGCCTTCCATTTCCTGATGATGGATTAAGGAAATTATTAATTTGTCTTATAAAAAGGCAGGTTGTGTCTCTGCAATTAATGTTAGAGGGCCCTTCATGAGGGGAATTTCAGCCTCCTGGGCGGAGAAGGCTAAAGCATCTGCTTATTCAATAGCTTAGATAGATGGGGCTGCTATGGGGGTCTGTGCTGTACCTCCTGCCTTCATTAGTCACTGCAGATAGGATTTGGCTGCCTAGGCAGTGGTTTCTTTGGGGCACAGGATTAAAAATTCAAGCTCCCCTATAAATTAAGCCCTCTCCTTTATCCATTTTTTTATGCTCCATCCATGATCTCTCAGGATTTTTCCATTACAGGATGAGAAAGAGAAAACTTAGGGAAAAAACCTACTTACACATAATTGTCTTTGATATGTTCCTACTCATCCCTTACCCTGCTTTTCTGGCTTCCTAGCACCAGCATCTACCTGCTGATGAGGCAGCTGTTTATATGGGAGCTCTTTATAAAGGTTGGCTTTGCAGTGGGATGCCTCCCCCCAGGGAGCTGTGGGCTTGGCCATGGCCACCACACCTGCCCCAGCATCAGCCATAAAGACTTGGTCCGTAAAGACTTTCTGATGGATCTGGGCCTGTTTTCCAGATGTGAGCTGCCCTGGCTAGAGCCCTTTCAGGTAGCAGCTGAAATTTCCCTCACTTTTGGGGCCGCCCATGCTTGCAGGACACAACTGGGAGGAAAATATATTACTCTGTCTGCTTTTGTTATAGAAAATTCTTTCTTTTGCTTCACCTTTTCTTTACCATTTCCATTTTTTTCTAAACAATTGCAGAAAATATGGTTTTGAATCCCAGTATTTGCTTTCAAAATTAGGAGAGCGAAAAAAAAGCAGCACCAAAGCATGGAGATTTTGATCTTGAAACTCATCATAAGTCACTTGGCTCCATAGTGAGTCTCATTGTTCCAGGTTTCATTTCATCAGACTCCCTGAGCAGAAGGGTGCTGCTCCAACTTTCCACCGCCGGCAACGGTGTCGTCTGATGACAGAACCCAGCACGCCACGCAGGCTCTTTTAAATTCATCCTTTCATATTTCTTCTTGGTGCGTTCAGGTAATTTGGACCTTTTATTTACCCGAGCCCTTTTTCTTCTTCCTGAAAGGGAGTATCTTAATGCTTCCCATTGAAACCCATGAAAGTAAATTGTTGCAAGATAATACCTGGTGAACTAGTGCCAGCTGGGTAAAGGGAGGTTGAGCAGACCTTGTGACATGGAGCGGTGCCTCATGCTAACCTCGTGGCTCGTCCCTTTGATATGGTGTCTCTCAGGCACTGTGCTTTGCCTACTTTGCCGCGGGAAATGCGGGAACTTGTTTGTCACTTTTCCCTACGCTCAAAGGGCACAAAGGAGGAAAGGATCTTTTCTCTGAGTGGTAATCAACCCTTTCCTTTTGATCTGCTTTATGGGAGTCCCTTTCCTCTCCGAAAGAAAAAAATGCCAGGACTACTTCTTGGAAAAGCTGAATGTAATTTGGAAACTTAACAGGAGTTTGCATACCTGCCATATTTCTATGAGTAATACAGTGCTGCTTTCCCAGTGACCACATCCAGACCACACGCAACTGTCATATCTTTCTTGAAGACACTGCCGCAGTCAGGAAGGCTCCTTTAGTTGATTGAAAGATATGAAACCCTTGTTCCTGGGCTTGATGGGTCTGTAATTAAGAGCTTTAAAATCAATGTTGTAACTCCATGAAGGACATTTCTTTAGCATAAAACATGCCAAATGACCTATTACTCTCAGATGCTGAGCTATAGTCCTTAAATTCTCAGTTGCTGGGGACAAAAACCATACTTACCTCTGTATTTGTGCTATGGTTGTGGGTCCTGGTTGTATTGGTGTTACAATAGCACTTTTGCATGCAAACACACGAGGAACCTGTGACATCTAAAAAAGTAAAATCTTTCACCATGTGTACCCTGGGTATATTTATACATTAATTAAGCCCACCTGAAAGTGGTTTTATTTATTTATGTGTTTTTCCTTTGGTCAGCAACGGGTACACATTGTGCGGGGTTTAAAATAGGCCCCAAAAGACTTTACCTTCACAGATAGCCTTTGAGGACTCAGAAACACTGATGCCATCTTCTCTGCCATGCCTTTTCTTTCCAGCTGTGTTGAGTAATTTAGTTGGTAGTCCAGGTGGCACCTCAACCCCTCTGCAGACCTTGATACGAGCTCTTTTTGGCCAGGCTGCAGCAAATATGAATTGTGCTATCCTGTTGATCTTTTTCTCCATATTCGATACCAGAAGGTTAGAATGCTTGCTCTAATCTCTCCTTATGCTGTTGTGAGTGTCCAAATGCTGGTGGCCACACACAGATATATCTTGGTGTTCAGCATCAGGACAGTGAGGAGAGAAATGTTTATCTACCACAAGAGAGGGAAGAAGGAGAAGCAGACATCATGCAAAAACCCTTTACCCAGGCCACAGTTTACCTTCTATCAAGAGAAAGAACCAAATTTACCTGTAAATCCCTTTAAATTGAAATGTCCACCTTCTAATTCAGAGAAAGCTGAAAGAAAAAAATTATAAATCTCATCTGTCTTCCTATTTCCTTCCTCCCAGACTTTACACAGACCCAACACAGGTCCCCAGAGGAAGTCTGTAAATGTCTCTGCTCCGTGGCAGTCCTCCTGTGAGTGCCACGTGCTTTCTAGGGAATATGGAGTATGCTTTGCACCATTTAAACTTTTCTTTCTGGCTCTTTGGCTTTCTTTCATGGACTCCCATGTGAAGATTTCCAGGCCTGCTCCACAAGATAGGGGAAGCTGGGATTGGAGACTTCAGTCATGGAGTGATTCCACTTGTCTTTGGCTCCATAGATGCTGCCGATGGAGGCATACAGGCATGCAAGTATGTCCATATAGACCTGGTAATCCATTTCCAGAGGGATGTACATCATCTTTTGTAAGTCTGTGGAAAACCAGAAAGAGAGTTAATGTCACTAAACTCATGCTGTGGAAAACTCATTAAGAGATGGGTTTCTTCCTCAAGTGTTATGAAAGAGAGGACTCAGGATAGAAATCCTGACAAGACAGCCTTATTTCCAGGTAGTCAAAGGAGGAAATCAGACCTGGGAGCTGAATATGTGCACACTCTTTGCCTTGGAGATTGTTGACTGGCTCATTGGACAGGTGAGGATTTATTCCATCTAGACACAGTTGGGGTAAATTCCTCTGGAGTTTTCCAGCGCCTTTTCTTCTGCAACAGCCCAAGCCTTTCCAGGTGGGTGGTCAGCTGCTGCCAGTGTCGCAGCTTCCCCTCCTTTTCCTGTGCAAGGTTCTCAGCTCGTTTTGTATCTGCTGACACACTAGAACAAGATCCTAACCCCACAGTAACTCCAGTCTCATTTGCCAAACTTTTACCTCATATAATGCACCTACCAGGAGAGCATCTGAAACCTGTGCTGCCAATCTCGTTATTCCACAGGAGCAAAAGCCTTCCCATTAATCAGACAAACAACATCCCCCTCTGTGTGCCACTAGACAAAATGCTGGAAGTTTAGCCAGGATCACTGCCACAAAACGTGAGAGACATCACTGCCTCGGTCACCGGTTATGTGGAACCTGCTGATGGAAATGGTGTACAGCATTTGTGTTCATTTTGTGACAGAAAGTATTTTCTCTTACAAAATGTATACGCGCATATAAATAGCTACATATTACCCAATAAAGGCACCAGGGTTGTCACACATGGGGCTGGCTGGTAGGACACATGGCTGCAGGAGGCTCAAGCAACAGCTGGGGATGAGTGAGCAGCCCTGATGTGTTCGAAGCAGCACTATATGCACAGATTTAGGGACACAAATTGCCCTGGAGTGCTGGTGGCAAGGGATTTCTTACTTGGCAGAGGATGGACAGACAGATGGGAAGGAAGGAAGGAAGGAAGGAAGGAAGGAAGGAAGGAAGGAAGGAAGGAAGGAAGGAAGGAAGGAAGGAAGGAAGGAAGGAAGGAAGGAAGGAAGGAAGGAAGGAAGGAAGGAAGGAAGGAAGGAAGGAAGGAAGGAAGGAAGGAAGGAAGGAAGGGAGGAAGGGAGGGAGGAAGGAAGGAAAGGAAAGTTTAGCTGTATGAGTTTTCATCATATATACCAAAAATTATTTGGTTACATAAAGAGGAAAGCAGGTTACATGGGGAAAAAACAACTGGTATGTTGAGAAAGGATGATTTTTTATTTGGTAGAGACAACCAATGGAAAAAATTTTTAAAGCCCACAGAAAATACTAAAAAAGAGTTGTAGCCTGATTAAATGGATTAACTATATTGCAGGGAAAAAACTGCAATTTCTTGCTCAATTTACTACTAAGAAGTCAGTTGGCAAAATAATGGCAAAAACTATAAAACTGTGCAAGAAGACTTACCATGACACATGGGATGTCACTACTGAGGCACACTGAGCTTTCAGCAGCAAAACCAACAGGTGGGCAAAGCTGGTTTCTCTCCTGGCACAGGATGGATTCTCCATCCACAGCAGGATGAAGGACATTATCAGAAAGCTGTCAGTTTTATGATGTCTTGAACAGGAGGTGGGGTCGCTCCTGGAGGTACCCAGGTGAGGACCATGATGGAGGCAGAGCTCACACTTTGTCATGCCACTGATGTTGCCGTGCCTGTGGAAGGGCTGGTAGGACGGTTTTGGCACCATGCTAAGACAGAAGGGGAGCGGCGTAAAATAATTGTGGCACTGAGTGGTACATGGAGGAGCCCAAAGCAGACAGAAGCATGTCACCATCTGAGAGGAGCTCCCCCTCACCCACCTGAACATAGACTTAAAGGTAAATGTTTGAGAAGGTGTAATAGGAAAGGGCACCTCCAGAGAGGCTGCTGCTTAGGGAAGGGTAAAGAAAAATAACTTCTGAAGGATGGGAAACTAAATAAAAATATGCATGCTGTGGACACAGATAGTGCTGCAGACTGTGAGACTGGGATAGCCAGTTTAGAAATATTCATCTTGCGCAAGATGGATAGAAATATAATCTGGTTAACACCCTGGGTAGTGGGGAGAGACTAAAGATGAAGCTGGATATAGGATCATCACACAGTGGCTGTCATCCTGCTTTGGCGGTATTAAAAAATCCCTCAGTGGCATTGCACTAATGCAGCCACTGGTGTCACTGAAGATTTAAAACTCCAGCAAGATAGAAAAAGCCAGGACAAGGGCTGGGTATCTGTATAGTACCAGTAGGGGCATATCCAGCACTGCAAGAGCAGAAAAAGCCAGTGAAATTTAGCTAGACCAAAGCTGAAGTAGCACTGGCCTGCCTCTGCCCAGCACCTGAATATATGGCCCAGTTCAGGCCAGGTGCATCCCTATACTGGGATGCCTCTCAGAGGAGTTTTGCCACCCCAGGCGCCATCAGTGGCACAAGGGTTTGCGCCTGCACCTCTCCACGGATCTCAGCCAGACGCCTCAAGTTAGGCGGGATGACTAGGGATCCAGCTATGTAAAATATTCACGGAGAGGATCACCGGATCCCGGGGAACATGAGTCATCATTTCATATTTGGCACTCTGGGTCCCACCACAAGAGCATGCTTCAGCACATAGCAGAGAAGCTTTCATGTCTCAGGTTGTGGCAGAGCGTTGCAAAAGACTGTCATGGATATTATCTCAATAGCAATTTCTGGCCACACCAAAGTGGTTGGTTTTTTTTAAAATGGTTATGGTAATAATTTACTAGGTTACTAATTAGTCTATTAATTTTGAAATGGTTCAGAACAAGGTTGAAAAATGATGATTCATATGTATTGTTTATCAAGAAAGATTTCAGAGAGGACAACTACTTATTACAAGTATATCACATTATGAAATCAATGGAAGAATAAAAAATAAAAAATCACAGAAAATAATAAAAAAAACTGAGGAACACTACTCATCTACCAGGATAAGAAAAAACAGACCACTTTATATGTTCAGGAAATTAATATGAATGATATGAAAATAAAATATATCTGTAGCATTCGTTAAGTGTTGTAAGAAGAAATAAACAGGCCTCTCATCTTCTGCTCTTACCATCAATTATGTTTCTTTTGTTTCCTGGTGCATGATTATACACAATTGCCTTTAAAAAAAGGGTCATCTCCCTTGTTCATTAGTCTCTAATCCTAGTCCTACTCTCAGATGTAATGTAATTTTTCAGTCAGATTCCTCAGTGATTAAATCCCCCATCAGAGATGAATTCACTGACAAACTCCAGGAATTAGGGCAATGGGAAGAATTCCACTTTGGTCCCAATAAAGTGTAGCAGTGTTGATGCTGGAAAGTTGAACGTAGGGCTCTTTTAGCACCTCCTGTTGTACCTTTATAACAATAAGGGCTCCTTTTTGTGATCACTAGAAAATATGCTATTATTTAATATAAATATTATTTATTATAATACTAAATGCACTATATTAAAAATATAGAATACAATATAATACTAAATATTTTTTATGAACAACCTCTCTAATGCAGAGGAAAGCCATGAAAACATAGGTTATCAGGCCTGGTAAACTCTTTTACGGCTTCAGACAATTTTGAGAACAAGGGGACAGTTTGTTCCTTGTTTCCAAAGGGCTTCCATCCAGGCAGCAATACAAATAGATGGAGTAAAGGGAAAAGTACCTGCCTGAAGTTTTGTGGGTCGGCCACTCACTGGCCACCATTACAGCCTCTCTGAGGGGAGCTGAGCAGCACTTTTCCCATCTGCAACAGGCATGTATGTAGTCTGGCCCTTCTCCTTGCCTGGGAAACACGCTCAGCAGCCATGAACCCCATGGCACTTACCCAGGTCCTTCCTCGAGGTACCCGTAAGGCTGCCTTTTAACTGCCACCAGGCTCTGGCTTCACTATGCTAAATGTTACTGACTGCACCTCCCGTTCATATTGCCCCTGTTGCTAGAAAATGTCTGCTTTGCCTGTTGTGCAGAGCTGCTAGGGTGGACGCCTTCCCTGGCTGGATAACCTGACTCCCATCCCAGGTTTCCCTGCCTGGTAAGTACACTCTAATTTACATTCCTCCTGAGTTAGTAAGCTCAATCTTAGCCTTGAATCCTGCTTGAAAATCCTGCACTGATTCATTTTCCCCCTGAAGAAGCTCCTCATAAACTCTGGCTCACCCCACATACATACATTTCATTTTAATTAAAAAATACCTTGCTGGCATGACAAGCTATACAAGTTTTGCTAAAATATTAAATAATAATAATAAAAAAAAGACCTCAGAACCCTCAGGTCTCTGTCACAGAGAGATACAATACATCAAACATCTGTCCAGAATAGAACTGAGGATAGTCATAGCATTTGGAGGTTTAACTTCTTTCCATTTATCATCATGACGCGTTTTGGATTTGGAGGCAAGTTCTTTTGCAGCATAATCATAGGCCACCTTTTTCTTTTCTCCCATAGTTGTGTGAAGGTTTTCCTCGATATTTTTTTAATGGGAAGTCTTTTACTACTTTTAAATTTTTTTTTTTTTTTAATAAAATCTCCTCCTCACATATCCACCTGTTTTGGGCACAGAAATAGGATGCGTTTCCCCATTTCAATTCCTCCGTTATCACATTAGTTGCTCAGTGATTTCTTTTCAGTTCTGCACTGTGCTTTTCCTCTTCCAATTTCCACTCCTAGTTTACAGTCATTGATTCTTTATATGCTGAGGATCTACTCCAGGCTGGCACATTTCACCCTGTGAAGCTATCCATTAGTCTCAAAGCGCTATTTAAAACTCTTCAGCAAGTCCATCTTCGGGGCTTTAATATATCTGTGACAGTGACCTGTATATAGTTTTGATGTAGGGTTAGGCTTGGGGATGGAGACATGTGTTTGCTCCACATACTCCGGAGTCCCAAGCTCCCTGTCCCAATGCTGGAGGAGGAGATATAGTTCACAGAAACTTGTGTGAAGTGTTGAGAGCTGTGTAAGCAAGCCCATAGAAATGCAGAGCAATGAGGTGGAGTGTAGGTATGTAGTTAGGCAACTCCAGCTGCTGGGGTTCTTAGCCAGCATATTTCTGGGGTGTTAGGAGAGACAGAGTGAGAGCAAGCAAACAGGGAAATGTAAACCAGCACAGGCACACTGCTGAACAGATGCTACAGAGGTGTGTTAAGATGGTGCTTTACCTGGACTTGATGTTATAATCCCTCTCTGAAGATGTTACCAGGGCATCGTGGCGTTGTGCTATGCAAGAACATCAGCTGCAGCCCACAGCTCACAGCCTGAGGGTTCAGACACCCAACAGAGGCATAAGGGACCTGAGTGTGAATTCCTACTCAGCTATTTCTGCTGCCAAGAGAGTACTTTAATCATGAAGTGCTGGGTGCACCTTGGAGGGGAGTATCTTCCCAACTTCTCAGTTAAGGCGAGTTACTGCGCAGAAAAAACAAATCAAATTATGTGAGACTGGGGAGATGGAGGGCAAATGCTAAAGGGAGTATAAGCAATGCCACTGTGCAAGTCACTGGTTTTGTCAGGCGATGGAGTCCTTGTTTTGTTATGCGTCGGATCATCAGTTGTGGTGGCTTTCCTCTGCTGATCCCAGGGCTCGGCTTGACTGGCCACATATTGCAGCTGCTGGTGTGCTGGAGATTCAAGGACAAAGACATGAGCAACACAGTTAGGACAATGCAATGCTGTGCTTGAGCAACTCAGTTGCCCCTCTCAGCCCAGCTCAAGAGCTGTGCCTTGCTGACAGAGCTATACCACTCTCAACTCCACCACTACCTTATCTGCTGCTCACATAAGGATCTCCCCACTGTGCTTCAGCTCAAGGCTTAGACATTCCTGGAGGCATCCCCAGGGAATTTCTTTTGGTACCAGGGTGCGTGTTGATATAACTTCTTATCACCCAAACTAATGTTTTAATCTGTTTTGGCAGGTCTTTTGCAGTGACAGTCTTCTGGGGTGCATTTCTTGGCCATATAAATTCCTTTGCTCTTCATCCATGCACTTAATTTCAAGAGCAAGCATGGCAGAGGCGTTCCACCTCCAAGCCATTTTGCTGAGGTTTCCAGAAGTGTGGTCTAGTAGATTTAATATTTATTGCTATTTGTATAGCATTTAATACTTATTTATTGCCTGTATAGCAATAAACATGTTTGAGGCATGCAGTAGCTCAGCAAAACAAAGTCCAGCTAGACAGCATTAACAGACTGAGTACAAGAAGAGGAAAGGCAGCAAAGAAATGTCATCAAGCCATGACATTTCTCAAGTGTCTTTGTAGTGAAAAATACATAAACAGTGGCTGCGGGTAGCCTTGCGCACTGTCTGAAATCATGGCGAGCACTGTATATGGTGGAGAAGGAGGTAAGAAATTGCATTGTGGAGAATTACAATGTTAATTGTTCTTAACAGAATTTTACTCTTAACTCTCATTATTGAGTTAGAAAAACGGTATGGGCTGTATGTGACTGACTATTGGCGTGGTCATGACCTTCATGGCTTCCCTCTTCTGTCCCAAGACTTCAGTTCATCATCCCATGGTCCTTCAGTCCCCTCCAATGCCTTCGGCCATAAGTGCTCATCCAGGGCCTTTCGGGTGCCTAGAGAGGAGGTGGGAGGGCAGGTCTCAGCAAGGTCGGGGCCTTACAGCAGAGCAGGTAACTCCAACGAGCCAGCCAGAGGCACAGGCCCGGGTGGATGTGCTCAGTCCGTGCCGTTGAGGAGAGCCTCTGTACCAGCCTGTCCAGCCACGGTATTGCTGTTGGAGGCAGTGGCCTCCAGCTCTTCCTCAGAGGCCTCTGCAACCACAAGACATGGACATAATGCAAAATTAATTTTTAGGCAGTTTCCTTGTATGACAAGTCTCCTTGTGTTGGAATGTAACCTGTTTTTCATTCTAGCTAATGTACCACGACTCTCAATATTCATGTCACCCATATAAATACTAGCCCATTTTAAAATCCTCTTTTTCTAGCCTCAGTGGTATCTGTGGCTTAAGGTCCCACACATTAATTATACGTTGTGTAATAAAGTATTTCCTTTAGCAGCCTCTTAATTTATACAGCAGAAAATGTCTACTAGGTAGCATTTAATTTAACTTGTCTGTGTTTCCTATTATTCATTTCTTCTCAAAACTGGCATCCCAATATTTTCAGACAATCATTTGTCCTCTCCTTTCTTGTCAGTTTTGAAGCCAAGGATCAGCCCTGAGCACAACATCCATTTCAGTGTGTGCTCCTCTGTGGTGGTTTGACCTTGGCTAAATGCCAGGTACCCACCAAGTCGCTCTATCACTTCCCCCCCTTTCCCCTTTTTTTCTCAATAGGGCAAAGAAGGGAAAGAAAATAAGATAGGAAAACAAAACAACCCTTGTGGGTAAAACAACAGCAGTTTTAATATAAGCAAAGCGAAGCAAAGGTCCGCGCGCGGAAGCAAAAAAAAAGAAAACAAATTTATTCTCTACTTCCCATGAACAGGCGATGTTGGGCCTTCTCAGGAAGCAGGGCTCCGATACGCGTAGCGGTTGCCTCGGAGGACCAAGGGTGACCCCACCCCCTTCCTCCTTTCTCCCAGCTTTATACTGAGCAGACGTCATATGGTATGGAATATCCCTTTGGTCAGTTCGGGTCAGCTGTCCTGGTTGTGTCCCCTCCCAAGATCTTGCCCACCCCGTCCCACTGTGGGGGGGGAAAATGTCAGAAAGAGCCTTGGTGCTGTGTAAGCACTACTCAGCAGTAGCCACAACACCAGTGTGCTATCAACACCCTGCCAGCTCCCAACAGAAAACACAGCACCATGAGGGCTGCTATAGGGGAAAACCAATTCTGGCTCAGCCAGACCCGATACATCCTCTAAGTTATAGTTTCAATATTACTTCCTAAATAGTTTTGAAACCAGCTAACTCTAACTTGCTTCTAGGTTCCCCTGGCTCCTGGCGTTCCTCTTCTCTGTTCCCTTCTCCTCTGCCATGGACCTTTCCCTCCACCTCACTCGAGTTTCCCATGCCCAACACCATGCAGAAAGTCTTGCGTTTTTTTCTCTTCTGAGACTGTGCCAATTCCCTCACAAGCGACAACGTCCTCAAGACCCAAAGTCTTGCCCGTTTTTGGAGAAACTACCAGTAAAACTGGGGTCTCTCAGGAAAGAGGGATGAAGCAAGTGCACCCTTGTCAAAGATTTGGAGGGGTACTGAAGAGTGGTTTCCCCTCTCTTTCCAGTCTTTGGGGTTTAGGTAATGACAGAAAGTTTCACAGCTTCTGTTTCATTGAGTGATTGGACAAAGCTTTTCAAAAAGATGGGGGAAACACATCCTCATTGCTTTTTTCTAGGGGAGATGCAAGGAATTTTCCCCATTTTGCACTTTACACTACTGTTCTGAGAAGGAAAACATTGCACTATTGTCAATGAAGTGGCAATAATGAGAGGTACTGACAGATTTTTTAATCCCAGAATAGTTTTGGTTCTGTACTCATGGTAACATCCTCCACAGTGCTGCATGGGCTTGGCTGGAAGAAAGACAATGTGGTAGACCTGGGAGTATATATACCCTTGCAAAAATACAGTCTGACACTGTTTTCTTCTATGGTGTGATTTTCCTTCTTCTACCTTTAAATTTCTGTAGGTGTTTCCAATTAAATCAATTTTGCAGAGACTTAGGATAGCCATAAAAATGTGCTAACTCTGCAGATATTTAAGATGTGACGTTCTCATCCAGATGGGATTTTTAAAAATGAAATTTTGTGCAACTGTCAGTACAGGATTTTTTTCTGGGTTTTCTTAGTGTTGAGAAGTTTGAGTGTGTGACTCTGTGTGTGTGTTTGTACATGTGCATCTGTTGTCTCTGCTAATTCAAAACTACAGTATTGAGGATGCCTAATCTTCTTATAGATAAAAGTTCATGGAGAGTTTTTTGGGGAAAAAAATTAAGAATATTTTGTCTTTATCTCTCTCGCAGAATTTAATTTTATTTATACATACAGTTTTAAAAGCTTCTCCGCCACATGTAAATAAATAAATACATAAACAAGCAAATGCTGGGGTTTAGCGTGCTGGGAGGTGTGTGCTGAAGTTGGATTTGTGTGGCTAAGGCTCCACGCACCGAGATGAATGTAATTACCTCTAGTTCCTGTGCACAACATCTAATTTGTGGATTTAAAAGTCCATAAGTGCTCATTGCCATGATGGATCATAACAGCTTTTGAGGCAGTTTTCAGCACCAACTTGGTAAAAGATATTAATTTAAAATTACTCTGCATACATACATTTTTCTCCAACTGTGACAGACCATCAGTACTGACCACTGTAATGAAGGGGATCCATTACGGACTCTCTTGGGTTCCCAGGGGAGAAATGTCGTGGTACAAATAAAAGGAACTATGTGCACACACACACATATTTTTCCTGTTACAAAGACAGTATTGAGCTGAAATAAGACAAGAACAAGGTAGCCTGGTACCTCTTCTAAGCTAAGAGGTTACAGTGTGGGAGCTTCAACCTAAACTGCTGCTGTCTGTCATCTCCACCAACCCTGTTTCACGCTGCATGAGGCAGAGGCACCGAGGGTTTTCGTAAGCCTGCTCTTATTCACTACATCTACCTCTAGGTATTGCAGATAGTGGAAACTTCCATCAGGGGTCTCTGGCTAGCAGATGATCTTTACACATCATGTGAGCAATACATGGGAATTCACAGAGGTCTGAGGAAGGAGTTCGAGCTTTTTCACTCTATTTCTGTAAGGGACAAATCTGCCACATGGGGACATGGACCTTTGACCACGGCACACATGCGTCTGTACAGGGAGCCCCTGCATGGGCATCCCAACTGCACCAGACTGCCGAGCCCTGCAGAGTGATCCCACCTGTGCGTGCAGAGCATAAAAGCACCACCTAGGATACAAAAAAAAAAAAAAAAAAAATCACAAACCGGTGGTTAGGTGTGGTGGTTTAGCCCCTGCCGGGGTCTGAGACCACGCGGCCGCTACCCCTCCCCCACAAAGGGAGTGTAATACAAAGCCCCAAGACTGAAATAAGGAAAGGTTTAATACAACAGTGCAATAGCAACACAACAAACAACAATAACAGTAATAGTGATAGCAATGAACAGAGCAAAATAGCTACCAAATACAGCAGTGAGAAGCACCATGTACAAAACCACGAGTGCACCGAGCTCCCGCGCCAGGAAAATGTGACCTGCCAGGATGTGACATCCGCATGGTATCTGAATAACCCGGCTAGAGCTCCCCCCCACTGCTGGGGAAACTTAACCCTATCCTGGTTAAACCAGGACATTAGGTCTACACTTTTGACCAAGCTGCTGAAAGTCATGGCTGCTGGATGCTGTAAAAATTACAGGAACGGGTTAGGAAGAGGTGTGTGAGAGGTAGCAGACAGTCGTCTTCCTTGTGTTTCATTTTACAGCAAGTGTGTCCATCAGATTAGGGGGGGTTGCATGTTGGGGGGGTGAGGGGGGTTGGAGACCTAAAAAGCACATGCAAAACCACGGACTGCTGCTGGTGAGCACTCCCTGTTTGCAAGAGGCTTTGCTCAGAGGATCTCAGCTGCCTCTTGCCTAGACAAGCTTTGGTAAGTCAGATAAGGAACAGATACACCTGGAAAGCACAAATCTAATCACTTTTTTTTTTTTTTTTTTTTTTTTGGAGGCTCTCAAACACAGCAGCAGGAGAGGTGAGGAAAGGGCTCCTGAGCAGGCATGAAATCTAAGTGACAAAAAGCCAAGCCCTGCTTTGAGGAGGATCTGCCTTCTGCTGCACATAGGCACAAAAAATCCTGAGGAGAGGGAGTAACTTGAGGGGACAGTTTAGCAACGTGCTTCTTTCTGCCAGAAAAACAGGTCTTCTCCTAGGCTGGCAAAAGCTACGCACAGCCCTCTCCTTGTCTGCATGGGGATCCTTTCTGTAGAACATGAAACGAGGGGAAGGGAGGACCCTATTTGCCATTCACAGCAATTATTTCAGCTTTTAATAAATACCCAGGGTATGTGTACAAAGTATATTCAATGTATGTAGCGCATGTTTAATGTATAATCATATGTTACTGTGACACCCATGACAGAAAGTAGGCACATCAGCATATATGTAGTATGTGATTCACAGCTCAACATTTCTCTCACAGATGCATATATTATCTATATGCTTATCACATGTATGTGTGCTTACATACTTACATATCTGTATTTTTCTATAGAAAAAAGACGAATTTTTTTAAATTCTGTATCATGGGTGTATTATATAGTACACTGAGGTCAGAGGATTGTTTTGATAATGTTACAGTTTTTTGGATTAAATGAGAAAAATGTAAATTGCCTGAAGCCTGAGGAGCCTAAGTCTCATATTCAGAAGTGATTTAGGAAAAGAGTCCCCCTCATGTGAATTAATTTTGTACTGGCTTTTCTGAACTGAACTCAATTTTTTATATATGTGTATATATATACAAAATTATATATATATAATTAAAGTGTTTAAGTATTTCAAAATGCCTATTTATGGTCTCTTTCTGTTTGAATGTAATGAATTGAATTTCTGAGACACACAGGTAACAGCTCTAGTGGGACCCTAGACATCAATCCCATTGCTAGAAGAATGAAAAAAAACATGCTTGGCAACCATGGTACAGAACTGCTCGAAATTCAGCTTAAATCTTAAGTGTCGGATGCCTATGATTTTGTGGAAGTGTTTGTGATGGGAGAATAAGGCTATTTAAGGGCTGTGTATCATCAGACAGGCTTGCAGTGCATGCAGGTTTCCAGTATGGCTGTGTTTCTGTGAAATACTTTCTGTGTGGTATAATTTTTTTCAATCATGCTTTGGGTCATAAGACATCGGTTAATGCATCCTTTCCCAAACAAGTGCCAGCAAAACCTTTATACTCTGCCCCAACATGGGCTATTCTGTATATGCTACCTTTTATTAAAGAAATATTTTGGAACAATCGCAGAGAGTTTTTAATAACGTTATTGGCACTCCAGCCTTCTGCCTCTAAAGCCAGATGACTTGGGGCTCTGTAAACACCGGCAACACTTTCTTCATGTCGGTAGCCTTATTGACTTCAACTCTGTACAGTACCTGTAGCAAAACCAAGAGTGCAACTCAACCACATGAATAGGGTTCTTCTTTTTTCCACTTTAAAATCTTTCACCGTACATCATACTGTCATAATTTTATGTTATAAGAAAGCTCAGGAATTTCCAGCATGACAAGCAAGCATCCCGCAGGAAAGCTAAAATTCCCCCCTCACTCAGTGGAAACCTCTCCACCCTTCATTTACCTCACGGAAAATCTTCGAGCTGGTCCCAAGCAAGTCTTGTGTTGAACCTTGGCTATTGCAGTCCTGGACAAGTCAGAAGGCCTAACATGAGGACTTAACCCAACTGCCTTGCACAATTTCAGAAGTTTTCTGTACAGCTTTCCCAGTCTGATGCCTGCTGGATGTCAGGAGCTGGATGGCAGGAGACATGGTAGTGGTGGTGGTAGTGGTTGCCTCTTGGGCTACCTGATGACATAAAGTACTGTAGACCTTTAACTACCTGCAGAATCAGAGATTTGGTAGGAAAGGAGGGAGTTTTTACCTGGCAGGTCAAATTAAAAAAGGAAAAAAAAATTAAATGGCAGCTGCTGTTAGCTGTTTTGTGCTTGGGAATAGGGAGAGCAAAGCCAACAGAGAAGGGTATGAGATGGGACAGAAAATGCAGGTGACTATGTCTGGAAGGCATAAAAATGTAATTTAGTATGCAGCTTTGCAATTTATCACATACCGATCACCCTGCATGTGTTGTGGATGAGTGTGTGCAAACAGACAGGAGGATGCTGAGGGCATGCGGATACACGCGGACCTGCGTGCACATGGTGGGGCCATGGGGAACCCTCTGTGGTACCTCGAGGACCGCCACTGTGACCACCACCACTGCCTTTTTGGGGCTGGAGGCAGCCAGGTGCTCCCGGGAGGTTTTACGCCAGCACGGTGACAGGAGCAGCATGCTTTCCTGAGCGCCTGCCAGCCGACTTTTCTCTCCCGAGTGAGGGAGTGCAGGGGGTGCTGGCTTTTCCCGCTCACTGGGGTGCAGGCAGTGCAAGAGTGAACCACCTCCAGCTCCTGCCCCACCACTTCCGGACTCCCTCCATGCAGCACCAGGGAGGCAGAGCCCGTCCTTCCCATTACTCAACATGCTGCTGCTGTAGAGAAAATAGATGTTGCCAACCCCTCCAACCTGGCAGGGCTCCCTTGGCAGCTGTGTGGCTCCATCTGAAAGCAGTGGGGCCAGGCAGATTTGGGGGTGTCTGCAGAGGGAGGGCAGGGCAACCGTCACCTTCTGGTGGGTGCCATGCAAAAAGCCCCCAGTCCCCACATGCTTTTGCCTGATCCATTTTGGAGAGGGAGGGCCAAGACCAGGACTGGGAACAGGGGCCACCCTCAGGCTTGTTGTTGCGGCTGTTCACAATGCTGTGTGTTAGCAGGAAACGTATTTTGGATTTGTTGCTTTGCCCCTCTTCTTGCTGCACTATGAGGGAGGGAGCATCCCGCATTCTACATCCTGCATTCTGCATCCTGCATCCCGCATCTCACATCCCCTGTCCTGCATCCCACACCCCTTATCCTGCACCTTGCATCCCGCATCCCACGTGGGACCCAGCGTAAGGAGGAGCGGGAGCCCTGCCCGGTGGCACGCAGTGTGCTCCCTTGGTGCTGGGACAATTAGAGGGGTCCCGGGCTGCTTTAATAACAGGCTGCCCTGTGTGCTCAGCTCAGTCACAACAAAAGGCATGGTCACTGCTGTCAAGGGAAGGATGTCGCGACAGTGCTGGCCGTAACCAAGCTCCTGGCTTTGTGCCGGCTCTGAGAAAACCTTGAGAGTGTGGACGAGACAGCAGCCCCAGGGTGCAGCCTGCCCAGCCCAGCGAGCCCAGGACAGGGACACAACGCCTTTGCCAGCCGGGCTGTAAACAAGCACCTGGCCGTGCGTCTGGCCTGAGTCAGCCCCCGGCTTCCCTCCCTGCCGCCAAGGCTGGAGGAAACTTGGGAGGCAAAGTCCCTTCCCAGACTGCCAGTCCCTTTGTCGGGAGCTGGGCGGAAAGCCCGTCGAAGTTGAGGAGGAGGAAATGTGCGCCGAAAACTGAATTGCAAAGTAGAAAGGCAATTTTGGCTTAGCCAAAGTGTCCTGAATTTCTTACTTGGGAAAATAAAAATCATGGTGTGAATCTGCAGCTTAAGAGCCTTCCTAAAAGTGTCAATAATTTCCATATACAAAGAATTTATTTTAGCCTGGGATTTCAATGGAAAGTGATTCGACTACAGTAAGTAGGACCACTTTATTGCTGTTCACAAATTCACATGCATTTATTCTGCTGAAAATTTGATATAGGGCATTTTTTGTATTCCCATTTATCGCTTGCCAAGAAATAATTAAGAATAGGAGCTAGAAGATTAATTTTAAATAAAAAATCTTCTCAAATGAAAATGTCAGGTCATAAAAATTCCTTTTAAATCATAACAGCATATAAATCTTTGAAATTAACCATGTAATTACAATGTCTATCAACTTTTACCTTGAGCTTTGAGCCTCTCTTTTTAATCTCCCATTCTTTTTTAATGAATAGCTATTTTGAAATTAAAAAGTACTGTTCATTACACATGCCCCACTATAATAGGGTTTTTATCATATTTGCTCTATTTAAAAATACTTGCTACTTTGTAATTATTCACACGCCGATCCCTTCCTATATTGAGTAGAAAATAAAAAATGAAATAGAAGTCAAAGGTGCTTTAGAGCTGAATGATTTACACAATTCATTAAGGACGGTGATTTTTCAGTTAGCATCAGATTAAATGGTTACTTACTCTCAAATAGCCCTTGGGGAGTTGAATTGCTGGGTAGCAAACAGATTAAAGTTTGCATTGAAAGAAAAATTGAATTCAGAGGTAATCAATAGCATAATAGGGGCAGTGAGTGGTGCCTGCTGCCTGAAATGAAATTACCATATTTTTAATCTTAATTTTCCACTCTGTTTATCTGACAGTGTGGATGTGCAATCCAAACAGATAATGAGAGAGTGGGATATTGACACTGCTGTCCTCTGGAGTGCTTGTTTTCAGTGATTAAATGCTGTGATCTGTGATTACTTTGTGCAGGGATGTCAGAGCTGCTGGCCAGGACTATGGGAGGGACACTAGCTCAGCAGCTGTAGCTCTCTGGTCTCTCAGGTCCTAATGTCTGAAATTCATTTTCTGCTGGCTATACGGGGGGAAAAAATTGCCTATTTATGTATATACTTCTGCTGCACAAATTACAATAATTAATCCCATTACTATTGTTGTCCTGATTCAAAAAACGTTTAATTAGATCAATATGTAGTGCACCCTCTCTGTAAGCTCTATATTAATGAGCCACCGAACTTGTGAGGGATAGTAAGACATGAGTTATTATACAAAGCATGACTAACAAAGTTTGGAGGTAAAGTGAATTATCTTTGTGGCAGAAGAAGACGGATAATGGAAAGCATGATTGTATCAGAGATCCAGCAAAGCCAGTTGGTGCAGATATATGGAAATCTGAAATGTAAATAATACCCATTGTAAGTATAACATCCGCAGTCTTTTAAAATGCAAATGTAATGATAGAGATGTTTTTGTAAAAAACATAGAAGGATTTGGGAACAAAACATGATTTTAAAATTGTAATACATTAACATAGCTAACACAACTGGAAGGCAGAAAAATATAATGACGCAACCTCCTCTTGACAAACATCCTCAGATATTTCTTAATTCCATGGAATATGAAATCTCAAAATATTCCTGGTGTTTGTTGCTTAACCCAAACGTGGTGTGAGCCATTTGCAATTGGATTAGAACCGTCAAGATGGTATGTTCAGTATCAGGGCCAGATCCTGCCTGATAATGGGATTACTGGCATGAAGCAAGGTTATTTGTGTCCCTCAGCCTTGCAGGGATCAGGCCCTGGAAACAGAATTTAGGAAGCTTTTAAGTGTGTGCATATGTGCCTGTGTGATGGATGGGTGGGTTACTTGAACCAGAGTATGTCAGGTCTTGGCAGTGTATTTATCGGTGACAACTATCATGTTCTCTGGAGGATTAGCATCTCTCTATAATACAATTTCCACATTTGATTACAGTCTGAATTGGACTTCTTGCTGTTCTATCACCAACACTAGTAGGTTCTCCTTGTGCACCCTCCCAAACCTTTGTATCAAGGATTACTTTGGTCTAACAAGAGAGGTTAGTGTTTTAACCAGTCATTAGCTGTTCAGCTATTTTTAGGTTTTGGGTTTGTTTGTTTGGGTTTTTTGTAATCTTTTACTACAATACAACATAGAAGGCAAGGCTTTATTTTCACAAGTGCTGGGTTCTCATTAATGTCTGCAAGGTTTTACTCTTCCTGAGAATTAGGTGCAGTATAAAGAGCTGAAGGACCCCTGAGCACAGCTCTGAGCTGTAAGCACAAGACCCTCGCTCTCTGTGAGTATCTGCATCTTCATGGGGGTCACGTTTCTGGATCTCTAGCTTGACAGCGGGCAAGGAGGGTACACCTCACAGCAGATAGTTCAAAAATGTCCAAAAGTCAGATCCTTCTTTCCTTGCATGTATAGATGCATGCATGTATGCACTAGATGAACAGCAGATTGATTTACAGGGATGAAAGCTGCAGTGTACAAGCATCCTCAAACTTTGCCCCTCCATAGTTATTTCTACAAGTTGGAGCAGGGATATAATGCATGAGCTGATGTACAGCCGTTCTCTGATCAGGTGTTCTTCACCAGGCACAACTCTCTTTGCCCTTCCCCTTAAAACTAATTCAAACAGATCTAACGATATGCTGATTCACTCTTAGTTTTACCTTCCCCTCTCTTTGAACACAGTTTGGAGGCTCAGGTGAAAACAACACAAAAGAGCTTCTTTACCTAGAGAAACCAAATCTTGGGACCTCTGTAAGATCTTCCCTGAAGGCTCAGAGAAAGCCCAGTGTTACTTATAGGGAGCAAAAATAGTAAAACAACTGCTACTCCAAAAGAAAGAGGAAATTGCCACAGAAATACCACCCCACATATCAAAAACTTACACATGGCAAACAAAAGGAGTATCTGTAGTATAAAATACATTTAAGATATCAAACTGAAATTGATGTAATGAGATTTCCTCCATTGCCTTCCTTAAAGAAGTACTTTTTTGTAGGAGTACTTTTTGGGGAACATATTCCTATCCCAGAGAAACTGAGACTGGAAGGGACTTCAGAGGGAGATGACAAAGGATGATAAATCAAAAAAAGACTTTGGCATATGTGTGTGTGTGTCCCAGTATGGGGGTTAGATTACACACTGTGTAATGCCCAAAGGTGCAGATCCAGAATAGCCCATTTTAGTTTCTACATATGGTAAGAATTTAGAATCTGATACAAAGAAATATAATAGAGCAGAATGTAGCTCAGTGCATGCTAACAGAGATATCTGCAAGTGTTTGTTAATCCCTATTAATATTTTTTTCTAAGTAAATCATGATTGGTCATGTATCTTGCATGATGCTGTTCTTCTACCCTTACTTAATGCTTACGCGCTCTGATGCAGCACTACTGAAACTAATGGAAGTTTTATCACTTACTTCTGTGGCAGCAAAACAGGGATCAAAATGCACGTGGAGATTTCCCCAGTCTTAATTCCGTATTAGTGACTGACCCAGTGAGAGGCTGGCTAAGACTAGGACAGTACCATGAAAGCAATTGATTTTTTAAGGGCACTCTTTTTTTTTTTTTTTTTTTTCTGATTTCAAACCTTGTTGTTGGCTCAAATGAGATAATTATACAAGTATTTCTAGCATGAATAGTCATGCATGCTAAATTATAATGCCTTTTCCAATGAATACTTAACTATATGACCTTGAAATTTCCTTTTTTTTGCAAATGCTTATGTCAGTAAAATTAAAATACACTACAGTGCTTGGAAAGTGAGTGTAAAAGAGGTGTGAGTGTGGCAGAAGCAAGTCCAGTTAAATGTCTGATCAAACATTCATGACAGTATTCACCCACCTTTAGTAAGAAGACAGTATCCAAAATATTCACATAATTATAACCCATGCTTTCAGCAGACATTTAAGATGACATTATTCTCATATTAATCTTTGAACAGTGCATTGAGGTGATACTTTGTCACCTCCATATGGTCAATGACATGAGTTCCCCTCAGAATTGCCAATATCTCACTGAGTCACTTGCTTTACCATATTTCTTTGAAACTGTTTTCTCCTGAAATTACTATATCTGCCGTGTTTGTCACATCCATTAATATAAAATACAATGAATTAATATTAGCAATATTTTTTAAAATTGCTAAAAAGTCTTGACATGAGAAACTCCTTTGATTCATGACGTGGGGTGCAGATTTGCTCTTCTTATTCTGCAAACTATTTTAGATAAAGATGACATGGAAAGATAGGTGTTTTGCACAGTTATGTAGAGTTTACAAACCCGCTGAAGTTGAGGAGCTTCTTTGAGGCTAGTGAAGTAAGAAACTATCTAGAAGAGATGTCAGTAGGAGAAGCAATATGGTTGCAGTTTTTTCCCATATATTAACACCCAGCTACTATTTGTGAAAAATTATAAACTCAGATGTGAGTAACACTTAGTCCTTCAGCTTTCTTTAAAACACGGGCATCTATAGTCATTATTGCTCTTTGCATTGTGTTATCTGTACATGCATCAAACTCCTTATCAGCACTTTCAGATGCTGAGCTCTGAGACTCGGCAATATTGCTAATAAACACCCATTGAAATGGAAAGTGGCTAAAAAACTGTTTGAACTTCTTTCCTGCCTTCTGACTATAGAGGTATAGTCCAAGCAAACGCTGGGGTTTATAAGAGCACAAAAGCTTTCTTCTGCCCATGTACCTGCAGTCACCATTTTAAGTATATTGAGCTTCAGAGCACACAAAGGAGAGGCAGAAAATCCAAACCAATCTCTTCCCTTTCACTCCTTAAATCCTGACATGCTCCATCACCTCTTCAAAATAGTGAGCTGCCCTGCCCCAAAATGGAGAAAAGAAACAAAATCAAATGCAAAACAATGAAGAAGGGATAATCTGATCTTTAAATAAGGAGACATGTTGCTTGGGGCTTAAGCAGGGTAAAGTTTCACAATGATGTCACCTTCTTCTGAGAACGTGACCCCCATGAGAGGTGAAGGGTGAAATATAAATACCGCTAATCCATTGTGTTTGTATATCTCTTAAATATGTGCCAAGTTTGGCATGGCTGACTCCACAACTGTCTGGCAAACTAGGAAGTCTTCACTACAGGCTTTGAATGGGCAGTATTCATGGAAATTAAATGGCTGCTTTTTTTTTTCTGACTGAAATACAGTTCACTGATGCATTTTTTCTTTAAAAATAGGCCATTTTTTTTGTTTCATTTCTGACAAAACTAAGTCTGATTTTCACATACAAAACCAGAGAAGTCATTGCTTTTCATTCAGACAACAACATCCTCCAGATGTAGTGGTTTCCACAATGCTAAGTTAAAAGTCATGTATGTGAAGTCCATTGTTTCTTTCTTTGTTTTAAATATCTGCTCCAATCAGATTGACTTTCATGAAAGTCATGTTGTCTGTGCATTAGAGGGTCTCAGAGTGGATGACACAATGGTCTCTCCTTGCCTGGTTGTCTATGTGTTGTAAGGTGGAAGAGAACTACAACAGTACAGTTTTCTATTTTTAATGAAATATATTGATAATAGAAAAGTTTTAAGATTTTTTTTAAGGATATCAGTGGGTAACATTTGTTTGCTATTGGAATGTCCTTGGAGAGAGCCTTGTGTTAGTGTAGTAGGAGCAGAAATGGAAACTGGTTGAGAAACCGCTGTCCAAGCTCTTTCTATTGTCCACAGGATGCCTGTTTGCTTTTAAGATCAGCAACATATGAAGCACAAATATAGGTTGCATTTTAATAATATTTTTATTTAAAAACACAAATGTTTCTATTCATAACAGATGGTAAGAGGACCAGAAGCTGTTGCCCTATCTCACAGAATAGGAGCAAAATCAGTGCTCTGAAACTTGAACCAGGGAATTTGTTTAATCCAGCATTCCTCTGCAGAGAACTTTACTGAGCGGGACACAAAGAGAAGGAGGATGAAGGAGAAAGAAGAAATACTTATTAATTTTTAAGAGGAAAGACAGCCTTTGGCAAAATATTGTACCCCAGGATGCACAACTTTTCTGTGCAAGGGCAGATCCTGCAAAATCCTTTTCTGTGGACTTAAATGCTTTTTTGCCCTGCTCTCACCTAACCAGGTCTTCTCTGCCACTCGTTCTCTTGTTTTTACTACATGAAAAAAAGTTTCTTGTTTTCGTTGGTAAGGGCTTTCAAAATCTGCTGTCATCCAACCTGTCATCTCTATTTTAAGTAGGTCCCCACTAGTTTTGACTGGGCAAAATGTTGCTCTTTTCCATGTTAAATTTTTCCACAAGTACTCTTGGACTTTTTCTAGTGCCTGGAAAAAGTTTCCTGTGATGATCTCAAGATTATCAGTCAACACTGATTCTTTTTGTTTCTTCAGGTTCTGCCTTTTCCTTGGAGTTTCTGTAGTCCGTGCAGTACTCATCAAAACCAAGGCCTAACCCAAGGCTGAGGCTTCTGGTTGGTCTGATAGTACCAATTCAGTAATACCTAAATCAGGAAAAGCTAAATATTTGTACATCACATTGATCCAGTTCCCACAATCATGCATGTACCAGTCTTCACTGCTGAAACTGCAGTCTCTGAAGAGTGGGAACTGTTTTTCACTCTCCCCACATGCAGGGAGGTGGATAAAAGTTATGTAGCAACTCACTCAGGTGCCTGAACATGTGTCTAAAGTGATTTTAGATGTCTTAAAGCATCTAAGACATCCATGTGGGCTGGGAGGCATGACACAGGACCAACAGGAGCCACTGTTGAGAGGCCATGAAGGCCAGGTAAGATACCCTAAAGCAGCTGAAGTGACCCTGTGCACCTCTCATTCAGCTGTGAACCCCACCAGAGTGACTTTCTGTGAGCCATGTTAGACTGTTGTGTCAGGCTGGAGTGCGTCAGTGCACAGGTACCCCTCCAAACAGGCCAGAAAGTCTGCCAGCAAAGAGGAATATTAAAGTTTCAGCCTAACTTTTATTTAGCTTTTAATTAAGCCACTGGCTGCGTCTAGACTACAGGACCTGGGACTGCTGCCAAACGCCTGTGCGTGGCATGTACCCACCCTGCTGCATCTTGGCTCCAGCCTGGGGCACGATGCCCATGTTCACCGCCCACAATGCCCGGCCCTGTCGGGACCCCCAGCACACACTCATCAGTGCTGAATTTGGGCGACCATGACCACCACTCCAGGAGTCTCACAATTCACAGCCAAAGGCTAGTGAGGACACGGCCTCTGTCATCAAAATAGAAGATGACTATTTTCTAGATAGTTTTATAGCCCCCTCAAACACTAGGTTGAAAATGTTGAAAAACAGTCTTCTAGACATGCTAATGAAATACTAATAAAATAATACAGCCAAGTCCCACTAGCTTTGAGAAATTAAGCAGACAGCTGAACTCAGCCTTATGGTAAAGTTAAGTGACATTTAGCAACTCTGGACACACACCAATTATCTGCATTAGCAGAAGGTAAAGCCAAATGTACCCTGTGTGATGAACCAAAGATATGGATGAAGCTATCAAATGCAAGAGCTTCTCATTAGGCAAAATGAAGAAGTTGGGTCACTACTTAAAAGTCAACAATTTTCATTTGTTGACTCAAGTCGTAGATCTAACTTGCTACAAAAATTGTATTTTCAGTCTCATTTTGCATTAATATACATTTAAGGATATCTCCTGGGATGGACTCAGCATCTGAGGTACAATCTAGGTAACTTCATGGTGTGGTTCACTCTGTACATGGATTAATACAAGAGAACTGTGAGGAGGAGAAAGGAAACCTTGCCTGGGAAGCAATGGGAAATAGAAGAACTGGGAGCAGGATTCAATGGCAGTCTAAGGACAAGGACAGAGCAAGCAGCAAAAATCTAGAAACTTGTATTGCCTGAGTAAATCAACTCCTATGTACTTCATATCAGCACTTTTGCAAGGGTGGTGTATAGTTCTCAATTTAGAAGTGGATTGCAAAAATAGTGCAGGCTCATGATGTCAGAGTCCCTCTTCCCCCTGAAATGTATGTGCCAGCTAGAGGTGGTATTCACCCAGACATGAATGAGAGACAGGGACAAGCAGTTTGAGACAAGATTCATCTCATCACAAAAGGTGCATCTAAATGAACTTTTGCCTAAAAAGTATGCATTTTTCTCCCTTGACTGAGATGAAACTTCAGAGAAGTTGGCTTATGTGCAGCCATCTAAAGATCAGGAAAGAGAAAGCTGGTGCAGATGTTCCCTGCCAAGCAGAAGGAAGCTGCCCATAATCCTCTGCAGCTTCTCCTCATGGTCAGGTCTACCCACTGAGCAGAAGTCAAGCTCCCTGCTTCTCACGGACATGCAAACAGGGACGCTCCACCTGACACCTTCATTTTACTGGCAGGTCCAAACCCTGTGTTTGTTTTGAGGAACAGAGACTGCCATGTGGTCAGAAAGGCACTGAGATAGATAGCATGGACAAAAGAATGTCCAGTCATCGCTTTGTGGTTATTGGTGTGAAAACATCAGCCTGGGGCTTTACAGGGCAGCCTCCAGTGGACACCAAACCAGCAACATCATCTGAAGACACTCCAAGAGCAACCCATCTGCCCCTGTTTTTGGGTAGGCAAGAAAGTGTCTGCCGCTAAGGATTCCCACCTAATTTCCAGCACTGAAGAGTAGCTATACTTCAGAGATGGACCCATTTTAGAGATCAAAGGAGGAAGCAAATTCCCTTGTTGTTCGTACAGCTGTTCTACCTAAAACCTTGTATAATAAAGAATTACTGGCAAGACAGACTTTTTTCCTGGAGTAAAAACTTGCTATCAATCTAAGAAAAACAATTTAGAACTGAGACACCTGCCATAATACTATTTTCATTTGATACTGTATTTCATTTGAGCTTGACTTTAAAAGGACATGTGTGCCTGTGTGCGTTAGAAAAACGGTAGATTTAACTGTGGAAAGTGGAGTCAGCAGTCATGAAAAGTTTTACCATGTGGCAAGTATATAATCTCCCTGTAACACCAGACCATAATATATAATATATAGCTGGGAACCAAGCAGAAAGGAGAAAATCAGTCATTTACAAGTAGTCCCTTGTGTCGTACCTTTATTACAGAAAGGCTTTGCATACAGTCTGTCTTGCCAGCGTTAGTGTGCCACTCTGCAAATGAAAGGGAGGAGGACTGCACAGGCAGAGGGCTTCCCAGACAGAGGTTATAATTTCTCTCTCTGTTAATGGTGAGTCCCATGAAAAATAATTCACAGTGTGGGGCATGTAACCTACTGCATATATGGGTTAGCAGTGATATAGAGCTCTGATGATGCTGGCAAATGAGAAGTTATAGCAACTAACCGGGATGGCTGCAGGTCTTACAGGTATCACTCACATTTGGATCAATACATAACAGCAATTCACATGCATTTCCTGGACCAGGATCTTTAAAATTTTACTGCCTACAATTGTACAGCTATTTGGGATAATTCTTCCTAGGTGCTAGCAGTGGTAGTAAATGTTTATATTTATATTATGGTGGTGTCCAAAGGAACCAGTAGGGGAGCATTATGCATAGAACTGTATAAAAAAGAAAAGATATAATCCCTTCCCTGTGGAGTTAACCGTCTAGAGGACACAAATAAAGGGTAGAAGAATGGGAATAAAATGTACATGCAAATCAGTATAGGAATGAATTGGGACAGCTTTGTGAGTTGTAAGATTTTTTTTTTATTATTCCTTTAAGGAAGAGATAAAGGTACACAATGGTTGCTATCAAGTCAGTGGGAAATTCTAGGGGACTGGAATTCATTTTTGTTTCAGAAAAGTGCGTTTATCTAAACTTTCTACTGTCATTGGGGAGGATATTTTTGTTTGGTTTGGATTTTTTTTAAATAGAGGAAGGGGAAAAACCATAAATCATAGCAATTTCTGCTTCTTTGGATGTGTAAGCATTGGACCAGGAATTTATTATCTATAATATGCCAAAGAATGAGCCATAATTTGCAAGTCATGTCTATATACGTTCAAGCCGCATAAGAGATCCAACTGATGGTCACTGTCACACCTGGCTTTAGTATGGGGCTCACACGGATAGCATATCAGCTGCACCCCCTGGGAGGGACATCCATTCCTCTCCTCATGGGGCTGCATAGAAAGCAAACCTCCCAGAAGCACACATACGCACCTGATGAACAATTCCTGCTCCCTTAAATAAAAAAATGAAAGAAAAAATCAGGGTTAAATTATGCATCTCCCCTTTCCAAGCCCCGGTGGAAGAAGGGGAGGAGAGGGTCACCCTGCCTTTGGGGAGGTTGTAGGGTTGACTGCCATTGCTCCTGGCTTGCCACCTCTGTGGCATTACTCTGCAGCTGAGGGGGACAAGCAGGGACGGGGGCTGCCCCTGTCCCAAATCCATCCCTGCTGTCCACAGGAGCAGCCCTGGCGGCAGGCGAGCTCCAGCAGGAAAATAGAGCATTAAGATTTGGTATTTAGCTCCTGAGTTTAGCTCCCTCAATTGTTGATTGTTTACCAGTTAAAGTGGAGTTCTTGGGGTGGATATTAGCAAAGTAGGAATTAATTAGGCAATTTCTGTAATCCTGTCAACACTGCTCTGGCTTGCTAGCACTAGCTGAGGCATTTTCTCTTTTTCGTCTTCTTTATTCTGAGCATTTCCCAGGTAACAGGGAAGGCAAAGAAGATGACAGCCTTTTAAAACTGCCTCCCTATAACTTACCTTGACAGTGAGATGAAACTGCTTTTTCTCATGTTTTCTTGGCATAATCCCTTCTCTCTCTTTTTTTTTTTTTTTCTTCATTTCAAGGAAACCTGTAATCCTGGACTGATCTAAAGGATCCTTGCTTTGCACATATCTGTGTCTTATAAAATGTATTCTTCATCACTCTCCAGGAAAAAACATGTCCTAAAACACTGGAGCAAAGCAGAGCTTCAAGCGACACAGTAACAATTTCATTGTTTAACTTAAATAATGAAGGCTTTGGGGTTCTGGTTTTTATTTTTAAATGTTGGAAGTGAAATATGGTAGTGATGTTTGAGTTATGAACAATGTCACATTCTTTTTCTGCTTAGGAGTCAATACAGTGATGTTCTGGGCTACAGTGCTTTTAGCTGTGGGTATTACTGATTAGCTAGATTTTGGGCATAAATAGGTAAAAAGAAGGATGTCAAGGAACACTAATGCTTTTTTGTGTGCTACTTTATGGAAAATTTGATTCTTGTTTATTGTAGTTTGTCCTTTTCCTACATCACAGGAGTAAGAGTTGATTAAAGAAACAAAGAGCATGCACAAGCATAATATAAAGTTGCTAACTTAAATTTACATAACTTAAATTCTTAGTTTAAGAGACATAAATAAGGAAAATATCCCTCAGGAGTTCAAACAAAAGTTCTTTGGATTTTGTCTTTTCAACATTATAAACAAAATCCTCATTGCACAAAAGCAGAAGAAAACTTGAGACTATAGCTGCAGGAAGGGGAAGAAGGAGGTTTAAGTTTCTGAGACATATTAGAAATTCATTCTAAAATTAGAAGGACAGACATTATTATCTTTTCTCACCCTAAATGACTTTGTCTGTTTGTTTGTTTCTTTTAAGAGGCTGCAGAGAGCTGCTCCCTTGGAGAAGGCTGTTTGGTAACTACCAGTGGCTCTTGCTAAATAACCAACAAGGACAATCTCCTCCTGGTTGAGTCAGGTGAGAAGTGGATCTCTTTTTCATTCCCACTCTGGGTGTTCTTTTTGTTTCTCTGCTTTTACTGCTGTTTCTGCTTATGGCATAAACCCTGTCTCCCTCCCCTGCAATAATTTTCATGATATCTGGGTTTAGTACTATATTTTTAAATTTCCTTTTCTTCTCACAGTTTCTTGTTTAGTCTGTGCACACAAATAATAACACCTCCTCACAGCTGAAAGTATTACAATTCCCCAAAGAGCTTTCTGTTTTCTAGCTCGGAAATAAAGCACTACAGGTGTGTTTGCAAGTGTCAAGTGAAAAAAAACCAAACCAAAACAAAACAACATGGAAATGGCAAAAACAATAGCAGCATTAGAAAGGTTTGTTTATTCATATGATAATGGGCAGCTTTAATGTGAACTTTTTACATAGTCAAGCCAGTGAGATCAATTTAATCCGGGTGGGTTATTCTTCTCTTAGTGTAAAAGACCATTGATTCCTTCTATTGGCTCAGTGAGGGAGCTCTTCAGCATAGTGGCACGCTGAGGAAACTAGTTGAAAGCCACTGAAATCAGCAGGAGCCTTTTAATTGACTCTGAATCAGGTCCCAACACTGTACATAACTGCTCTCCTTTTGCAAAGCTTTCTGTTTCTTGAAGACAATTGAATTATCTAAATAAAACTTTATTTTCCCATTTAAATATTCTGTGCAAATCGATTCTTTGTGGAGAAATATCTTGCTTGCACTACATCTTCTGTGTGCTTAAACTCTGCAAGTGTTGCCATTTATAAACACTTCATCATCCTTTGTTCAGGTGACTAATTATAATAAAATATATTTTATGTATAAAACAGTATGAGACTCCTTTTTATACATTTCATTTAATTACTTTTTACTGTGACAAATCACATTGTTAGAAATGTACTAACAGATGGGGTGGATTTTAAAGTTGGTATAAATTATGACTCCTTAATTTTTGCAAGTGTTGAAGAATTTAATTGTCTCCATTCAGATTTTTGGCTTAACTCCTGTGGTTTGACTTGTTAGGATTCCAGACATGCAACACAAGGAGCAGGGAATTTCTGGACTATGCAGCGTCTTTTGGGGAAAAAAAAAAATCCTAAGGAAGTTAAGACAAAAGGAAGGTCTGAACAGAAATGCTCAAAATGGCCTGTCCCAGAGCAAGGGTTAGGATGTCGAAGCGCTCTTGTTGAATAGACCTGCTTGTTAGGGGCAGCAGAAGCAGGACTCTCTTGTGTTGCCCACATACCAGGTGCAACGAAATAAAGGCTCTGAGTGTGACCCCAGTCCAGGAGTGGGAGAAACTCTTATCCAAGAATAAAATCAGAGCTTGGGTAGCGACAACTAGCTGTAAAACATAGTTAGGAGTGAAACACTGCTTCAGGGTGCCTTTTTCTTTTCCTTTCTTTTCTTTTCTTTTCTTTTCTTTTCTTTTCTTTTCTTTTCTTTTCTTTTCTTTTCTTTTCTTTTCTTTTCTTTTCTTTTCTTTTCTTTTCTTTTCTTTTCTTTTCTTTTCTTTTCTTTTCTTTTCTCTTTCTCTTCTCTTCTCTTCTCTTCTCTTCTCTTCTCTTCTCTTCTCTTCTCTTCTCTTCTCTTCTCTTCTCTTCTCTTCTCTTCTCTTCTCTTCTCTTCTCTTCTCTTCCTCTTCCTCTCCTCTCCTCTCCTCTCCTCTCCTCTCCTCTCCTCTCCTCTCCTCTCCTCTCCTCTCCTCTCCTCTCCTCTCCTCTCCTCTCCTCTCCTCTCCTCTCCTCTCCTCTCCTCTCCTCTCCTCTCCTCTCCTCTCCTCTCCTCTCCTCTCCTCTCCTCTCCTCTCCTCTCCTCTCCTCTCCTCTCCTCTCCCCTCCCCTCCCCTCCCCTCCCCTCCCCTCCCCTCCCCTCCCCTTTCCTTTCCCTTCCTTTCCTTTCCTTTCCTTTCCTTTCCTTTCCTTTCCTTTCCTTTCCTTTCCTTTCCTTTCCTTTCCTTTCCTTTCCTTTCCTTTCCTTTCCTTTCCTTTCCTTTCCTTTCCTTTCCTTTCCTTTCCTTTCCTTTCCTTTCCTTTCCTTTCCTTTCCTTTCCTTTCCTTTCCTTTCCTTTCCTTTCCTTTCCTTTCCTTTCCTTTCCTTTCCTTTCCTTTCCTTTCCTTCCTTCTTCTCAACTATCCTTCAGTCTGCTCAGCAGCTGTGTTACTCTTGGTACTTCACCCTTCCTCCTTCACTCTCACAGAGCAGATCTTCATCCTGCCACCTGAGCAGATGGACCAACATGAGCAAAGCAATGTTTCTCACTCACTGTTCCAATCCTGTCACTATTCTTCTCAAATCCCGCCCCCCACATCCTTTAATATATATTACTCCAAACCCTGCTCCTGGTGCTCCTGGAAAAGCCACCATGACCAAATCTCCATTTATGACCTTTTCACAATTTCCTTTCTCCACACTTCATTTTACACCATAGCTGTTTTGCAAACTCTGCCTGTTTACACCCTGTGCTGTGTTTATGACTGGCAGTAAGTTGTCTAAACATAGGTGTAGAGTCCCACCTAGCCTTAAGCTATACTGTAAGGGTGTGGGTCATATCAGCAAACTCTACACAGCTGTCTTGGGTACAGTTAGACATCTACAATGACTCTGGGTGTTTGTGTTTTGTCAACTGCGTACTACCCCATGTGAATGAACACAAGCTGCCTTTAGTGACTGAAAAACTGCATTGCACGGCCACATCTCAGGCACCTGCAGCTTCTTGCAGTGCTCACGATGGTCTTCAGACTGCCCAAGCTTAAACTGCTTGAATAGCTCATTTCATCAGGCAATATCAGGGCTCTTCAGGAAGGGTCTCCTTGGTCATGTGATGATCACAAAAATATGTCAATGGGAAACAGAGAAATGGCTAGGTTTCCCAGAGGAACCAACTGAGCATGACTGACCCAACTGCTTCGATGTGTCCCATCAGCCCCTGAAGTGATGCCCTGCAACAATGTTTGCTTTCCTGATAGGTCTGCACTTGGCACACCATTCCCCTTTTGGATCCAAAATGCTCTTGTAGTACTCCCCAGACGTCTCCTCTCTCCGTCACCTGAAGAAAGGCTTGTGCCCATGTTTTCCAGTGGGTGGAGGACTTATGCCTGTGTTCAAAATGAAGTAGGGATATTATTTACATTGGTACTTGCTGTTTACAGTGCCACTTGTCTGCCAATGAGGCTTCATTTGTACATAGAGTACACACAATGAAGAGCAGCCATACATGTGTGTGGAATAAATTCCACTACATGTGCTATTCTACTTCTGAAGATAAAAATCACGTTAAATTAATGAGGAATGTCATAAAGTCCTAGCAAGTGATTAAGCTCATAGATCTGTGGCTGTAAGGCTGCGGTGTTGACTAGCAGGCTATGTTTTTTTCCATGCCTGCCAGTTTTGAACTGGTATTAGAGAATTTCAAAACTCTGGATTTAGAGTTTGGTTTTAAAAGTTCAGCGGATTCAGAGATTAGGAAGAACTAGTCCAGCTTCTGCACCCATTATCTCATGATTTAAATGTTCTCTGTTTTACATTAGCTAATGATTTAAGTGTCATTAGATATCTTTGTATGACATCCAACATGAAATAATCAACTAGCTTAGTGTAACATTGGTCCCATCAATCAAACTCCCTATTCCTCCCACAGCATTGTTAATGAAATGTTGGTAAGAAAGCCCACAGACGCGAGTATAGCATTAGAATTAAGGGGGTGAAAGGTGACATTTCATTATTCAATTTTTTTTGTCTTGGAGTCCCATTTCATTTCAACAAACTGTCCAGAAGGGACATTTGCTCAGAAAATGTTTTATAACTCTTATGATATCTGTCCTAACTGTTATTTGTGTTTAAGCTGATTTGCTGATAAAATAGCAACATTCAATGGACAAGGCATCATCTCCTTTAAAAATATACCTGATGCTGGAACTTGACACGGTTCCTTTGAGGAAGGATCCTGGTAGGTCTTTGTGTCCTTGTGTTCTTTGTGGTGAGATGGCTGCCAGCTCGAGCAAGAGTAGTTTTAATAATAAACTTTGTTGTTACAATGGAGCTAAACACATGCATGACCTCAGAGTTGCTCACAGCCCTTTCAGTGGAGTCCTCATTAAAAGATAACATACCAGCAAATTAAAAACAAAACTGGCATCATTGCACACTCATGTAACAGGGGACTGAATAAGGGGGAAGTGAGCAGCATGGCAGGGCTCTAGACTATTTAGTCACCTTCCTCTCCAATGGTTGAAGCCTCCAGAGAGACAGCGGAGATCTGCTGAAGTGGGAACTGATCAGGCAATAAGGAAAGGCCTTTGGAGAGAGACAGAAAGAGAAGTCAGGGTGGAGGAATGAGCACGGCGGTCCAAGGACCAGTCAGTCAGGAAGGGGTCAGTGTTTGTTTTGTGAAGTTAATAATAAAGGCAAACCCCAGGAAAGGCGTAAAGTTGGAAAGCAAGCCTGTCTGCATGTCTTCTGTTCAAAGCAGAGCAGGGACTCCAGCTGCTTGGAGAGACACCTTTCTTTGAAGCAATTTTGAGGTGAAAATTTCAGCGCTTTGTGTGACCAGTTAAAGCTTTTCTAATTCCCCTTTAATTTGGAGTACTCAGAAAGCTCTCAGCGATTTTGCAGGTAACTGGCAAGCTCTTTGCCATTCTTTAATGAGCTCTTTTCTTTTGCTGAGAGATGAGGATTGAATTATTGTTAATATACACGGAAGAGGGACATTAATTAATTCTGAGGAAAAGAGGATATTTAACCCATTCTTATAATTATCACCTAAAGTACATAAACCCTCAGCTGGGACTGGATTCTTTTAAGACTGTTTCAGGTTATCATGAAGTCTTTTTCAATCAGGCACAAGCTCCATTCAATGCTGTGCAAAAAGCCAAAGTCTCCATTCTACTGCATTGTCCCAATACTGTACTACGCCACAGGCAACTTCATCCAGCCAGCTGTAGTGGAAAGGCTCGAGATTGCTGGTTTTCTCCTCTCTGAAGATTTATGTGGTATTAAATAGGCAAAAAATGCGTCCTTCTGCTTGTGAAGAAAAGGGACACTATAATAGGTTCAGACTTTTTTGTGGAGGAGTCGAAATGTGGCACCAAATTCTGAAAAGGGTTTAATTAACAGCTTGGTTTTGCCAGACTTTTCTAGTGAAGAACTAACTTAGCTTATGGACTATAACTCCAAAAAAGAACTATTGATATGTTAATTGTATATGATTATGAATGGTTATTTATGGCATTGGATCTCTCTGCTAAACCAATTATGCTCTATTTGTGAGATTTGCATTATACTGCATCCATGGCATTTAATTAAACTTCTATTTCTCTTCTTTCTTTTTGTTTCTTTCTTTTTGTTTTCCTTTTCCAGCCTTAAATGTATGATAAACTACACTAGACACTCAGAGGTTAAAGCTGAAATCAGCTATTCATTCGATCACCCTCATGCGCATCCTACTTGGTTTGTGCTGCCCAGAAAATCTTAGCTGTGCCCCCTTAAACGTTAACTTACCAGCTCAAGCTCAATGAATTTTTATAATCATATTTTACATATTTCTAGAACCAGATGGACCAGTCACTCCGTCTCAATTGGTGAAAACCATCTTCTCTATTTTAATGTATGTTTAAATATATTTATATAAACATAAAGGGGATGTTTAAAAACAGTGTAATGGCACAGCATGCTATAATTTGAGTGTTTCTTTTGGTCTCCTTCTGCCAGTTAATAAACAGCGTGTAAAGTCAACGGCATAACCAATGCTCTAATTCAGAACATATCAAAAGGTTTGCGTGGGCGAGGTAAATTGGGCTGATAGTGAGTCAGGAGGTAGCTGGATCCCTCATTTGTTCATTCAGAGAATTTTTAATGTAGAACTAATTTTCAAGTAGTTGAATTTTTGTAAAGGAAATGAAATCCTTAAGGGGGCAATTTAGCTGGAATCCTCTGAAACACAGTTCAACATGGATTGCCTTTTCACAGCTGTTTCATGTGGAAAAGGATCTTAGGTTTTCATTCCCTCGGCACCTGCTTTCTCTTTCTTTTCTATAAGTGCATTACAGTGCACCTATTGAAAGAGCTGATGGGGTTAGTGGAGAAGGGGGTTAAATCATGATATGGGATATACTTTGTTACTCAAAACTTGCTTTGTCTCCTGCTTACGGTGTCACTGCCAAAAATGGTGGTTTGGGGTTTTCTGTGGTTGAAGCGTCCAAAAGTGGGAGTAAAGGGATATATATCCATCCTCTCTGCAGCCCCTCATGTGTACCAGTTGCTGTATTACTGGGGCAGGGTGCTGAGAAATCAAAAGTACAGGAGCTGATCTTCCATTCCACAGATATATATATATATCTCTACACACATGTACGTGTACATATATATATGCACATATATATATATATATAACTCCACTCTCTGCTCAGGTAGTGTCAAACAGCACAGAGCCAGTTCTTCAGTTTCAGAACATAATAATATCCTCTTCCTGGCCACAATGCTATTCATCACAGCCTTTTGCCAAATAACAGGCCTAAGTGGCCTGGAGGTCTTTCTGTGGACACTATCCCAGATTCAGTTTCCCAAAGAACATTTTGAAACATGCCAGTCCTAAAATATTTTCAGTCTTACTCAGAAAAACTCTCACTAACAAAATTCGACTCTCAGACCTCTGTTCTCTAAGATCCCAAGTCCCTTCTGTCTCAGCTGAACTCTCGACAGAAAGGAGTTTTAGTATCTTGCTTGCATCTTAAGTGCACAGTTTAAAAGGTTAAAAACACAAGGCAGGAACAAATTGAAGCTATTTTCTATGTGTGATCATGGGGACGAGAGAACATAGTTAGATCAACTGTATCAGAAGGGAATCTATTTAATTAGGTTCCTTCTAGTGTTACACATTAGCAAATAAAGTAGGACCACTGCAAGAGCATTCATTTAGTCCAGTTGTTGGGGCAAGTACAAAAGTGTTTATCATCATGACATTGCTAAGGAAGCCATTGCTAGAATTTAGTTTGAGATAGCTGAGGAAAAAAAATGTATCTCTTGATTTCAACTGGAACAATTTGCAAATACCCAAATCTTCTATTATTTGAAGGGTTTATTTTATGACACAGAACCTATAGTTACTGCACCCCAAAAGTTCTTTTTTATGATTAGCTGAAGCACAGACAAATCATGAAAAGACAATTGTACACTTTCTTGTGTTGCTTTATGGGCTTTAAGTGCCTACAAAAAAGGATTCCTTATGCTTTAATTTCTCTTTATTTTTTTGACTGTAAAGACCCATGGGGTAAATGCCAGTCCCACAATCCTGCAGTTATATGGTTACTGTCAGCCTGCTCAAATGATGCTTCCTGTTCATTAGGCGTCCTTTCATCTGACAACAATGTACTGGCTTTGCTGCAATTCTTAGTCAACGCCCATCTCTTCAATAGCCTGTGAATAGTATTAAATAGTGTTTATGCTAGCTATTGTTGCCTTTTGTGTGGTTTGTCTAATTCACAGAGAAAAGTCTGCTTTTGTGGTCTAAGGCTGGCTACGTCATGGCACGCCATGTGCCTTCTGATGGGATCCATTCCTGCTGAGTGATAACATTACAGGCCTGAACTCCTTTGCAATACAATCCAGCATTCTTAACACAGTCAATACACTCACAGGCAATCTAGTTTACTCTTTATATTAAGAGGTTTAGGGAGACAAAGCTCATCTAAATACCTGCTCGTGAAACAAATAAGATGAATTCAACCGATTTGAGAATTACTCCCCAGCTCCCACACAACTACACAATGAGCTCCAGAAATCAAAAATTTAAAAAAAATACTGAAGCTGTGCAAGGAATGCCCAAATGTCCCAGGTAGAGTCATTCTGCGTATACACACACACACAGAGCACATTTTAACAAATAAGGTGGCATTATTGTTCCTAGTTATTGTTCAAGATGAGGCTTAATACTAGAGTCAAAGCGGCTGCTTTTCTTTGCTTAAACTACTCACAAAAGAGAAAGGATATTGTATGGATGACTACATTATCCCATAGCTCAGGAGCCTTTGCAGGGCAGGTATGTTGCTGTGCCTTGAAAGGGCTTTTGATGTAAGCAGATCATTAGAGGCTCAATGTGTAACTGATCCTTAGCTGTCTCTGGCTTTTGGTGTATATGGGTTATTCTTGTCTAACCATATGCTCCCTGTTCTAGGTATCTAAAATCTTATTGTTCTCCTTCCCTCCCTCCCTCAATCCCTCCCTCCAGCCTCGTCACTGCACAGCTAAAGTTGGTTTCCAGCTTTGCCTTGGGAAGCATACTAATACATACAAATGCAACTGGAAAGTGAGGCTTACACTGCTAAACAGTGCCATTTGTTTGTCCCAGGAGTTGTTATCCTCCGTGTGTCACACTTTGAACAAGATCAAGAGTAGCTTCTAAAAAATATGTCCATGAAAAGAATGCACACAAATAGTAATTATTACTCAGTAGCTGCTGAAGCTATAATACCCTCCATGGCCAGAAGCAAGCAGGGAGGCAGGGGACAGGGTGGGGCTGAGAGTAGGTGGAGGCTGAACTTTGTTCTCTGTGCATTGCCCTCCTGATCAGCATAACAAAGGAGGTCCATCATACCTGCTCTTCTCTGAGGTATTATGGGCCAGATCCACAAAGGAACTTAGGACTGTAAAGCTCCTGGCAAATGAGAGGTGCTGGGGTGAACACCCATAGACAGCTTGAAGATAGACTTCTCCACCTGAAGTGGACACTCTTTAGAGTCAATTGGAAGAGACTACTTACTTCATCCTCGTGTTCACCTCTGACATCAGTCTGTTGAAGTACATCCTACAAATGCTTATTTCTTGCCACTATTAGTAGAGGTTGGGATAACCAGCACAGAAGTGGGCATGTAGACATCTATCTAAAGTTTGGAAAGATGAATCCCACCCACATGTACTTCAGTGCTTGTGTGGATCTGGAGCTCCAGGTTCTGATGTCCTCCTGGGCCTCATAGCTAAAAGCTATTTTTTCCAGCTAGATAGCATAGAAAAGGCATGAAGTCCTTACTAGTTTGGTTTTTTTTTTTTTAAAAAAGAAAGCTTCTGAGTGCCTCCGAGCTACACAGAAGGCAGTTGTTCTTTCCATCTTAGAGTGAAAAATGAATAAAAAAATCTGTCTGTCATAAGAACATGAAAGCATTTCCTGAATTACAGCCCTGACTTTTGAATGAGGGTGTTTGCCTGAAATGAGTCAGTGCGAGTGGAAAAGTGTGTTGCCAAAAGACAAGGAGGAACCTGAGAGTCTAGAGCAGTTGCTAGATAAGAGCTTTTTCCCCTGTATTCAGATCATCTTCCTACAGAAATAAGTTGAGCAAATGCTCACCCAGTCAGTCAATGAAGGAGAGCCTATGCCCTGGACAAATGCGTTACCTTATTTTGCTCCTGAGAATGAATGAGGTGGGCTTTGACTAACGCTTTCAGCAGAAGGCATTGGAAATGAACTAGGGTTGTCAGGAAAGCTCATTGATTTTGCAGGACCCATCCAAGTTGTACATTATAGTTTGGAGGAAGAGCACTCCCTTTTCAAAAGATAATTTTTCAATGTACTGCCCATGTTTGTGCTTTTGTGCAAGCAATAATGGTTTCATAAACGTTTTATGTGATCAGCATTTAGCAATACCTGGGAAGTTGGCAATTCTGACTAGATTTTACAGATACCAACTTTTTTTTTTGCCATTAATACTTTTTTTTCCTTTCTGTTTATGTTCTCAGATTGATTTCCAATAGTTAAAATTTAAACAATAAAGGCAACCTTAGTTTTCAAGTCTGCAAATAGGACAGACAATGTATGCAACCTCCTCATTGATTGACTCTTCTGTTTTTATAGATTCGCCCTCTTGAAAGAATCATTAAACACCAGAGAAAATGATTTGTTGCCATTGATTACATGACATACTGCTCTGACATACACAGTTTTTATATCTAAGTTATTAATTATGTTGTTAATGTAATTTGCAGAGCATGAGATAAATCATTCAGCTTCTGACTGGATATTACTGGATATGTTGCATATATAAATACATCTTTGGGTGGGAAGGGAACTGTTACGAAGAATAATAGATTAGAAGGCTACTAGTTTGCCTTATAAATCATTATGAGCTAAGGAAAACTTCCTCTGCCTATTTATTTTATTATCTTGGAAATGCTGAGTTTCTCAACATCTCTGTCATTTATGTGCTACAGTGATCCTCATAATCATTTCATTTCATACAGGGGAAAGTCTTGCAATTGTTCTGTTTATACTCTATCATTCTCTCAAGAATTTCACAGTTTAAGGTTAATAAGCTACAGGACATAGAAAGCCAAGCTTAATTTGGGTCTTCCCAAAGGCTTCACTAAACGTTTTTTCCCCTCTTCTGGTGGTGGATACTTTGTGCTAGCTTAATTCTCTGTAACTTTCTTTTCCCAGCAATGATTGCCAAGAAATTAATTATGACAGCCAGTGTCATGAATGCATGCTGCGGTAGTGTGCTGCCACCAGTGACAGACTCATGCGCTTCAAAGTGGAGGTCTCTGCATTTGTACCAACAAATTGTTTTTAAAAGTTCCTCCTGTTTTGTACTTCATTTCAACAGGTCCAGTTCTATCCTTAGTTTCAGAAAGGTTTAGCAGCAACTATTCAGCAGTTACCCTGGGAGCACACTGCAGATTATGCATGCTTGCCTGACATTTGACAGATGCCCTTAAAAGGCTCAGTTTCCTTTTCATAGAGGCCAGGGGGTTGAGGAGGGTGGAGGGCTAGAAACATTTTTGAAGTGAGTGACATATGTTTAAATGTCAAGGTGGTCTTACTGAATCACTAAGCACAACCCTTGTACATTGAAACAGAGACTAGATAGGAAATGTCCTTTATAGTTAGAGCTAAGAATTCACATCTTTTCATATTCTTGAACCCAGAGATGACATAGTACTTCATTTGGAGGGGGAACTGAATGCTGAAGATTAAATTTTGTTGCTAGTATATGCTAAGACTCCTTTGAAAGTCTCTCCACATGCGAATAGTGAATAAAACATGGTTTTTAACATGTACTGCCGAAAGTGTGAAACTTGAGGAGGTAAACTTTCTCCCCTCCCTGCTCCCCTCTGTTCATGCAGAGGTTGACATTGAGTGTTGGCACAGTAATGATGAGCAGAACCACAACTGCAGCTGGGATATAGTCTGAATGTAAGGAGGATGAGTATTTATCTTACCTCTTAAAAGAAAGGAAAAGTCTGCAACCTGAGGTGAACCCAAATCCCTTCGTTGTTTGCTTTAGCAGCTTTCTCCGTTTAGGAAAAGTTCAGCATCTCAATAACAGGGCTTGATACAAAGGACTTGAACGTCATGGCTGAAATCTTTTCAGAGCGTTAGCACCACAGTCATTCCCAAATCAAAACAGCAAGGTGGCCTTGAAGAAGGGAGGTGCTCCTGGTTTCAGAGCTGGAGGAGTCCTGCCTGCAGAAGGACCTACGCACAAGCTCACCTCTTCCCCTTCCTTTGCCCTGGGGCCCACCAAAAAGAAAGTTGTGTGTTCAAACTACATGCAAGTCTGTGTTCAAATGTGTCTTCAAATCCCCAGTGCAGATGACTGGATAACTGAGGTTAGGAGCATGCTCCTATGTGTTTCAGCAGGTAAAATGTGGAGACCCTAAAAGTTAGTACGTTGTTCTGGAAAATGGCTGACTTCAATGTAACCTTTACTGGGTCTCCAGATCCCTTTTAAAACCAACAGAAGAATTCTTGTCATCAGTGTGGATGCAGGTTTGAACCCCTCCAGCAGACATCTCTGTTTTTAATGAAACCATTATTTTGAGGTACTGTATACAAATTTCCTGATCATAGGGAATTAGCAGTACCAGTCAGAGTAAGGAATGGTGCAGGCAGCCCTGGTTCAAGGTTCAGTGCCCGGCAGTCCCTATCAATCTCAGACCTAATTTGTCCTGAGAAGATATTGCCAATTATGTCATGGTACCTGAAGGTAAATAGATCTATCCTTGGGAGGAAAAAAAATGGCCACCATCATTTTGACTTGTCATCTAAATTGAATTTGAACTCAGCTCTCTAGAGAAACATGTCCACTGCATTAAACAACTGGGGGAATTAATGCTCTCATCGATCCTGCTCATCATTACAGATGTGTGTGCTCACATCTGCATCCACCTTCTCCATCTTAGGGAGTCAAACCATGGCTCTGAAGAGGCAGAGCGAGCTGGTCTCTCTAGCTGTGCAAAACAGTGCCAGCCCTGCTCCTGGTCTCACAGTGCCTTCCCTACTTGGACACTCTGAAATAAAGGCCCTTAATTGATATATGTTGCATCTACTCCCAGATTTATTTTTTTTTCTGGAAAGTTTGGTTAAAGATCATTTGAAGATAGAGGATGAAACACACAAAATTTCAGGGAGATCACATTTTTATTCTTGATGCTTTGAAATTTTAGAAGGTTTCTAAAAGGTTATTATGATTATCTGGCCAATCACATATGTAAAAGATTTAGCTGCTAAAGACTACTTTTTTCTGGGGTTTTTTTGTTCCCCTTATACAGAATAGCAGGTATTTCTTAAACAGATTAAAGTAGACATTGATTAAAATGTATGAAAAAATTTGTTCCAGAAAACTGAGAGCAACCTTTTTACTATATCAGTTTATACACACAAATTGACTTTCTGACTGATAAGGAGGGCAGGAGGTAGATGAGCAAGGAGGAAGGAACAGCATCCTAGGAGTGATGACAAAAGGTGTTGTAAGGATCCCAGATTATCAGCGCAATGTAGGAAGGGGGTGGAGGACAGCATGCAAATGTCCTTCCCTGTGTGCAGTTTGTGTGAGGGCCCTGATGGATGTGAGGAATGAGGCTAAGCAAACATAATACAAGCTGTAAAAGCTGGAAGTAAGTCATAAAAAAAGCAAAAAACCCCAGGAGACTGAGGAACAGAGGCTATATCAGTTAAGTCCATCTTAAAACTGAATTGTTTATTAGGCTGAATTGTTTATTCCTGTTTCTCCTTATTAGATGATTTCAGATCTTCACTCTGAGGTTGTAAAACTTACTTTGAATGTTCAGGGAAAATCTATTCACAAGCTATTTTCTAATCCACCTTGAATTATAGCTAAGAAATTAAATCAACCTCCAAACCTTCTATAGCCTTCTCTTCTTCCCTCACCATGCAATTCTCACTGAGGAAGTGAGGCAAACATAGTGTTGTCTGTTAATAAAACACACATAGATAAAAGACATAAAATTAACATATCACAAGATTATAAAATCACAAATTCTATTCAGTCTTCTGTTCCAGTAGCCTCCCTGTCAGTTATTAATTTGACCTTTGCAAATACTCTTTGCAGTATGTCACATGTTTATAAATCAGCGATGCCTTCAAAACTGCACACAAACCTCCAAAATACTAAAACAGCCTTATAGCATAAAAAAACCTGCTGGTAATGCAATTTAAAGTGTATTGGTCTCCACAGGCTTAGAGAGTACAGTTTTGCCTAAGGTTGCCTGGCAAGCGTGGAGTGCAGCTGGAGCAGGACCCAGTTTACATGACCCTTAAGTTCCCTAGCTCCAGAGACACCCTCTATCTTCTTGTCACTCGTTGCCACGTTCTATTTCGTTCCTGATTTATAATCTCAAGCTTGTCCATGATAATATTGGTAGGTCTTTAAAATTGCAAGTCAAAAAAGGGGATAACAAATATTTTTAAGAACTCTGTAGCTCACTGCTTCTAGACTTTTCTATCCACAAAAAAGGCCATTAATATTTTAGCTAAGAGAGTAACTGGCAGAAGTAAGATTTGTTCTTCTTTAGCACCCAGACATGCAGAAAGAGGAAAAAACTCCTAGTTTTTTCTGCTGCTAGTAGTTTATGCCATCTACGATATGCTAGGCCACGGGGGAATCTTGCGAATATGATCTGTGGGTGCTATTTGTGACTCTGAGGGTGTCTTCAGTCCAGGTGATACAGGTGAAAGTGATGTTCATTTGGCATGCCTGTGCTGAAAAGCAGTGATATGGAGCAGGTGACTCTTGGGTGTGTCAGAACAGAGACAAAATTTTACTTTCTGTTCCTTGTAATCTGATGTCAACTAGTACACAAACACCAACAACAACTTAACCGCTGTTCAACCATTCGGTGCCTCTCAAGCGAGCTACCGAAAATGACATGGGGCGTACTCAGTCTGCAGCAGGGACAAGGTAGGGTATTCCTGGGAAAACCTCAGCCAAAGCAAACCACTTAACAAGCAACTTGTTAAGCCCTGGTAAATCAATACCGTTCCAGCACCTGCCTTTAGTGCTGCCCTCAAACAGCTATATATGGCACAAGGAAAGGCTCCGCCAAGACCCCAGGATCCATACAATGAGTGCAAAAGGCAGCTTCGCTTTTCACCTTGCAAATTACTCCCAGCATATGCATTGTCCTCTTTTTGTGTTTCACCTAAATCCAAAGACCCAGGGTATTTAGGCACCTAAAGCTGTAGATAGGCATCTGCAGGCCCCAATGCCTCTCTCCAGATCTGCCCAGAGGCCTTCTGCCTAGATGCTGTTACCAGTTTTCTGAACCACATCCCTCTTTGCCAGCACATTAGCCCATTCATCTTCCTTTAAAAAATGTTGCAGAGCAGTTAACAGCTCTATGAGGAACTGTTGACATCACTAATGTTTACGGATTAGAAAATGTTAGTTCCGTGCAAATTATACTTAATTACTGTTGTAGGATAATAATTATTTTTCATTAATAGAGTCCTAAATCTTTGAAAGCCTTAAATACTGTATCTCTCATTATGTTACACAGTACAAAACCAGTGAAACCCTTTCATTAATTCATTAATGATTAGTTGGAAAAGCAAAGTGACAGATTATTATACATGCTACTAAGTACTATTAGTACACTGATATACACAGCTTAATTTAGAACTTTAATATTAGAGTTTTAGTTCTTCAACCATGGAAATTGAGTAGACTAGGAAGATAAATTTTCATTTGATACTTTCTTGTCAGCTCCATTTTTCTACCATGTAGTCCTTCTTTTTTACAATTCAAACAATAAGAAACAATAAGAATCAAAAATAAATATGACTTTAACATATATTTAAGTATCATTTAGTTAACAGACTTCCAGTCAGGCGAAATGTCAAAAACAGCAGTGCTGTACCTTTGAGAAGTGGTGAACCCTCTCTCAACCCGGTTGAGAGACCAGGCAGAACCGCTTAACCAACTAAATCAAGCCCTTATTCTGGACTTCTGCACTCTCCCAGTGCACACATGCCAGGAAAATTGGTTTACAAGGTTTGTGAAAGGAAGTTAATGAACATCCTCTTATTGGAGAGAGAAAGAGAACAAGAGAGAGCATGAATCTTGTTCTCTACACACTTTTGTCTCAAGTGGAGACAAGGGGGTACACCTAGCATGCAACATGTGCTAATACAGCAGTCTGGGATGGGTCAGGCAAATAGCATCCTAAAAGCTCCTTTATCACCCCTGTGACTACCCTGCAGATCTACACCCCAGGCACAGATAGCTGCTTGTTTGGGCAGGAAATCTGGGATGACATGCTGGGTGGGGAGCACTCCCTGAGCCAGGCTCTGCTCTGTTACCCCTGTGCCCATGACCACACCATTCAGGTCATTGAGTCTAATTGAACTGGCATTATCACTACATATGAATAGTAGATGACTGAAGGAAAAGATGCACCAATGTTTGCCTGAATGCACTCTTGCAGCAAACTGAGCCAAGGTTAAATGCACATGCATTGTTGTTTCATTTTTGTGAATGCCACATAAAATATGGAGTCTAGCCATACGAGAAAATGTCTTTAAATGAAGGCTATGTCAGTAGTCAAAGTAGATGTTTTGCAGGAGATTCTGCAGTAACTTCTGCTTGGTGAACTGGACTCTTTTTCTACTCTTAAAATGGAAAGAGAAATTCACAGATCAACTCCTCTGTTTAGGTAGAATATTATGGGAAAATGCACTGCAACAACCCTTGGAGGATACCTGTCAGCCACCAGGCATTTTCTTCCTTTCCTATCCCTGCATGGTGTTGGGTTGTCTTTGGTGGTTGCAGGACTCTACTCAGTTGTACCTACACTAAATAGAAAGCTCCAACTTTCCAGAAAAACTTTGTCAAAATACAGTCTTTCTGTTCCACACGAAAGTCCAGCATTTTGAAATGTGCTTTGATCACACTGCAATATCAAGTCATGGAGCTATTATTATACCTGTGCCAATTTAAAAAATAAGAAAATACTTTTTAAAAATATTGTAACAGTTTTTCAGACCTTTTCTAATGTTCCATTCAAATTTTTAATGCCAAATTATAATACAGGAAAGCACTGTAAAAATTAAATCAAAACTTGGAGGCTTAAACAACTTGAAGTCAAAGTTTCAACGCTTTCACGTAGAAAATGCTGTTGATGTTGTGTACCTGCAAAAATTTTAAAATTAACTTGAGTCTACTGTCCAGTAGAAAGGTCTACCATCAGAAATGTTTTGTATTCATGACGTTATTCAGAGCAAGCAGTTTCACATGCTCTAACAAGCTGTATGTGAAGACAGAAGACATGCACTTAACCAACAGTGCTTTTTCTCCACCCCATACTCAACAGAATGCAAAATAAATTCCATTATTTGCTTCATTTGCATCTTTTGGGGACAGTAATATATGGTAAACATTATTAGTGCTTTACATTGACATCTGTCTGTGGAAGAAGGACTCAGAAGTTAGTCTTACCACAGGGTGTAAATTATCACTGACCTTCTGAAAAGAGAATCCCAGACTGTGGCTGGGAACACCAGGAGAGGGGATGTCCCTGCAGGCCAGCCAGTCTTTGAGAATCTTTTTTAATGCTCATTGTAAATCCTGAAGATGTACAGAAAACTTCAGTTTCTGTGATGCTTTCTAAACCACAGGAATATATTTAACACATTAATAAAGGGGAAAAAAGCCAAACAAACCCTAGGAACAATCCAGTTCCTGTCATCTCTCTTGATTTTTCACTTAGTAGACTTCTTTATGGATTAAAAAACTTTTTTTCTTATTCTTCTTGTAAAGAGTGTTCATTGAAGCTTGGCCAATAGATGGTATCACCCTTTCCAAAGTCTATGCTATGGGAGGCCTATGGAAGCATATCTGCTCAAGGCATTCATGCAAATTATTACTTACTGCCCTATATGCTCATAAATTAATAGCTTCTCTGTGGATGAAAAACAGAAATTAGACAACCATTAAGGTTGAACAATGTATAAAGAATATTAAATATTAATATATGAAATGAAAAAATATTGCAAGAGATATGAATAGATATGCCAGGAGCATAACAAGCCAAACCTAGGAATGTAAATAATAAAAACATGTTTTCAGCTAGATATTCTGGATGGTTTAGTATTCAAATTAAAGTTTGTTTTCCCATTCAGTAAAAACAAAACAAAAAGTATTTACCGTTGTTGCCTTATTTGCATGAGAGTTCATTTTCCTCCTGTGAACAGAAACAGATCTTTAAGCAGAGGTGAATCAGGATGGAAAGGCCACCTTCTCATCAGTGTGTTTTTCAAGGAGCATTTCAGAGAGGTGTGGATGGCAGCTCTGCAACTTCAAGAGCAAGAATACCCCTTACAATTTTAAGTGTTATTTGAATGAATAATTGCGAAGCTAGCTTGTGCATTTTAATGACTTGTGTCGGCAGCAACTATAAAATTGAAATGGAAATTGGATGAAGAGTTTACTTAGTAGTGGGATAAGGTTGCCTGTTGCTAAAGTACTGCGGCTGACTGCATGTGTCACTTGTCTCCGGCAATGATGACTCTTGTTAGAGTCCCGTCGGAGCTATAGGATCTGTCATTTCACATGGTGCAGCAGCTGTAAACTATCATGTTAAAAAGACCTGATTTCTTTGTGGATCCAAGTTCATTTTTTAAATACATTATACTCTGGCCAGCTTCAGCTTATTTCTGCTAATTCTGAATTAAATACTACCATTCTGTGTCCTCATGAGAATTATTGCAAAGGTGCTCTGTATGGATTTTTGACCTTGACTGTAGATTGCTTCAGCCCGATCAGTCCTTGATTCAGCTTCCTGTTAGGTCCCTAGGAGTGACAAGTGCACCCATTATAAATATACATTTAGTGAACCATTGGATGGATCATGCCCTTGTTCCCATAGACTGATTTTATACAATTTCATTTAGCTATTATGATGTTCATTTCCAAGAGCCCAGGCTGGACTGTATCACAGGGTACCATCCAAGAACTGTAGAGCCACTCCTGCCTAAACCCTTGGTGCAAATCCTACCAAGATACAACAGCACCTCACTTTTAAATTGTGCACATATAGTTGTACGGGCTTCGCTTTAGATAGGGTACTGAATCTGGGCTGTTCCCTTGCTGTAGGCTGTTCTGTGGGATTCATAGGGATGAGAAAACAGTAAGGAGGAATTTGGTATATCTGGAGTAGGCAGAAATTGTTTCTCAGGATAGTCCTAAAACAGTCTAGCGAACATAGATATCTGAGGATTTCAGATCCAGATACTTGGCTTAATCAACACATGCACACACACACACACACACACTCAGAGCACACCCTGCCTCAGAAAATGATTAATTGCTAAAGCTTTTGATTAATATCTACCATGGAAAAATCCCAACATGCATCTTAGAAAGGAAATCTCTTAGTTCTGCCTGCAGTTTGAAAAAAATCTGAATCCTGACTACATTTCAATGCTGGTAGGAAAAATGTTTCAAAATGACTGCTGTATTTTTATAAAACACAATAAGCACACAAGGCAAGATACCAATCCTTCCAAAGGCACATGAGAGTAAAGTCTAGTTGTTATAGTGCTTGGGGCTGTGTCCAACATTGAGAAAATCCAAAATAACATTGCGCAACTGTACTATCAGACATAAGGTCAACCAGGTTCAGCTCCAAAGGAGGTGGCATCTGTTACCTACCTCATGTTTTAGTAAATAGTCTGGTTTTTATGTGACAAGTGCAAACACAGATACAAATTAATGGGAAAAGAAAAGCCCCAATTGTCCATTTGTGTCACATTGCAAACTGCTGGGTGAAAAACAGCCCAGCATCATTTAATCATCCTGTTTTCCCTATCCTTTTTCACTCATTACATTCATTACTGGTCACAAAAGACTGCTCACAAAACAGCTAGTGATTTTAATTTAATGCATCCTTTCTAAAACCTGCAGGGAAATTAAAGGAGGGAGCAACCTGGAGAGGGCTGGGGAGCAGGAGGGGGAAATGGGGCTTGGCACATCTGAAGCTTTAAATGCTAATAGTCAAACATTTCCCAAATAGATCTGAGCTGACCCTAAACACATTGGGAGGGCTTAACTCATTAGTTTGCAAATTGAGTCAAATTGACACAAGGAGTTTCCTTGCAGTGCCTTTAAATCTCTGATGGAGGCTGGTGAGTGACCTCTCAATCTGACAGGCCAACAGTTGCCAAACCATCTCAATATCACAAAACCCAATAAAACAAACTACTCAGGCAGATCACCAGGGGCTGGTGCTAGTTTTTTTCCCCTCATTATGAAAAGGTTGTTGTCACCACCTCCACCTAAATTTACAGGCATCATTGGTTTACAAAGGAATAACTAAATAAGAGAGCAGTAACCAACAGATCTGGTAAGGACAGGGTGTAATATTTGGGAAACTTGACAATATTTAGTTGGGTATGTAAAGCCCATGGAGCACAGCTCACCTGGGGGACATTGCTCTAGCAAACACCCTTCCAAATTGTTCCATGCTAGCCAGTATGGGGGCTTTGCTGGTAGATTTGCTCTTTCAAGTCCTGTTTCCTCATCTGCTGAAATCAATGGAAAGGCTCCCACCAACACTAACAGGGTGAGAAGAGAGAAATATGTACTGTGAGGAGGGCTGAAAGGGGCTGTGCTGGCATGAGCACAACCTGGGACAGGGCACAGCTCACTGCAGCCAGAGGAATGGGATTTATCTCCCGAACAAGGTGTTCAAACTGGGGTGTCTGCCCAGGAGTTGGGTGCCTGCACTGGCAGAGCCTGGGAAGCTATTGCTCTCCCCAGACAGAGGTGCCTTTCTCCTCCTGAGCTCCCCCAACCCCACTGACCAGATCGCCAGCAGCTGCCACGGGAACCTCAGCACCCAGCTCACTCCACACTCCTGTACGCTCATTTGCCTGAACCCAGACGTCCTGGGTGGCAGCACGCAGCTTTCTGCTTTGCCAGTCCCTTCTGTGAGCTATTTGCCTCCTTTTGTAGAAGAAGATGCTGCAGTCACTAGGCACCTGCTTCTGGCTAGAAATGATGTGGGAAAAAAATGATGCCCTGCTCCCACAGAAGAACTCCAAAAGACCTTGATGGCTCCACTATCTACCACTGGGAAAAGGTCTTGGTGGCTGATTTTGATAGCACATTGTCAAGGATGCATCACAACAAAAGTGTAAGACTTCTACTTAGTTTTCAAAAATAGTATCACAGCAACCTGGGGGAATTAAAACAGATTACAAAAGTCTGAAAGGGCTATTTATATATGAGTTTAGTAAGGCAGATTTGCCCAAAGCATACAGTGTAAAAGTCCTCCAACACACTATTCTATGCATCTTCCTTAAGGTACAGTCCAAAATCTATTGGTCTTGATTCAACTTCCAAGTCACTTAGCTTGGAAATCGGTCTCAGTGCTTATTTTTCTCTTTTTCATATTCAAAGTGTGGTTCTGGTATTTTACTCAAGGCTCTTCAGAAGCACCTTCTACTTCCATCTGTCAGAACCATGTCTGCTGTGATGCCCTAGTCAAGTAACTCACAAGTTACTAGTTAAATGCTCACTTGTAACCGTAATCAAGGAATGAAGGTAAACAGCCTAGGGAGACCAATTAAGTCATGTGGTTCTTTTGACAGACCATCTCCTAAAGTACAACCTGTTGAACACAAAAGGGGAAAATATGTCCTTCAGAAATATTCCTCTGTGTCCTAGCACTAAGGATATGAATAGGGGAAGTAATTACTGCTGGCTAGCTAAAGTGTGAATGTGCCTCAAAGCTGGCTCACTTTAATTGCTCCCTCTCCTCACAGTAGATTTGCCCTCTCAAGGCTGGCTGTTTACTCCTCATTTACTTGCTGAGGAGGGAACTCTCTCGCATGTACCCCATGCTAAGAACTAGTGTACTGGCAGTTATTGCAGGGCAGCTGACTTATGCAAGTTTACAACTTCTCCTCCCTCACAGTAACTTCTTTGTGTGACTATCCCATAAACCTAGAAAATTAATGTAGCAGCAAAAATAGGGGCAGTGAGCTAGGTCTAATAAAGGACTTCAGCACTTCCACACCTAACTGCCTGCCCAGTGTGGAGACCGGAGCCCAGGTTAGGAGTCCAAAACCTCAGCTCAGTGTCCCCATTGCATCCAACAGTCGGTAACTCGGTTTGTCCTGTGGGTAGCTCAGTATTGCCTCGTGAGCAACCACAAATCACTCCTTCGGTGCTGTAGCATGAACTGTGTTCCCTTTAGCTTGACTATTTACCCAACAGAATTATTCTGCAATGCAACCTCTTTTTGTTGTCCTGGCTGGAGTTCCTGTTTCCTCCTAAGAATTAATTGTGATAAATAACTGGATACGATTTGCCTTTTGGGGGGATGGAGGGAGGGAAGGCCATAGGAAATGAGATGTTGAACACTTCAGTCTGCTCTGCCTCATTGCTATTTGCTCTCATTTGACTTTTACTAATGGGTGTTATACTTCCCTTTATTTTCCTTTTATTTCTGTTGTTTTGAAGAACTTCTTTTGGTTGCCTCTTATGTCCCCTGCTAATTGAAATGCATTTTGTGTCTTAGTTTTTTTGATTTTATCTCTGTCATATAACCCTCAGTTTGGTGGGAGAATTTTAACAAGGGGGTTTCCAAGAGGCTTTGCAGCTTCTTCTGCCAATGCAGTAAACCATTGTGTTGTAAACACATCCAGGGCTGCCTGATGATTGTGGGTTATTGTGCTCCTCATACTAATTACCCTCTATAGGGAGAGAGTGTGCAGAAACATTGTGAAAACCTTGTCTTCTCTTCCTCCAGCTTTTTGTTCCATTCTCACATGCTCGGCATCTAGTTTTTTGCCACTCCTCAGCATCTCAGGCATTACACAGTCCTTTTTGTCTGCCTCCTCTTTTGCAACAAATGTGGCGTCTGTTTTCTTAACTTCCCTTTCCTGCTGAAACACCTGAGGCCTCCTCTCATACTTGTTGCCCTTTTCTGCTCTGTTTCTACCTCTCCGATGCCTGTCTTGTAAAACAGCACCTGGTATAAACACACCATTTCAGGTGTGGTCTTTCTTGCACGTTTCCAGCTGCTGCCAGGCAAGAATTTTATTTCCAAGTTCAAAACTGCTCAGCTCTTGTCTTGGATTGTGTTCAGTGGTGCAGCACCTCTGTTGGAATCCTCATCCTGGTCATCCAATGAAAAATCCTTTTGTCTGTGCAAACACACTCAGTCACCATTTGCTGCAACAAGGTACCCTTTGCACACAGTTATTTCTATTTGCCTTTTTAGACTCTAGGCATGTTAGCTATTCACCCAGTTTTTCTGCAGTAGCATCCCTCACATTATGGTTCCTGCTGTAAGATACAATAATAACTGTTAATCTGCTGAGTGACTGAACTAGAGATCTGCTTTACTTGCGTAGCTGGGAGAAGCTCTCTCAATGTTTGAAAACCCACTTCTCCACATGGATAAAATGAAACCTGTGGGAAGAAGCTTTTGTACTAGCTTTTAAAATTTTAGACCTCTGAGATAAATCAAGGGCCCAGCCCTGAACTCTCTTTTTGAGATAACACCCCACTAATTTGACAAAAGAGTAGCCCATGCCAAAGGCGCTAAATGAAATCACATCTAGTTTTCAATGGATCCTTCAGCCCCCAGAAACATCGCCCAGCCCCCAGTTACAGCAACATGCCTGAGTCATGGCCCGGTGCCATCCCAGGAGATATCCAGTCATTTGTCTCCATCCTACTCTCCGCCTTTTCCCATCTCCAGCTCTGAGGAAGGGCCTCCACAGCACCCACCACAGCAAAGAGCCAATGAAGTCAGGGTGAGCTGATGTCTGGAGCCTTTATTTAAAGGAGGATGAACACAAACACCCCCACTGCAGAGGACGTTTTTGGCTCCCTAGCCTGGATTGTGAGGTCTGGGAGAATATGGGCTTGATTTCTGTCTCACTGGAGAGAGGTCAGCTTCGTTGAGAGTTTGAATGGTGGAGTTTGGAGGTAAAATACCCTGCTGAGTGCTGACAGGGATGCCTGATTTTTAGTTGTTTTTACATGCAGGAGAGTGGATATTGCTAATATAACATGCAAGAACACCTTCTGTATTTCATTCTTTGTGGCAGGTATTTAAAAATCAACAAAACTTTAAAAAAATATGTACACATTTAACATCTGTTATCTCTTTTCTAATCCTTTAAATCCCTTAATTTACTCCAAAGTTGTTTAAACTGTTATCAACCTCTTTTGAGGGCTCTACATCTTAATCACAACTATATGACAAATATTTGATGATGCAGTATGCATTTGGCAAATACTTAGGACTCAAATGATAATACCAAAATAGAGGTTTCATATGATTACAGAGACTAAGGGATTAGAAATTAGATTTAAATGGGTCCAAGGGGCAGATTCAAAGACTTCAAACATCTTTTTAAAAACAACATGCCATGGTTTGAAAAAAATTTTCTAAAATGAATTTGCCGATGATCTCTCCTCCAGAAAAATTCTATCACTTCATCAAGCTTATTTATTTATTTAAACTGCCTTTGAAGCTCTTTTATTTCAAGGAAAAAAAAAAATTTAGTTCAACTGCATACATTACACAAGTGGAAAAATAACACCCATGTAAAACCTCAGTGGGAACTTTCTCTCTTTCTGTTTCATGAAGAGTAGTCGTTTCCGCAGAGCTGCTTTCGAGTTTTGTGGTAAATTGATCCTCCAGGTAAATCTTTCTGAGTGGGACTGAAGCACATAATGACAAGGTGGGGTTTTGATCTCCATGTTGAGACAGTGAGCTTGAGAAGCATCCAGTGGAGCATCCACAGGGTGACTGGCTCTCAGCAGTGGCTAATCCCAATGGAGGTCCAGTGCTCAGTGTGGCTGCCCACACACGGATGAGCAGTGCCATCCAAAGTGTCCACCATGGCCAAAAAGTCCCCGCGGGGCTGGCAGGTACATGGCACCTCAGGGAGACCTGCGCCCTGGTATAGCCTTCTCTGTCCAGCTGGTGCCAAGTTAGAGTTACAGACTTGATCTCCCTCAGCAGGGCTCACCAGACTAAGGCACTGTGCTGATGTGACCATATCACTGCCATTTCCAGAGCTGGTCTTCCTGGAGCTGGCTTGAGCACCCCTGCACCATGCTGAAGGATACACTGTGGACTCACTGAGTCAGGGAATCCCTGTTCCAGGCTAGCACATCTCCTCATCTCCCTTTTTCCCAGGATGAGATAAGGTTGGGTCTGAACTTGTGGGATGCTCATTATCTCCAGGAGCTGCTGAGCACATTTAAGATCAGGTTCTGCAACAGTTTTAAGCTTCCATTCATTATTTTTTTCAATCCCGACTTAGATTTTGGCTAGTTTTGTGCCTGGAGCTAACTCACTAGAGGTTCAAATGAGCACTGGTGCCAGAAGAAGGGGGGGGAAAGGAATGCATGGCCCAGGGTGGAGAGGGAGGGTGGATCACCTCGTCCTGAGCCACCATGCAGCAGCACCCTCTGAGGATGAGGAGTGCAAAACATTGTCCAGAAAATCTTTAGCATTATGGATACTGGAGACTACAGGCATGAATTTTTCTTCTTACTGTGTTTCAGTTTATGACACTGATCATCAAAGCAAGCCCATAACCAAACATAGCAAGCTGTGATGCAAGCTCCACTGTTCCTCTCCTACAAAAGATTCCAAATAGGGAGAAAGTGCCAGGAAAGCTTACTGAGAGAGGGGCAGAGAGCAACATTGCTTTATTGTTTTGGGAGGAGGGTTAGCAGCTGAACAGGAACAAAATCCATGTTGTCAGGGACCTGTGGACAGCATGCTATGAGAGGCAGGAGGCCAAGACTGGAGGACTAATGCTGGAGATGCTAAGCATGCAGGTGTTGTGCCAGGCTTCAACACTGATGCCTACTCTTCCTCCTTGCTGCATGTTTCACTGTATTGCCATCAGCTCCAAAACAGTATCAGTGAGCAACCCTCATGGATCCCAGACCCACCAGAAATCCTGCAGCAGGGGTGCAGGGATCCAAGGAGAAGAATTAGCATGCTGAGCAGTAGAGTACGTTTCTAGTTGGATTTCTGCTTGGACTAGGACTATAGGGGAGTATGGCCTGTGCCCCTGAGTCAACTCTTCCTACCATGCCTTTTTGCACCCCAAAAGCCTGATAATGTAATCATCACTTGAAAGGATTTATGTACTGGGTGGCTACCAGTCCCTAGGTTGGGTAAAACTCCTAGGTTTAGCTACCACCCCTAGGTGGCTAAAAGTCCCTAGGACTTTTAGTGGGTTTTTTCCCATCCTTTTCTGCTTTGATCTCCCTGCACAAAACCTTGAAATGGAGAGTCATCACATAATACCAAGAACACAAGAAATACCACTGCCTGTAGATGAAATAGCACTTAATACAACAGTGATCTGAAAGAGTATATTTAAATTACGTTTTATCAGCATTGAAACTTCTGTCTTACAAAAGGGGAAAACCAGTCTTTGCTGGGTGTATGCTCTGAATAGGAAAATCAGGAGTTTATGGATTCGAGAGGCTCTTTTGCTAATGCTTTGACTGATGCTTAGAATACTATAAAAAAGAAAAGTCTCGCGAGCGAAGGACAGGCTTTGGCTTTCGTTCCTGCTAACACATCTTCCATCATCTCCAAACAAACTCAGCTCAGGTGTCTTGGTCTACTATAAACTTCAGAGGCAAAGTTTAAGAAACAAGATGAATTCAAAAGAGTTTGTGTTGTCAGCTACAAGAGTAAAAAAATGTTATCGGCTGTTTAAGCACTGCTGACTAATGTATATTCAAAAGCAAATCAACACAGTCGCACCCACTCTTCAAGCATCAAGGAAACCAGATGAGACCAGTGTCTCAGAGATATGGTGTCAAAAGATTTTTTTTTAGTCGGTGGATGGAAGGGGAGAATCGCATTAAAATGTAATGTTTGTCAATGGCAGTGATAAAAAAAGAAAACTTCCCTGGCCATTGCTGGCTGCCGCATGCAGCAATCTGAATACATTGGTAATGTGAGGGACTGATTAGTCCTGTAAGGCTGCCTACAGGTTAGCAGGCCTCATTTCAAATCTCTGACAGCAATATGTGTCGTTTCATGCTTCATCCTCATTCCCCATGTTCAACACAAACCGGGGTCACTCTATATATGGAAATCACTGTCTTCAGGGCAAAAAAATTAAAAAAGGTGAGATTGCCGCTTTAACCTCACTGGCCTCAGAAAATATGTTTTAGTCTGATACATTATACTAGTAGGAATTATTTATCAAGAAGATACAAGCTCGATATTTCAGAAATAATGAGATGTTCTGGTTTTGCAGCTGAAATTTTATGGTCCAGAGAGCATCAGCTATGAATCCAGAGAATGAAGTAAACTCGCAATGAATGATACACAGCATGCAGCTGAAGTAAAATGGCTGTGCAAAGGGTAATATGAAAGTTATAACACAGTGCAAAGCTCACTATGTCTAAAGCGCCTTTGTTGCCAGAGACAGATGTTTCGAAGACAGTGCAGGCCCAAAATGCTTGCAGCATTTATTGAGGGAAGTTTTGACCTGGAATGGAATTGCCCGATGAGGAACTTTAGTTGTTAGTCCTCAAATCCTGCAGCTTAGAAGACCTACTGAAGAATTCATGGCAAGATAATTTGAGAGCAGAAATATTTGGTGTGCAGAGATTAGTTAGGCTGCAGCAAAGGCCAGAGGTTTGCTCCTAATATGGAGTGGATTTTCACTCGTACCTTCATTTTGCTAGGACAAAAGCAGGTGTGTAAATCTGTAAGTGTCATTTTATACCACTGTTTCCTAGCAAATGTCGGTGATTTGAATGAGATGGTATCGAGCTATGTCTGAGTTCAATATACTTTTGTCCGATTTTGTTTAGTTTGCTTTCTTGTCTGATTGAACAAGCTGAGCGAAGAACTTCCATTTGGTCTTTTATTAGTCTTGCGTTAGGGTTCAGCAGAAGTATTTAAATGTCAGACACAGAATCAGTTACCACATGCATACTGCCATCCAAAGTATTTAATTCATTTGGCATGGTTTGTGGGGATTATAAACTCCATGTGACCTAATGTGGACAGAAGCACAGCCATGAGGAGCCATAGTCAGTGCTTGCAGCTGATCACATCCCTACAAGGCCAGCTGGCAGGTGCTTTGTAGCTACCACAGGTAGCAGGACTCTGACCAGGGACTCATCCCTGGCAGTGCCATAGAGTCCTGTCCTTGCATCATCACCAAGCCCTCTCCCACGCCTGCTTTCCTTTCTGCTGGCACAGGCTAGGTAGCAGTTTATGATCTCCTTTTGAGCGTTTTACCATCTGTAAAATTAAAAAAAAAGAACCATAAAGTTTCATAGGATGATACATTCAAGTCAGTTTTTACCTGACAGTGCTGGGGAGCTAATCTGAAAAAGGAGAAGGGGTATCATACCAAAAACTAAGATCATTGCAATATGCATCCCAATGACCTTAGAAAGAAACACAGTGAGTGGCTTCTCTCTTTCATTTTCCATTTCAGGCTGTTCAGGATCATTTCCAAGCTCTTCTTGGCTACAGAAAAACACTGTTGCTTCCTCTGGAGGTGGGGGAATAAGTCAGTCTCTGAACACCTGGGACCATCTCAGCCCCCAGCAGTTTTGGGCTACACTGCACATGCTGGTGAACACGCAGGAGCAGCACTACCTGAGCAGCACATCCCCCTCCCAACAGCAGGGTTTGTCTCATGGACCTCAGGGTAAGATTCACCACAGGTATCTGGGGAGAGGGTGATGAGGAGAGGGTGGTGAGCGTCAATGCTGCCTAAAACTCAGACTTCATCTAGATTTCTATCATCAGCCACCAAAAAGAGAGGCTGATGATAAGTAAGAGGGAACTAACTAAGAAAGGAACAATAAACCAAATACTTTATTTTATTTGTGCTGCAAAATGTGTTCAGTCTGTCAATTTTAGCTAGTCTAAGCCCCCAGGAAGGCTCCCTTTTGCTGACACAGGACAGGCCCATGATACAGCATTAACAAGGAGCTGGCACTCAGTTATGTAGAAGCAATAGTGTCACTTTAGGCACCATGAAATGTCCCAGATGGCCTCCAGCTGTGTCTCCAGAAGCACATGGGTCTCTAGTCCTGTGCTATCTCCTCCAGCCCATGCAGAAATGTGGGATACCTGGTGTATTTCACAGCCACTGAATCCTTCACCAGAGAAAACATGTCTGCTATGGCTAGACTTCTTATTTTTCAGGTCTTTTTATTCAACATAAATATTTAGCAGTTCTTAAGTCTGTGCAAAGATCATAAGACTGCGACACAACAGACCCAGGACAATGTAAACATGATGTGATATTTTAAATCATCTAGTTACAGTCCACGTCCTGCGCAGATCTGCACTGGTGCTACACCTGCCCATATCCAGACCATTCCCAGGTGTGTTCCCAGCCTCTGGCATCCATTTCTGTACTCCTGTCTTTGGACCCACTCAACATCCACAGTGCCTCCAAGCCAGATTCCTCTTCACAGAACCCTGGAAATCAGAGCAGTCAGGTCTGGATGCACAGGGACAGCTTTTCTAAGAATGCACAAGGTGTCAGGGCTGAGACCTTTCAAAAATTGCACCACTTTTTAAGTTTAGTTGCACTACATGTGTCACCAGAGGAACACAGCTCCTTGGAGCTCTTCTGGAAGATCTTCTCATCGACACAGAGCTTGGACTGAGGGATACTAATGAATAATGAGAAAGAGCAGAGCTTAATCTAATGTCAAATTATTCTAAGTATAATTCAAACCTGTTTCATGTGACTTAATCCAGGGTAAAACAGATCAAGAAGTGCATCTCCACGTTGTTTCTACTGTCAATACACTCACAGCAAGCAACAGTGTAAATCTTATGTGACTGCTAGAACTCTATGTCTATAAGGTGGGTTCAGGACATACTTTTGAATACCAGTTAAGAAGAACCTGCATTTCTTCCCACTCAATGGCTATGGCGAGCTCTGTTTTATTGTGTATAAATTAATGGGTTGAATAGCAGGCCAATATCATTCAACATGGGGTAGCTTATCACAGAGGGCAAGCCACTGTAGACCGTCATGGCAATGCACAGAATCACCCACCAGCTGCTCCAGTTCTGGAAAAAAGTTTTGTTACTGCTCTGGCTTTCACAGCACTGACTTCTTTGAAGAACAAACATTCTTCTCAAAGAAGGGTTTCAGGTCTGTAGGTCACTTGGGCCTGAAAGACCTGGTAAAAGGTAGCATAACATGATGATAATAAGGCACCTATTGTCCTGGACCTGCTTCTGGATTTCTTATTTCTAAATGTATATCCTCAGTGCAGAGGTGGAACCACTTCCTGGGTAAACTGAAGTAAATCAGGCACTCAGTCTCTGCATCACCTGTGATCGTATATACAGCTGGGATGCTGGGAGTGCAAGCAAGGACTGAGATTATGTATTTAAAATGGATAACTCTGTTTCAGATTTATCATCTGACCTCCTTTTAGGCACCCAACAGTTCACCCAAGTCAGGAATCCAAATGCAGTGGCTTTCTCACTCTGTCAAAGCGGGGGAGGACAGACTTCCAGAGAGGAGATTCAACCTGTTTAGCATCCTAGCCTGGCTATCTCCACTTGGTGGGTGACCTTAGGTGGTGTGAGTGTGGGTTCCCTCCGTTCTGTGCAGCCTGTTTGTTTTACACAAGTACTCTGCTTGTTGTTCAAACCCATCCAGTGCTGAGCAATGCCAAGATGATACCACCTGTAAGTATGAACCACGTGGGTCTAAAAAGAAATTGCTTAATATTACTGTCACATGCTTGTCCAGCTACAGTTGATGGCAATGTTCTTATTGCTGGTAAGTACATTGGGATTTGGCCCTAACAGCTGACACAGACAAGCACAAAGTTAATTTTAACACTGAAAGAAGAAGAAAAAAGAAAAACCATGTACAAAATCGTGACAAGAGGAAGGGAAAAAGAAGAAGAGTTCATCTGAAGGTGACTGAATGCTGTTTCAGAGCTGTTGGTTGTTCTTTGGATCAGACTTGTGCATTAGTTAATATGACTGATTTTCCTTCTTTACATTTTCTTCTTATTTTGAGTCCGGATTCTGTGCAACATTTCTGCAGAAAAAAATGCATTTGTGAAATGCTGATTTTCTGCAATTAGTTTCTGATTTTTCAAATTTGTCCTTCACTCCAAGGCTTTTGAGCCTCCATCAAGCAGCATTTTTGAGAGACTATGGGAAAAAAAATCCTTACAAAACAAAAACAGTATTTTCAGAATTCCACTCTACTGCTTTCAGACTATTTCCATCAACCCTCTTATTCATTTTGATTTATTTCCATCCATAAGCAGACTAACGCTTTTCTATGCTTTTATTGTTCTTCAAGAATAGGCCTTCTATTGGAGAAAAATAATGTCTCTACGACCACCACTTTGCTCAATGCAGATCTTCATTAATCTGCAGCCACAGTACAGGCTTTTAGCAGCAAGCACTTTTGATGGGAATTGAATTTGATACTGCATTATGGTTGTAGGGCTTCTCACAATAGACTGTGTTCTTTTCTGTGTCTGTGCACAATCAGAGAGACCCAATTAAATAATTTGGTGCAATAATGGAGAACAAAAGAGTATGAGGGCTTAAAGTGAGGGCTTCAGCATTTGTATTCTCCCTTTTCTGTATCATGTTAATTAATTTGCCTGAAAACCAAAAGAAAGAACATAATGTGAAAAGCATAGCTCATCTACAACATGGAGGCACTTTAAATGCAGATACCATACCAAATCAACATGTAACAAAGGAACATTCTTTGCATTTCCATAAGAAAAAAATAAAATAAAGTTGCCAGCTAATGTTGAGTGGTCCTGGTTGTGGCCACTGGAAATAACGGTAGCTATTTGGGGGGGGGGGGGGGGGGGGGCGGCGGGGCGGGGAACCAAGTATCAAGGGCAGGATAATACTTTGTGCCCCTGTGGTAACATCTACAAATAAATACGCAGTTTTGAAGCCTAATTGGTGGGTGGACAATGACTGGACTCAACAGAGACAGAGATCTCAATCTTTCTGGGCCTTTAACATTTTCTTTTATCTTCTGGGCTCGATTCTAGTCTATTCTTCCCATAAAATAGCTCAAAGCAGACGCTTCCAGAGAAGTCCAGCCCCTGCTCCTCTGTTTGATTTAGAAACTCTAACAGTATTTCACTGGGCACTAGAGCAGTCTCTGCTCTGCTGTCATTCCAGTCTGCCACTGAGTTTATCCAGCAGAAAAGATCCATTTACCCCCTGCTGAAATAAATACTGTGGCCCAGCAGTCCTGCAGTCCTTATTTGCTCCTTGGAGCCTGGAAGTTGAGGTCAGTGAGCTGAGATTATTTGCAGCTTGGATGACAGGAGCTATGCTGCACTCTGCAGTGCTATCTCCTCTGTAGTCCCCATCTAAAGGCAAACCACTAAGATCTGTAAAAACAGCAGTTACACATTTTTCCTGTAATATATCATTTAAGCTATTCATTGTTTGAAGTCCTAAAAGGTGCAAACCAGAGGATTATTCTATTGTCTCTTGTTCATTAGCAAGTGGAAATTTACAGAGCTGTGATCCAATTGCATTCATTATTATTACCTGTTAAATACTACTTCAGGGATATTAGGGCGAACAATTTACTTAAAGGTTATGGAACTTATTTCACAATTTATTAATGAAAAGTATTGCATCTGGGTAAAAATACCATCACAAATTGGGACTTCAAACTGGTTTAGAAATTTACACAATTAAGTCTTTTTAAAATAGACAGATGTATGTTTTAGCTAGGTATAACTCGCGTCTTTCTAGCTGGAAAAGCTAGAAAACTTCCTAGCATCAGCCCTGTTGTATCCTCCCACCTCCACAGAACAGCTTAGTTTGGGGTTTGAGCTATACAGCAGCTTCGTAACTGCAACTGTCAGGCTACCTGCATATCACACGTCCTATTAAAAGTACTGAAAATGGTCACCACATCACCTCTCATCAAGGTATATTACATACCTTTGCTGCTACAGTGCCATACTTCCCAGTAGAGATGTCTTTTTTATATCAACATTCCTCCTGAATATTACTTGTGTTGACAAGTTACTAGAACGAAACCTGGGTGGGAGGATCTGGAGGTATCGCAAATGGCTAAGATATTTGTGGATTTTAACCATTGCAGTTATCTGTGCATTTCCAAACAACTCTTTTAGAAGATAGAGGTCTTATCTTCCTCCCTTCTCCTTAAATATATTAAATATATCACAACAACAGCGTGAGGCATTGTTAATCACCGTTCTTTCTCAAGATCAACTTTTCTGGGATACACTACCACCAGCCATCCTGGATCAACGGGATCAACGGGAGGCTGCAGCCCTGCTTATCAGCCTATTTGGTAATACATGTGAGTTATCATGACACGTGTTGTTCATTTCGGTAGGTCTTTGGCCCATAATTAAAATATATGAGGCTTACAGTTGTTATGTTTCTACTTCCAGCATGGGGACATGAAAGCAGAATGTCCTCCTTGGATCTTAGCAAGTTACTTCTGATCCAACATTAAAAAAAAAAAAAAAAGAAAGCATTTCTTCATACTCTCAGTTAATTCAGTCTAAAAGTGTCACACTTATTCAGCAGCAGTTAAAATAGGCTGTGATGAGAGCATGACAATTTCCAGCTAAACTAGAGGATAATTAGAAATGCCCCGTAGCAGGCAAGTCAGTGCTTCAATTTATTTGCTGTTTATTACCAAGTCCCTGCCCCTTGGGTGTAATGACTGTAAAGCAGCACCTGCAGCTTCCCAGTGTTTGATTTAGTGCTGTAAATGGTGCTCAGAGAGTAGATTAAGCTGGAATGTGATCAAACCTTATTTGCAATCCGATTATACAAACTGCTCCTTGCACTGACCAGATTGAAGTAATTTCCCTATAGAAACGTTACACTCACTTTGGTGTAAAAATGATTAACATTTGCTGACTGTAGGTCAGCCTTTCACTTCCAGTGTAATTCTTTATCAGGCAGGATGCCCATCTTTTTCTTGTGTTTGCCACGTTTGTGTACCGCACGGTATTTAACCAATGGATATAATCAACCCCCTTTTTTTTCAGGTCTTGTTGATGAATGATTGTAATAAATAAGCACTCCAGCATAAGCAGATTAAACCATTTTTTTCCCCATTTGATTGTTCAGCAGTATTGACATGCTTAATGATCTAACAGAGAATGGCTACAGAATGAAGGAATTTCCATATTTTACTGAAAATGGCTATTGAGGTATTTATAAACAAACAGCCAGTACACACGTGGTGTTTTAACTTCAGAGTTGGATAGGATTGCTGGGCACCCACATCAATCCAAGAACTAACCTACATTTCTTTCAAAAAGTGCCTAAATATTCGCTGCCACTACTAATCCTTTCACTCTTAAATAATCAGCAACATAAGGCTTCTTGGTTCCCAGTAGCCTAGTTTTTTTTTTTTTTTTTGCACCGTATCAGGAATTCTGGATGTGAAAACTGTTTCTCAGACAATTAGCCTCTGGTAATGAAATGCAACCAAATATATTCTGCACACTGAAAGCAAACACTTGGCTCTCCACATAGTTCTGTGACAATCAAAGAAATATTTTTGCCTGAAATGCATTATCAAGCCTGACTCAAATACCAGCAATAACATGTTTTGTTGTATAACATTTTAAAGCTGATTTTCTACAGATGTTTTAGCTGTAACCCTTTAGAGACCACTGTCCTGAAGGTTTCACAGATCACTACATTCACTTCACACCCAGTCTCCTGAGCTGTGAGCTGGGAGAATATGGCTCCTGCCCCACTCAACAACCTTCAGAATGAGATTCCCAAAGTGCTTTGCAATATGTACCCGGTACCGTCATGCAGGCACCTTCCAGCAATCCCCAAATACGCCATGCAATCTTTTGCTCAGATAGCCCTGCTCACCTGGTTACAGCCAGCAATTTGCTCCCACTCAACTCCTGTGCGAAGGCTGTGCTGAGGCAGCGCCACGTTTGTCCCAGCACAGCTTGGAGGGGCCACGTGCAGGTTTCTCTGACATCTATATCTTCTGGCTGTTTTTTTCTGATACCTGAAAGATTAGAATTAAGTCATGCCAAAAATATCCATTTAACTTCAGCATTTTTAAGCTTTCTGTACAAAAAGCTTTGAGGAAATTAACATCTGCAAGACAACAGGCTGAGTTATGGGTTTATTTATATGCCTTTAATTTTATTCCCTGATTGGAAAGAAAGAAAATTGGGTCCTGATGGATCTCTTTGTCAACGTCAATTTTATCCCAGTCCCACTGGAAAGAAGTCAGATCCTTCCACCCATTGAGAGGGTGTCAGATCAGCCCATTACCTTGCAAATGGGAGGCTTTTTTTTCACCTCATTTTCTGAAGATTGCAGCAGTCGCCTGTAACAGAATACAAGAGCTGAGTTTCATGAGAACAACTGGTCACAACAAAACAATTTGTAATAGAAGTTTTCTTTGGTTTTTCAGCAGCAATTCACTTTCCTTTGGACAGAGCCGCAGACATACCATGACAGGAGCATGTCATATAGGTGTATGGAGATGCTGCACTAAGCACTTCATTCATAAAGACAGCTCCTCATCATAAAGCAAAGTATTTTGATGGCCCTGATATGAAATTACATTACTTGGTGTTTCACAAATGAAGCTCCTTACCTTCTGGCTCTGTGCTATGTCAAAAAGAAAAAAATGAATAGTTGTTCTTGCGCTCTTACAGGGGGAAAGCCAGAGATGTAATGACACCCCGATTTCTGAGTCTTACTGAGTGGGCAGGCAATGTAAAGCTTGTCCGTATGGAAAGCAGGACTGAGGTGACAGGGCTCTTATCCAGAGCAGCACAATGGGACCAGTATCAGGGTAAGCAGGAAATGGCTCAGTATTTAAGCGTTTGTAGCAACGATGTGGAGCTGCGTGACGTACAAGTTCTTCTAGCTCACATAGATTGCAAAAATGCATTTTAAGAGAACCTGCAGACCATATATAGGTTGAATGACTCCCTAAACATAGGAGATACATGTTTTGGTTTTGTTGTTTCTTTATCTTAATTCTTTCTCTGACCTTTTATTTCAGTTAATCAAAAAATATTGTGCCTTTTTTTTTTTTTTAAACCATGATGCACATGCCGTTTTGAGTTAATATCAATGGGAAGTTTAGACCAGATTTGAAAATGATCATGCTGGGAGCTGTTTGATATCAGTAGGAATTTGTATGTCTGTGTGGGGATGGGATGTAAGAGTCTAAGCATCTGGACCAGCAGCCTTCACTGAGGGAAAATGGGACTTCTGTTTTGGTGGTAATAGGTCTGAAAAAGGATCTCAGAAATTGTCCCCAATTCTGGAAAACTATTCTTTTTTTAAGTGAGAAAAGGGAAAGGTAGACCATGTTTGGGAATGCTAGGTTTTTCTAAGTTTGACATTTATTACGGAAAAAATCTTACGCTCAATAGCACGGCAATACAGACTGCCACATTAAATTTTCCTGTTGTGTTTTTTCCTGGGTTGTATCAGCTGTCTCACAACATCCCACTTCTGCAGCCTTTTCCTATGTGTTTTGTCTTTATTTATTTAGGCCAGCAAATGAGATTTTGCAGCTCTAACAACAATCCCCAGGGCCTGGTTATGGCTGAGGAAAAGCTTGTCTTTAATTTGTACCTACCCTTCCAAGGGAGTTCGGGAAAGCCTCAGGAGGTTGTGTTGGGGGGAGGGAGCTGCTTTTCCCAGGGGACTGCCTCTTCCATTACCCTCTCACTCACTCCGGCAGCCAGCAAGGTTGGAAAGGAAAGTGACAGCCCAACAGCCCCTGCAATGATTTCAAACAAGGCAACGGTCTGTTGTTTCTTTGGCAGTGAGTGGAATACACCCAGTTATGTGTTTAACAGAATGGTTATTTTTACACCAGTTGTCATTACATCTGCAGTCATTATCTTGCCGCTGCCTCTGTTTTTTCCAAGCTAATTGGAGGTTGCCCTGTGTTTACAGTGAAGCATACGGTGAGTGCTGAGGTATTTAAATACTTCAGATAAATGAAGACAAATGTCCTGGAGAAGGTTTTCAGGTGTAGCTGGAGGCTAAGGAGACATAGGATTGGTCTGGGGATGTGCTAGTATTCTATCTTCCAAAAATTGGTCCTACCTGAAGCTATCCACATCAGGCACCTTGAAACTAATTTGGCAGACCAAATTAAATCATACTTTGAGAAATTAAAAGTTCATATTAGTTAGGTTACCATGAGTACCACCAGGCTTTACTGTCCCTGATGGGACCCCCATTCCCCCACCCATGGCTGGCTGTGGGGTCCCTGCAGCACCCTGCTCCTCATTCCCCCTCATGGGGCAGCTCTGCTCCTCCTGTACCCTGGCAGTGAGCTCAAGTGCCCATGGGCAGGGCAATGGGTGGGTCCCAGGGATCTCCATCTCATGGGTGCTCTCAGACCCCCAACAACACCACCACCTCACACAGCACTTCTGATGGGGGCCAACTGTGATTTTACATCCTCTTCTGTTAGATTTTGGTGTCTGAATCTGCTGCTTGTGGATGATTGGGAAGTCCAGGTAAGGACAAAACCATATGGGCTCACATGTACAGACCTGCCTACAAAACCTGTCCTGTTTCAGACTGGCCGTGCTTCCACAGGGTGGTCCTCAGTGGCTCCCAAACCATGCTGTACATTTCAGGATTCACAAAAAGCAGAGCAGTTCTCATGATGTGAATGCAGGAGGTGGGCACTGCGCAATTCATTTTTGATTCTCGCTTAAGCCAAGATTTGGACCCAGAAGGCCAGAGTTTTAGAAATATAATTAAAATTAATATCACGTACATTGGAAATATACTCTGCGTGTCTTACATGCATTGAGGTCAACATTATTCGAATGAGAAGTTCACTGTCTGTATTTTAACACTTTTCCTTCCTTCTCATGGCCAACATTTTGGATACTTACAGCTACAAATGGCCATGGTTTATGAGTAGTCACCTGATCCCATAACAAAAATTAAAACACTTTAATCCAGTGTGATGGCACAGCTGCTGAGAACTCAAATGCTGCAATCCCTCTGTGTCACTCAGCTCATATAAATGAACAGTTTTGTATCAGCCCCCTTCATTACTGCTACCCTTGGTTGAATCCAAGGGCTGGTTGAGAGGTAGTTATCAGTTGCTAATAAAGTATTTGGAGTTGCAGCCTGATACAGATTAATTGCAGAGGGATCTGCAGAGTCACTGTCACAGTCTCACTGTAAAATCCAACAGGAGCATCAAGAGAATGAAAAGCCACCTTATAATTCACTGCTAGGCCAGAGAATCTGTCCCTCTGCATCTGCTCACAGCTTTATATATTAAAGCCTCTTCTACCCTCCTATGGAAAAAGCAGGAATGCAACAGTGGTGCTGGGAAGTTGTCTGGTTTTTCTTTCCTTCAAATCCAGGACTGAGCTTTCCAGCTCTGTGAATACCAGGACCTAGAGGAAGAGGAAACCCCTGCCCCGGGGTGCAGATGGACATTCAAGGAAGCCTGATGTACTTCTTCCTCACCTTCCTCCCTTCTTCCTAGGGTGGGCCCAGGCTGCTACATGCACCCAGCAGTGCAAAATACAGTAAAGATTAATCTTGAAGGAAATAAATTATTATAGAAATTATGTTAGCTCAGCGCCATCAGAAGCTAATTGTTGGCCTCATTAGGCAACATCATTAATACTCAGGGATGATTGGGATATCCTGCAAAACAAAATGAGTGGCTTGATGCAGAAGTCTGATGAAAAATGCAATAGAAAATGTAATGGTGAGAGCTGGGGGCATTACTCACAGGAATTTCTACTGCCAGCTTGGAGATTCCCGTTTGGAAGAAAGTGAGGAGGGGAAAGACTTGGGTATGTCAGCTGGTCAGAGCTTCACAATGAGCTGCCAGTTGTGATGCAGCCAAGAAAAAAGCAGGAAAAAAAAGCTTAAAAAAAGCCAAGAAAAAAGCTCAAAGGCGCCAGCCAAGGTATTGCCAGCAAATGCAGGGAAATACTAAAGCCAGAACAGTAAAAGAGCGAAGAAAGAGGTGCCAAAATGGGACAAATAAATCCATGATGCTGCAGCTGCTGTCATCACTGCCATGCAGGCAGTGGGACTGCTGTTTGCCTGGACTGTGGGCAGAGGGGCTGGGGAGAGGGGGGCACCAACGAGTACAGAGGAAGGCTCCTTGGATAACTGGGAAAACAGAGATCTTCTTTTAAAAGATGTTACAAGTGCTTGTCTTGCTTGGCCCAGCAAAACAAAGCTCAGTTAGGATACAGCTGCTCTCTGTACATCAGGGGAGCAATGTGCAAGGTGGGAGAAGTGTGATTTGAAGGACAATGTTGGCACAATAATAAATAGGGTTGAGCTGATCCTTGCTAAGTTTCAGCTGAAAGTCAAAGGATTTTGAGTCATGAAGTTCTGGAATAGCAATCAGATGTGGAAAAATGCGCCACTTCTTAAGAAGGAGCAGAATAGTTTTATGAAACATGAAGTGATGCTTGTGGCAAAGGAAGTTCCTGTGTCCCTTGTTTTCCAGGATAACCCCATGGATTTCTGCTGCATAACTAAACGACTCTGACACACAGAGTGGGGGGCTTTGCAGCCCATTCCTACCCCCCTTGAAAGGTATTAGCCCAAACACATGTTGGCAAGCGCCTGAGCGTCCCTGCCCAAGCAGGGCAACAGTGAGTGCCCAGCAGAGGACAGATGAGACACGTTATTCCCCAAGTGCTATCCTCCAGCTAGAGGCAAAGTCTGCAAGGGAGAGTGGAGTTTCTTAGGTTACTTGGTTTTCTTCATGTTTTTTTCAGCAAGGTGGTTTCTGGGCAGTAACTGCAATGTGGAGGCTTGAATAAGCAGTGTGCAATAATGTGGATTTCCACGCTACAAGCTCAAGAGAAGCAACCAACATTAGTTATGCTTCAGAGTACTAGAAAGCCTCTGTAACTGAGGCAGACACGAACTGCAGGCTTACGGATGCTTCCCCTACCTAACTATTCTCCTGTGCTGCCAAAGTCCTGTCCCAGCATGCGTGGCACATAACTGGGGAAGCACAGACTGGGAACAGCCTGTTCTTCCGATGTTCCCAAGTGGTAGTCAGCAATCTGGAGGCGCTTCCCAGGATGACACAGTGTTAACAAGCCCGGAGTGAAAGACAGGTGGTACTGTCATAAATAATAAAAATAAGAAAAGGTGGAGCACAAGATTCATTTGTAGTAGCTACAATGCTAAATTATTGCTTGCCCAGCCCATCTGAGCTTTTATATGTAAGTTAAATCATTTTTCTCTAACACTTGAAAAAAAATGCATCTTTTGGCCTCATCTAGGCAAGTTTATAGAGACTAATGCAACCTCTGTCCTGATGAGTTTATAGACTAAGACACTCATGCTAAAGCCAGGTAATTATTATGAATATCATTAACAAATTTCTCAATAGAATTAATGCACGTTGTCTGATCTCTAACCTCTTGTACCCAGAGATGTCACTGCAACCCTGTAAAGACTCCATTGCAAGTCTGGCTTTAAATGGCATTTAATGTGATCTCAATATGGTTTCAATAACTGTCATTATATGTTTTCCCCATCAGAATACTGAAACGGCTTCATGGTCAAAAAGGCATAGAGTATCATTCTCATCCCAAGAAAGGGGTGACCCCTGAGTGCTGAGGTGTGTGGTAAGAAGCCACTGCCAGGCCTTGTACTACCCAGTAAGAGACTGTCTTGCAGCAGATTTCAGAATCTGAAACATTTCATGGGTTTCATCAAAAATTGTTATTTTTGTCATCCATGCTATTGCTCTACTTTCTCAATTGGAGCCTGCTTCTTATTGAAGCTCTCATTCCTAATGGCCACCCTAGTCTTATGCATGGCAAGTAGCTAATCTTGTCTGTCAACATCCAGGATGTGGCACGAGGACAGTGAACATTTTCAGTGTGGCATAATGTTTGTGGGTGTTTCATAAGAATGGATTTTCAGGACACACTTGATGGAGGAAAGGGGTAGAAGGGAACTACAAACTCTATCTGGTAAGAGACACAGTGATGTGTGTGAAAGAAAACAGTAAAGGGACCAGCAAGGCTGATACTTCTGGGATGAAAAGCATGAAGAGGAATATGGCAGGGGTAAAAAAGCCCATGATACAGGAAGGTCAGCATGAAAAGTTTCCACTCAGTTTTGTTAGAAGCTGCAGTCGAAGGAAAAGATTTGGTGAAGGGCATGAAATGATCTGTCCAAGGAGAGGGCTTTTTTCTTTTAACAGCAGCAGTGCTCAGATAGAACTGGAGGGTGTAATATATGTGTCGAAGCATAATGCAGAAATTATGAGGGATTTTAAGTCTGTAGATAAATACCTTGGCTATTGGAAGGAATCTTAAGTGCATTGTTGAAAAGAGAAACAATTGAATATGGATACAGTGCAGGTGTGGCAGAAGGCAGTAAGGGAAAATGAAGGACATCTTCCATGGCTTTGTGTCTGAATAAAGGAACAGACAGGTGTATTTTCAACAAAAAGGGAGCAAGTGGTGTAGTGGGAAAAAAAGATTGCAAGTGTGAGTTGGTCATGTTAACTGTGAACTGCTGTGCAATATAGGATAGTGTTTCAGTGGAGTGGGGAAGCATAGGGGACTGAAAAGAGAAAAGGTCCTTGAATCTTTAGCAGTGGCTGAATCCATGGAAATGTAAGGCATCTCTCAGCATGGTATCTTCAGGATGCAACAAGGAATCTTGTAGACACCACTGACTATACTGACTAGAGGTGGGATTCAGCTGCCTAAATTTAGGCAATTAGAGTAGCCTCCATCCAGCTACCTCTCCCAATATCCAGTAATCCTAGTCGTATCTTCCAGCACTATGAAGGTATCTCAGATAACTTATGACAGGCTCAAAGGACACTAGACATTTATGCCTCTGCAGTGACATCTCAGTCATGATCTCCTTTACTGCAGTGGAGACCTGAAACACCCAGCTTACATTAGACATCAACACTGTACGCTTTTAAATTTGAATGCCCATGATCTGGAGATGAATTACACTTTAGATAGTTGTAGTTAGTTGAGATGAAGGTAGCAAGCAGGGCTACCTTCTACATGTAGAATTGTAAAGATGATTGCCTTCAAATCTTCTTTAAAAATGTGAAATTGGATGAAAAAGGATAAATACATTCAATTTTTTTTTTGAGAAAAACAGAGACCAGTTTGGGATTGGATTGATGTTTGGCCAACCTGTTCCCTTTCATCTTTAACTCATAATATTGTTATCTGAAACCAACTATAATGTATGCTTTTTCAAATCCTGATTTATGAATTTCATGGTTTGAAGCAAGTATGACAATGCTGGCATGTACACATAAATGAGATACTGTAAGATTTGCAGTGTCTGGGGCTATTAGACGATTGTTGATTTCAGTGCAATTCCTATTTGACAGGTGTCTAGAGTATAAATTTTAAGTGGCAACTTGATTGTTTTATCTCTCCTGGTGGACTGGTTCAGGTGATGCCTCAGTCGTCTCGAACTTTCACTGCCTGTGATGAAGACAGCTGACTGAATCTAGATAGGGACACATCTCCTTGCCCTCTCATGTCACAGACTTGCTCACAGGCATGCTCACAGACAAGTGACAGAAAAAAGGGGCACCCCAAGTACCCTTCATTGGTCAAATACAGTATCTATATATTTGTAATGCGATGGCTTACTGCAGACCATTGCTGGCTGCTTACTCAGATCCCTGGGCATCACCAACACCATCAGCATTTCCTTGTTTTTCCTCTAAATTGCCTATTTTCTTACAAGAAGAGTGAGAAAAATCAAGAAGGAACTAAAACGCGGAAAACAGGAACAAGGAAGGTGAGAAAAACTACAGGAATATAGAACAGGTAGGGACCTGTCGTTCAGTTCAGTCATATGCTATTGCAAGTACACAGGCCACATAATCTATTTAATAAGCTCACAGAGCAACATCTCAAGTGCTGTTAGCATTTTGCCCACCCTCTTCCAAATAAAAGGTTGATACAAACCCTCTGCCTTCTGACAGCAAAGAACCCTCTTTTCCAGGCAAAGTTTACCCATGGCCAGTTTATATCTATTTGTTCTTTTGCCAACATTCTTTTAGGTGAAGCAACTCTGCTCTGTAAATATATCAGAGGGGTAAACATCAACAGTGGAGATCAATCACGTCTTATTATAAGCAGCTAATGAAGCCAGTCTTTTCTAGATCCTTATGCGAACAGATTCACTTTTCCTACTAATGATTCTCTGACTGTGTGGGATTGAATTTTCCTGATTGCTATGCCTAAAACTGTACATTCAAAATGAGGTGTTACCAAAGCCCTGTACAGTGGTATGGATACTTTTTTTTCTCCACTGCTGGAAATACCTTTGCTTACTCGACACTTAGTGGGTGAGTTGGAATCAGAATCAGCAGCCAATCTAAAGATCTGGAAAACCTGTAGCTTAAATCATCTGCAAGTCTTTCTTGTACGGGGTTGTTCTACAAAAATGGGATTTGTGAGTGTGGCTTCTGTAGAAGTTTGCTTTTTTTGCCTCATTTTGACTGTCTTCCTCCTGGATGTCCCTCCATTACCAGGTCCCATGAAGCACCCATAATTTAGCTGAAGGGAGTTTGCATGCAGTCTAGCAAAGAGTCAACTATGAAGGCAGACGAGACATGTTACGAAACATGTCATGCCTGCTGTATCATCAGTAAATGTTTCTGAAACTGAAGAGTCATCTGCTTTACACCATGTGAAAGTCAGGATAACTTACAAGAACAGTGGGTGTCTTATTAAAGACCTATAAATGTTATAGATAAATATTCTGTCCTTACGGTGATTTCCTTACTCCACACTTGACTCAGCTTATTAATTATTAAAAAAATGTAGGCAGCCCTTCATATAAATGGAAGTTAGAATAGTGACTCTTTTCTTAAGTGCAGTCCTGTCATTTCACACCTCCCCAGTGAGTGACCCTTAAAACTCTAATGAAAATCCTAAATATATATAGAGAGAGGCCATGGACTTGAAGTACAGTCAAAACAAAGTTATAGAAATCTATTAGGCAAAGAGGCAAATTATGTCTCTTTCTGCTTCTCAGTAGCAGTATCTTGAACTAAAAGGGAAAGATGACCCAGATAAAAATATAGATAGCTCAGCAAAACAGAGAATAATGCAACTACCCTTCATAATAGATCACATCTGACAGACATTAGTCGTTCAAAATTAAAAACTGGATGAAATATGCTTATAGATTTTTTCTATATTGAGACACATGTTCCTTCATTTACAAATGTATGGATTGGCAACACAACAAGACACCTATCTTTCATTGCTGGGCCTGTCCTGGATAATACTGCATTCTCCTGAGCTCTATAAGTGAAATTAAGGTGTTAAAGGACTTTGCATAAATACATTTGGAAAAAATAGCTAGATTTTGTCAAGACACAGAATCATGCAAGAAAGATTTTAATGTTCTTAAGGATAACTATCCTCAGTAAAATAGAAATTTAGAGAAATTCTGACTAAAAGACATCGTTTGGGCTAGCAAAACCTGTAACGTTGCCATTCACAAAGCCAAAATAGGTATCTCACCACAATTATCTTGCCACCTGTCCTCCATAATACCAGAATTGTTTTCCCTTCATCTCAGATGATACCTTATCAAAGAGAAGTGGAGCGAATGGGCCAACCTATTTTTTTATAAAGATGGTGTGTATCAAATGAAATGGAATTTCCTCACTGAATAATGAGCATAAGGGAATGTGTTAGAGCATACTTACAAATAGCTGCAGGTCACCTTTAATTTGGGCATATGTGGACTTTTCACGCTCCTTTTTATAACTGTAAAATTTTCCTGACATAACTTATTTGTACTGAAAACACATGCAAGAAATACAATGGCACAAAGCTGGCCTAGCTCTTAGTGAAACACACATAAAAAGCAAAGTAAAATTCCCATCACTGATCATATAACAGGCTGCGCACCTTGATCAGAAAAAAACACTAACCAAAATCCATCTCAGCAGTGCAAACATCCTATCTGCATCATCACTCACAGGAGTCCTTTGGCTTCATGTAGCATTTGTATTAAAGCAGCATGTAGGCTCCTGGGCCATGTCCCTGGATCTCCTGGTGTTCTCTCCTATTGCGGTAGCATTTGTTACCTATGCGTCCCTAAAGGCATTGTAAAGGGGAGTGAGCTGAGCCTCCCTACATACTCATCAGCTGTAAATGTTAATGAGCCTCTTCTAACGGCATTTCCACAGCCAGGCACATGCTGGTAGATACAAAGGTGAGGGAAAAAGTCAGAAATTATGACTCTGAGCAGCCCCTAACCCTCCCTGACCCATAAGGAACAACCTACTAATGGCAATATTGTACTTTGTCTCCTCTGTTGCATCCAGCTTTCTCTTTTTAATTCCTTGTGGCTCAGAAAAAAATTGCTGTGAGTCTTGAGCTGGGGGACTACTGCTCTGACCTCCATGATTCCCAGATATGGAAAGTGCAGATCCATAAAGAGAAGATAAATTATAATATAGTTTTGAGTGACAAACAATTCCTGCAGATCTTTAAAAAATACAGTGGTCAGTCACAGACCAGGAGGAGGGACTAACTTTATAATCTGCTTTTCACAAAAAGAGAATGCTGCCTGGGAGACATATATTACCCAGCCTTGATAAATGTTCTCTACTCTTCTCAGCTGGGGAGGTGTTCGTTTTCAATGGATAAAGACAAGTTTCATCTCCCTGTCTTTGACTATATGCTATAACGAGAAGTGAATTATTTGGCTTCTCAGTGTATTTTTTTTTAATGCTTAGCATATATATGTTTTCTGGTAAATTTGCATGAGACGGTACAGAAATGGATTCTACCTGGCACAAGTTGTCAAAATGCAATCCATGAACATTAAAAATACATTCTCCCACGGGTATACACTTTATGTTCCTAATTGTCAAAATGTTTGCCCTGTGACACTTTATTAGTAAACAGCTGAACACCTCCATATACCATATGAAATTCCAGCTCCTTTGTGGTTTGCCTCCACAGTTAACCCCTAAAAAGGAATTATAGATTATGCTTCCTACAGGTTTCATTTAAACCAAAGGGATAATGATTTAGGGCAGAGGATAGAGGAAGAGGAATAGAAGAATTTAGCTGGACTATGGCTGACTGTGGAGCAGTTTGACTTCCATGAAATGAATAGCCACCATTCAGGCACATATTTCATGGTACAGTTGACTACATTAAGGTTAGATGACATCTCACCAGTTTTTCTGAAAGTTATAAACCTTTGACTTGGCATCCTAAAGTATTCATATTTCCCCCTTTCCAAACACCAATAACACCATCACTTAACACAGTAACAGGCAAACCAAAATTGTCACACTGGCTCCATCCGAAGCTTCACCCTGTCCAGCAGCACATCTCTGACAACAGCAGGCACTCAAGACCCCAAAGACATGTGTACAAATCCCCAGCTGGCAAATACAGAATAAAGTCCCTTGCATTAAGTCTCATTCCCTCCTTTAATAGTTAGAGATTTAGAGTTAGACCCAAAGCATGATATTTAAATTAAGTATTAAAAAAAGTGAAAGTGCAAGCTCTGGCTATTCTTTGTATTTCTTGGAGAACACCCAGCACACAGACACATGGAGTGGGCTGATCCCAGGGCCACTCAGATGAGGGAAGGTCTTTCCATTTGCCATCTATGGACTCAGGATCAGTTTCGACATTAATGTTTTGGATATTTAGAGCAGGACCCAGGCCAGTGTGCAAGCAAGGGGGATAGACTGCTAACTGTGCTCTGCCTCTGTGTGCTTGCTTGTGAGAGCGTTGCTATTTAGAGGTGTGTTGTAAGTGTTAATTAATGCAACTGACCAATGATTTAAGGAGGCATAAGGGATGGAAAAGGGAAATTTATTAGTATGTACATATTCAAATCCATTCTCTCAGTTGAATTTATAACCAGAAGTGTCTGGACAACTACTGTGGTTTCATTCATCTATCCAAGGTATTTACAGTATATTTACAGTAGCCATTTATAGTTCATGAGCTTTTTTTCTTTGTAAACTTTAATTTAATAACTCCTAATATCCTCAGTTGCTTTCACACACAGTGTGCTTACTGAACTAAAGCCTTCTATTTCCTTCTGAATAGAAACCACTCCTGCCCAGTCCTTGTGCAGCTAGGGATTTGAGTGCAGTAGACAATTTCAAAGACTGCTCTTTCTATTTAACAATCAGTGCATTAGGCTAAAATATTCACACAGATGCACTAGCAATTGAAAGGGTGTGCGGTGTAGTGACAAGGTCCTTCTGTTACCTGGAACTGTAGAATGATGAATGAGCATTAGTGGAATATTCTTTTGGCCTTTAGGTTTACCTTGATCTTCTCACAGAATGCAAATTGACATTATACCCACATTTCTATAGTATTTATTACTGTGGTCATGATGTGAGGGCTTTTTTCAATATGAATAGTGTAAAAGGGGAAACATATTACTGCAAAGAAGCATTATTGTGCTGGGAATGTATAAACAGCTGAGAAGAATAGAGCGACATGCTCATAATGGAAACTGAAAGCTCTTCATTTTGTCCTGATTGTCTACCCTTCCTTTTTAAACAACCTTCCTTTTTCCTAGCTATCAATACAAAGTTCTTTTTGGTAAAATGAAGTGCATTCATGCTGCCTGAAAGAAGCTTTTAAAGTTGATCTGTGCCCACACAAAAGGGAGGCAGTGTTTGAGCACATCAAGTTGAGGAAGCAAACTTGGTCAATGTTCATTACTCATGGCTTGACACTCTGAGCCTCCATATCATTTTGTAAAGAATCAGATAAACTTTCCTAGTGATAAACAACTGAAATAATTTTTCTTAGCTGTCAAGTCCTTTTCTCCCATTTCCAGCCTGTTCTCACACTCTTCCCAGCTCGTAAAAGCAACTGAGCACAGCTCTTTGGACTGATAAATGGGCTCCTTTCAATTGGTGGCAGGCTTCAGGAAAAAGAGATAATCCTGGATAATGTGGACACAGTTTTCATTTCATGTCACCCAATTAAACTGCAATTATCCGGAGTGCAACAGCAGAAAAACTGGAAAGAATGGTTGGAGAATGAGGAGCCCTGGCTCCCTGGGACTCTTTATACTACACACATTAGCCTAGATTTGTTCTATTCTGATAATAAAGTGCCAGTCTAAGCACTTAGCAGCACACAGTGAGAGACAGACCAGCTGCAACCTGTAGCTCAGAATGAAATAGTATTGCAAGTACTCTGGGAAATATCAGTTCGATCCAGAGTAACTTTCTGGGAGATTATTTGCATCAGGAATCCAAAGCCCTGTGCCATGGTTAATTACATCCAGAGCAATATGGTCAGGAGGTGTTCTGAACAATGCGGCAAGGTTCAGATTGCAGGTAAAACAAGGACAAAAAAAGCCTTTTCTTAACATGACTCACAGTAGCACTGCAAGCCAAAATAAAGCAGATATCAACCACTTTATTATGAAGGCAACTGCACTAATGTATCTTATCTCTTCAGCATTTTGGCTGAGATCTAGGGCAGGATGAATTTAATATGTTAATATGTCTTATTAAGTTACCGCTCTTGCACTAAAATAAACTGGATAATCTAACAGATCTGTTTTATCTCTAATTACCATGATCCCGGTAAACTGCAATTAAATAAACAGATGGAGTTTTTAAGCTTGTGGTTTGGTGCATGGGAACATTTAGTAATTGAAATGCATGTATTATTATTGCTTTATTTCATTTACCCAGTACTGTGAGTGCATGGCAGCTGTGCTGTAGGCATGGGCTGTAAGTATGAGGGTGACATCTAAAGTGTCTCCTACAACTAAAAATCTTTGTTCCTGGAAGTCCCTAAATTTTGCCCTTGAATTTTTTTATTTAATTTACTCCTACATGAAGGACCACGCAGGGCTACCCCAGGCTGTGAGACAAGTTAGGCAATTTGGCCCAGGTTCCCTTTCCTGAGGGGTAAGATGGGCTTTAGGGTGTAACTGAGAACCACCACCTTCAGTGGCAACACCTGAGACTGTGTGCAAGTTCCCATGCCCGGTGGTGTGTCTTAGTGAAGTCCCACACAGGGGCCACCAGCCTTACTGCAGTTAATCAGGTGTATCTGCCCTATATAACAGTGCAAAGGGAGCAACAAGGGGACAGGATTTCCTAGGTCAGACTCAGCTCATCACCATGACCATTGGAGACTCTTAAGTGTCACTTAAGCCTTCACCGGGCACTAGAATTCATGTTTTTATGTAAGGCGATATCAAGTAATGAAATATTTTTGCAATATTTTTTGTTAGCAAGTCATGTAACAGAAAAGTGTGTAATACTTTTGCAGGAAAAACATAACAAAATCTAAAACTGTGTGGTGATGAAGCACACAATTCCCAAATGAAGCACAGCTATTTCATAAACAGGTAGTTTTTGGACTAGAAATATTCTGGTTTACCTGAATTTTTCAGTTTGGCTCTATATCTATTTATTTATCAAATGGAAAAATGCATTTCCCCATCCCACCTGGGAAAACCCCAGGTGCAGAAAGATTTGGATTCTTCAGAGATGTTAATAAAATTGGGATTTCCCTGTTTCCAAAATAATACCATGCCTCCCACGCTCTTTATTCCATCCCTTCACATTCCTACCTGAAGCAGGTTCTGGGCTGCTTTGAAGATTGCTTTTCTGTTTAAAACTTGAAAGCTACCTTGTTCCTCGTGGAGCCTATTTAAATAGCAAAAAGCTGCACCTTGATGTGAGCAGGAACTACAGAGTGGAAAGAGGGGCTGCAGCCGGGGTATGGGCACTCACAGCCTCAGCTGATGTTAATGGAGTAGTTCTGTTCCTCTGTGAAAGGAAGGGGTTTATACCAACAGAGATCCACATTTTAAAGTGTTGTGGCAACTTTCTTTTAACTATTTTCTGGTCTCAAGGAGCCTTTAAGCAGCTGTGCTACAAAGAAGGGCAGTCAAAAAAGCCCTAACTGGTAGTTTACTGGCAGCAACAGAGGTAGCGTGATTTTAAGGAACAAATGCACTTTCCTTTTGGAAGTTCCCTCTCAGGGACAAGGTCGGTTCACCAGTGATTTGCTCCTCTGGGAAGCTGAAATAGAAGCTGACACCCTTTTCCAAAGCCAGTCCTAACATTTCAAAGACGAACAAGACTGAAGAAGCGAGGGGACTACAGGAAGTGCCAAAGACTGATATCTATACATAGGTAAAGAAAGGTGTTGGTGTTTGATTTAGGGAACAAAGGTTGGGCAACAAAGCAAAATAAATCAATCTCTGATGGTTTTAGGAAGAAGAAGGTCAAGTGCTTGAGCAATGTAAATCTCTTGTCACACCTGAAATCTGTCCTCACAAGAATGTCAAGACATTGATCTTACTAAGTGACATTTATTTATGTAAAAACAGAAATTAGGTCCTGTGTATAACACAGTATAGTGCATTAGTCTGTCAGTGGAGTGCCCTATGTATTAACAGCATATAGTGCAGTGTCATGGAAAATGACGTTGCGTAGTCTTCTTACACTGATTACACCAGGCAGCATGCACATGTTAAGAGAAGGTCCTTTCCTGAGCAGGTCTGCTGTCCAAGTAGGCAAGGGAGACAAATTCATGCACAACACCTTGACGTGCCAGGCACAGAACCTGGGCTTTCCAGCTCTTAGCTCAGTTAGGTCCCAGGAACTAGACAGTGTTGGGTAGGAGATCTGCATATCAGTCACATAACTGTTTTATCATCTGTTTTCTTATCTTAGAAACACAACAACAATGTAAAAACATCCAAGCCAGATGCTGACTTCATTTACAGCAAGGGAGAAAAGGGAGTCACACCTTCATAAATGTCTCTGTTTTCTCATTTCTTTCTCCAAAGAGAAATGCTATTGTGCACTTATCTTCAGGAGAGGTTACTAGATGAGGTTTGTAAATCCCTTTAAAAGTATATGCATATTCTATAAATATATATATAAAGGTATATTTATATGGTACTTTAAAACATCACTGCGAATGATTTTTCATTCCAGTATGGAAAAGGGAGTATCACACCTTGTAAGAGCATGGATTTTAAATTATTGTAATCTCCATGTGATCCTTCTCTCCATTTCTACCTATTTGAACTTGCTAGGAAGAAACAGAAACGCTGGGATGGCTGCAATTTACCTCATGGTCTGCTGTGCCCCGTAAAGTTGTTCTGGGAGGAGAAATACCAACTCCTGAGGATGTAGCTTTTCCAAAATATGAACGTGTATTTTTCATAAGAGCTTCGTTAGCTGATGGCATTTTACTTGACTACCAGCAGCCATTGTTTCCCTCAGAAAGGAGCAGTGTCAGATAATTTCACCCCCTGCTTTCTCTTTGGTTGCATAGTGGCCAGAAACAGGAATTAGAGACCCCCAAACCAAGAGGAGGCCAGGACTCTGAATGGAGCAGCTCTGTCTGAATCTCATGCTAATGAGATCAGGAAGGGAGGAAATGTTGAACTCCAACCCTGGGCTGCCAAGCAGCTTGCCCCTGCCTCTGCAGAGGGCAGAGCCAGCTGCGGGCAGGGAGGATCCCGAGGTACGGAGGGGATAAGGATGCTACTCAGCTGGCAGGAAAGGGAGCAAGAGTTTCACTTATCTTAATAGCTCCTTTTGTTCAGGAATCACAGTAGCAGCCCTTATTTGCAAACTTGAATAAGTATAATGCACTCTGAGCTCTTGCACAGGTGCTAGGCGCGAGTGGTTTTTCTCGGTGCCTGTACAATGACTGCTTTTTTTTCTGGGGCTGCAGGAAAGACTCATTCACTCTGAGCTGGAAAGACTCATTCAGACAAAAGTGCTGGCTGCACATTTGGGCAAAGTGCTGACTGGCTTTTGTTGCTGTGTACGTGGTGCCATCCATGAGCCCAGTGATGATGACCTAGAAGGTGATCTGACAATGAATGTTTCTTTTGGAGAATGTGTCAACTATTATAGAAGCTGGCACATTTGTAATGAGACTAGCTGGTTCCAACAGATAATTGCCTGGCAGTCTCTCTTGATAGCTGGATAGATAAACAGTGTATTTTCTTCCCCTCCTTCAAAAACTTAACAAGGGAGGCAAAAACACGGCCTTGAGCATCTGCAGGGATGAAGTAAAACAAGAGTAAATCACAGTAGGATGAAGAACTTAAGAAAAGTAGACACAGTCTTGTTGAGCCATTTTTCTGAGAAGTTACACCCAGTGAGGAGTTGTCTTACTGAATTTAAATGTGTTTACACCATCTCGATGCAACTTTGCTGACTTGCCTTCTTTGAGAATCTGGCATTGGACTGTTTCAGTGTTTCAGTCTTCAGTAAAGGTTGCCTGCCAAATATGATGTTTCCTTTCTTTCTTTCTTTTTTTCCTCCAGTCGTGGTTTACAGCTTGCCCAACCCAGAGGAGGTGATTGATGTTGCCATATGGTGGCTATTGGACGTAATACTGTCCAGTTCATGAGTAACATCCTTTTCGTCTTAAAGCTCTGCTGCCCTCCAAGTTCACTAGATGCTGAGAGACTGTGAAACTTTAGTAGGCTGAATATCTGAGAATAAAGACAGACTTATGAAATGCCTGTAAAGTACTTACCTTTTCAAATGGGCTAAAATTCTTGTGGATTAACAGTTAGAGGAACCTTAGAGCATGTGACTTTGTAATATACTGCTGCTTCTATACAGGCTTTTTTCTATCTTTCTGTGTTAACCTCTGCTGCAACTTAGGAGATGGAGCAGCCCATCACATGGGATTCAGGATGAAGTTGATTAGCCCACCATTAAAATACGTGAAACAAAGTCTGTCCTCATACATGAATATATTTCCTCTTGTTAAGATTTCTAGAAAGCTAGAAAGATGCTTGGGGCAAAAGAAATCCTCACCGTTAATGAGCACATCTTTTTCCAATAAATAAGGAAGAAGGATCCAGTATAACCTTAAGTTTTTTGCTGTCTGCTTTGTTGTGATTAGTAATGTTCTTTTGATGTAAGATATTTCTCTCTTTGTGCATCAGGCTGTCATCATAATAACAATTCTCAATGATTTCTATTTTGGTAAATGCAGATACATTTGATCAGTATCAAGCACCTGTTGTGCTATGAACATACATAAATGTATTTGCTGGTCTTATCCACTATGGATTATACATCTTTTACTTAATTATTTTAAGTTATAGCATTACTATGTGCTTGTAATATAGATTATTGAAAGACCTTTTTTTTTTTTCTCTGGAACCATTAATGAAAACCTCATTTCCATTAAATTTTGTTCCATCAGAATTTGCTCCTTGAAAAAATGTCAACACACTAACAATATTCTTATTAGAGAAACCAGAAAGCCAAATATATTTCCTCATTCTTAATGTTAATATGGGAGGTAATATAGTGATTCATGACTTTTCCAAACCAAGTTATAATATTTAGTTACAAGAAAAGTAAGCAAAAAGTAACTCTGTTAAAGAAAAGTATTTGGGGAGGTTGGGAGAGGTTTTTCCCATTTTCTTTTCAAGAAAGATGGGAATGTAAGGTACTCTACCAGATGACCCATGGTGGCTTTAATCCATATCTTATAATTTTTAACTCTTTCAGGATCTAGAAGACGAAATTCAATTTTCTTTCCTGCTTAAAGAGTTGAGACAACACCTTTCACAAGGATACTTCAGTTTACGAAATACAGAGTAGGTTTCACCCATGGATCCCTTCTTCAAAATAATTTAAATAATCATATGAGAATTATGGCAAGACATGGTGGCCTCTCTTCATGTGAGCTAGGAGGCACTCTGGGTGGGATTTCCCTTCTAACTCCCACCACAGTTATTCAGCTGCAAAAAAGCTCAACCAGTCATCGAGCGTACGGGTAAGGAAGAACCTATGACGGGTGAATTAGTGGGGATATGGGAATCAAAAAATAAGTAACTTTTACAGCCTTAATTAGGATCCTGATATGGTGCTGGAATGTAGAGGACTGTCTACTAGTGGATTTTACTTTCATCTGACCCTGCAAGCCCAGAGAACACAGTGGTGCATTGTCCTGCTTTTAGGGTCAGACTGAATGGCAGCCCAGCAAAGCATCCATCCTGCCCGCTACCTGACTGCTGCCTGCACGGGCCGCTGGTGCCATAGGCAGCAGCAGCTGCAGGACACTGCACATAGCTGTGGTATATATGGGAATATGGGAATGAATGGTGACTGGGGTTGCTGCTGCTGTTTTTATTTTGGCTAGTTGGCAGACATTTCGCTATTCTTTAGCTTTTGAATTAGGATGATGTAAGAGGCCCAAGTGCTATGCTAAACACTCCACTACAAGGTTTATCAGAAAAGGCTGTCAGTCTTGAGAGAGTTACCCAGAATTGCAGAGAATTAGGAACAAATTTTGTGGGTAGTCAACAAGTTCATGGACTGAAGAAGTGAGTTAGCTCCTAATCCTCCATGGCTCTGGGTTACTCTTTTTGTAGGCAGACCACACTATATCTGTGGGAAGGCAACTGGACATCTACTTTGTGTGTGCATCCACGAAGGCTGTCTAATGCACACCCACAGCCATGCACAACCTTCCTCTCAGGGCTGCCTGTCCCAGGAGTCTCTAGTACCCGTTGTTAAATCCGTATGCTTGAGCTGTCAGGCAGATGCATCACCCCTGCATGACCCTGGCTTTTTATAAAGCAGGACGAGGAAGCTTGTTTGGGTGAGTGTATCGGAAACAGAGAAGCTCAAGTGCTGGTTGTTATTAACATAGCATGCTGAAAACATGCACTGCCTCAGCCTTAAGCCCTTCAAGATACCAGGTCTGTCACGGTGGATGATAACTCCCTTTCTCTGAGGTCATTCTCTGGGATTTCCTGCATTAGTTCAGTTGCTAAGTCTCTGTGTCATTTCCTAAAACACTTTTGAGGGGCTTTTAAAAATATAGAACTTGATAACTCATGCAAGGCCAAATTCAAAGCACCTTAAGATCAGTGAAAGTCTTCCTGCCACCACTGGTCGCTGAGGCAGGAGTGGTCCCTCCCTCAGTTCAGAGGTCTCTCCTCTGACTCCTGAGGGTGGCTCTAATTAGCTTAGACCACATCACCTAGCCTCGAGCTGAATCCTGTTTCAGCCCAGCCTTGTCAGAGCACTGTTTAACTTTTTTTTTGTCCCGGACTTCCAGTTGTCTCATGTACGAGCACTTGCCATCAGCTCTGTTCTCCTATTGTTCGCTGCCAGTGTGCGGGGCTGTGCGCTGCAGATGGAGCTCCTCAGGAGATTAATGATGTGCTGAACAATGCGTTGTAGTTGATACCCTCTTGAACTCTGACACCTGACACTGGACACCTTCAGCTGTAAGAGTCAAGGGTTGAGCGAGTAAGCAAATTCTAGGTAGATACTGATTTCCCTTGAAATATCTGTGAATGCTTCTTTGATATTTGTCACAGGTAGCTCTGCTTTTACTGGGTTTTGTGTAGATACTGGAAAATATGGTATTTTTATGGTTATAAAATTCTTAGAAAAAGTATTTTGAGCTCTGCCAGTCTGTGCCTCTGGCCCATCTCTCTTAGAGGCAGGAGGAGAATCAGGTAATTAAAGTATTTGTGTAACAGTTTGTCACAACATAGTTGACAATACAGACAAAAGCACCAGTTCCCGTTTATCTTTTAGCAAGGGCTCCCAGTGTCAGCATGTCAACTGTCCTGCTTGAGGACATGCGTTAAAGTAGTTATCAATGCCCCAAGACAGATGAGGCTCAAGACGTTAGCCCCACTCAAGTGGGATCGTGTGTTTTCGCTCTCTCCCCCCGCCTGCAGCCCCTTCCCTGTTCGTCAGTCCACTGCCCTTTCGTGACACAAACCCCACGGTTGGGAAGGCGCTGGGTATTGTTAGCGCTGCTCCCTACAGTAGATTGGCAGCCAGGAGTGCCAGGGAATGACAGGTCCCATAATGCACCCTCATCTCAAAGATGGAGAGTGTCACCTCTGTAACATTCCCAGCTTTCATTAGCCTGAATGCAATTGTGCTAGGTTTAATTTTTGGAGTGTTTGCAGTTTTTCCAGCAAATAGCTGTTTGAACACAGTGTCCCCATTATATCACCACAGTCAAAGAGAGGAAAGATAAAGGCATTGTGCAAAGTTTCTGTGGCTTTGCAGACAAGGATTTATGTACTGGAGAACTCTCATCTGGCAGTCAATTTGCCTTTGTCTTTCAAAGTAGTGGAAGTATCAAGGGAGTATGCCCAAGAGTTTTATTTGCTATTTACCAGATTACTGAAGTATCAGGCATCTTTAGATCTGTTGTGAAGACAAATGCTTTCAAAATGATTTTGCAAACTTCTGCTGAGGCTGAGGGAGAGGCGAGTGAAACCCTTGAAATGTTGCCCTTTGAACTGCTAGAGGGATACATGATTGAGGAAAGGACTTGAGACTGTACAGTTTCATGAGTTTAAAATGTGGTCTGTTGTAAGGGCCTGTCCAGCAGAGAGAAAAGGGAAAAATGCATCCACCATTATCTGCTTTAGAGGGGTTACCATGTTAGTGAAAACTGTTCTCTGGAAAATGACAGTTCCTGGTTAGTGTATATAAGGATAAACTGAGTTTTTAAAAAGCAACATTTTCTAAACGGGCAAGGGTGAGATTCATTTATAGCTCCACTTGGCTAACAGCTCAGCTTACAACAAGCAAGAAGTATTGCAGTTAATGGGATCGGTCCTGGCTAACATTTTCCCTCTCAGTCTTTCCCTAGTGTTTGATTCTGACTGACACAGCTAAAATTGTAGTGAAGGCAGAGCCTGTAAGACCAGGCTTTATTGTCTGAAAGCAGAACTGAATGGTATTCATCTAACACTCCTGAAAGTGGGTGAAAGCTGGGGGGAAAGCTGCTTACAAAAATGTGTAATTTAGCATTAAAATCAACTACTGTACTGGAGAGCCTGCATTGTAAATACCTTGGCCACTACAGATGATCCTGGGATTTGTGGAACAGTTAGCTTTGCTAACATGATAATTAACTGAAATAAGTCATAAAACAATGTGATTCACATGATGTTGCAGAAAGAAATCAGAACAGAACCTGTCAAGGAAATAAAAGGCTTTATACCAAAATAAAATATGACCCACTGATTTAGGGTTATCAGTAGGGACCAGTAAATACACTGGAATGTCTAACTAGCTTGAAACCCTACCAGTGCCTGAAGCCAACATTTACAAAGTTCCAAAAAAAATACCTACCTGAATGCCTGGCATCCATAAAGTTCTTGTAATTTCTGATTCCAGGTAAAATATTATGTGAAAGGCCATTTCTGTAGCTAGCCTTGATAAATCCAAGAGCTGTGAGGTATCTCCTTAAACAATGCTTATCTCCCATGGAAGATGTGAGACTAACCTTCTGCTGTGTTTTCATTATCTCATTTCAGGTGAAGTTTCCTGGCCTATTCTTTAACAGAGGTAGGTGGTGTCTGTGTTCATTTCTGAAGAGCTGGTTTCTGTCCAGACTGCTTAGCTTGCCTCAGGCCACAATCCACAGTGCAGAATACGACCCCTTTTAAGATATAGTTTTAAAGATTTTCCTTTGGCCAAGTGGGCCCTCCTTAATGTAACGTGAACCTTTCTCGTCCTAGCGCCAGCAAGGAACAGTCCAAAGTCCTGCTCTAGAAAAGAGCAATGGTCCTGCTGGGAAGAGCACCTTTTTGATTCACCACAGGCTCCATTTCAGCCAGACATGAAACAGTCACTATGAAGACATGCCAAAGGCCAGTACTGAGGTAGTGCCACCATTATTTCAGTCATACACATGGTGCCGATGGCTGTTTCTATCGTCTTGTGAGAGATTCTTTCTCCTGGGAAAAGGATGAACAGGAGGACATTGACCTCATCTGCTGCCATATCATTTCCCTGTGTGGCTGGGGAAGCTCTGCTCTGGCACCTAGTGTGTTTTCAACTGGATCAGTACAGCAGTCACAATCTACAGGCATCTGCAAAACATGAGCAGAAGGTCTAACAGGGACAAGGAAACAAACCAAGTCTTTTGTTTAAGGTACTGGTCTGAGGCTCAGGAGACGTGGGAGATCCATTCCTGCCTGGATGACAGATCTTCATTTTTGATTTATTACACCATCTCTCTGTAGGTCCCCTGCTCATGTTGCCCCTTTTTTTTCTCTGTTGAGGGTATATGTGCCATGGGGCGCTGATTGCATCTGCCTCTGTGGTTGTACAGGGCTTGGTGCTGGGATAGATCATTCTGGATACTCCCAGTAACAGCAAATAATAAAACCAACTGTGATAGGTTATTTGGCATGTGATTTTGAGGAGAGGGACATGTAGGTTATTTGGCATGTGATTTTGAGGAGAGGGACATGTAATAGATATTCTAAAAATACCTCATCTCCTTCTTTATAAACTCTGCAATATCACTTGTAACAACTCTTTTCCTCCAGACCACACCCTCAGTTCTCCTCAGCACTGCACTCTCAGGACATTCTTGTAATAATGGTAATAACTTTTCACTACTATGAAAAAAGATGCAATTATTGTCCCATTTTTATGTATTTTGGACCAAAAATTTTAACTACCACCATCAGGGCTGAGCTGCCTCTGTAATTAATACTATATAATTGTCCTCTCATGCGGGCCTTGGTTGCCCACATTTCTGACTAGAAAATGTGGTGCTTTGGCAAAATTAAACCAAGGATTTATAGTATAGACACATTTACAAAAATCTGTATATGATGCTAAACCTGTATTTCTCATTCCAAAACTTCATAATAAAAGTTATTAAATTAATCTGCTATAAATAACTGGGTTGAAAACTACTTGACTTTTGTTACAATACACGGAAAGGTATTTCAGGGAACTCATATATATAGCCATACATACACGCATGCATGCATGAATATATAAAAAGCACTTACTGTGATGGATTCAGAAATGCAAGGAATATTACACAGATGGAGAGGCTGATTTATTCTTTCTGGAGAAACTTTAAGGCAGTCTGGATTTCCTCCACTCTCCTGTTTAGAAACTGCCAAACAAGAGGTTCAAGAAGATCTATAATAAACTTCAGCTATTGATCTGTGTCCTCTCTGGGCTTGACCCAGGTTGAACATACCTTACACAATTCCATCATTTTAAGACTTTACACCCTGTTGTATCCAAATGGATGTCCTCTATATCAGGCCCAAAAGTGAACAGAATACAAGTCTTATGCCTAACTTGCAGCAGGTGAGTGCTTTGTTGAATAAAGCTTTACCCAAGCATGTACATTTCTGAACCAAAGGCTCAATTCCATCTATTTAGTGGACCTTTAGATAAAAGCAATACAAACAACAGAGGCATCCCTTGGCCCTTCACCCAAGACCTCAAAAAAGCCCTGATTAACTAGGGAAGAACAAGATTTCACCAGAGTCAAAAGCAAAGCTTGTGAGAGTCTGTGTAATGCGTGCCCTTGGCACTAAGTATGCAGCAGTATCAGTGCCCTGGGCACTGCACCCAGGTCTTAGACCCTCATAAGATCAAACATTGCGTATGTGGAGCTGGCTAAGTATGGAACCAGAATATTTGTGACTTGCTCTCAATTTACTATGATTCACGGTGTACAGTTGTGAATCCTTGCAGTTTCTACAGTCTTTTCCTCAAACCCTTCTTTTTTTTTTTGGTTGCGGTTATTTTTTTGGGGATGTTAGCATTTGTTATTTCTTTTATGTCTCAGCTCTAGCACTTTGGGACATACCTACACTGTCCTCTTAACTATGCGGTGTACCATAGCCCAAGTCTGGGCTATGTTCCCCAACAGGAAGGTCTGGTGCTGCTGCAACACAAACAGTGGGTACCAGCACTGTGCTATGAATTACTCATTACTGTTAGTGACTATCCCGGTCAGGTACAATAAAGGGTCTAACCTCCAAAGCCTGATGCATGAGCCCTTAGTCTGGAGGGGCCTGATGGAGCCAGAAGTGCAGCTGGAAGTGGAGTCCTTTTGGGGTTAATTTTGCAAGGGTTAGGCCACAGAAATACAAGCCCAGCTGCAAAGCACATCTGGGGGGAGTCAGAAAGTGAGGCTCCCCTTCCCGCTCCTCCATGGATCTGGAGAGAGAGCGTAAACCAGCTCCTCTGTTTTCCCAGAGTGGTTTTCTGATCCCACATAGCCAAAACCATGCTTGGCAAGGGCAGGGAATGAGCCAGACTTCTTTTCATCTGGAAAATCACCATCCTGCACTCTGTGCACAGGAGGAAGTGAGGGGAAGTATCAATCTGCTCCTCACGATTAGCTCACCCTGATAAACATGCAATATGGAGGTCTGACTGACAAACTTCTTGGGGTCTTTTGTAGTAGTCAGCAAGCAGGAAAAGGCAAATGTCCTGCTGCTGAGATCCTGAGGAGCTTTGCCTTGGGAGAGAAGGAGGATGAACACGCTACCTCTCAGGCTTGCCCTCCTCAAAAGGAAAAATATGTGATGCTAGTTGGGGGAGCAGCCAGATCTGGAAGGCCATATGCTGGTTTTGGCTCACTGACGAAAGCCAGCATCTGGTTTGGCTCTGTTTCAAAGTTAAAATTTCTTAAAAGGAGCCAAATATTTAAATAATATTAGTAATTTTATTTCCTGAATATTAACTATGGTATATGGTAAAATGACTGCTGTACCTGCAATAAAGGGCTTTTAGGGCTTGTGAGCTGCTCGGTCTCTCTGTCAGCATTTACACAGTCATGCAAGCCAACTATTCACTGCATGGCACACGATTTCAACTACACATTGACTGCTTAATTAAAAGTACTGCTTTTAAAAGAGAAATAGGTTTGGGTTTGATTTTTTTTAGTAACTGCCATAGTAATCTCTGTTCTAAAATGCTAAGTGCTAAGAAGTAATAAAAATTTATGAAACGCATGCAAACTCAATAAAATATTAGTTAAAAATTCATAACATGGTATGTCATTTTGTATCAGGATGCACACAAACACTGTTCGGAGCTATTTGGAGGGGGGGAGAAAAAAACTCTAACATACATAGTAGAGCCAGTACTAAGTGCCAATTTTCACTAATTGTCTGGCATTCTCTTTTTTCAAGTGGGTGGGAGCTTTGTGAAACCTCTCTCACGTTGGTGAACACCCTAAGTTTCAAGCTACCTGAATTTCTCTGAAGGGTGTGGTACATGTGTAATGTTTGGAAGGCGAATAGAAGACCCAGTGGGATCCTGGTGTTTATCTCACAGAGGGCATCTCAGGCAATCATCTGCTCCAGAACATCTTCAAGATCCCTTTTCACTCTGCGGTGCGAGAATGGTGTGGTTAGCCTAAGTGATCCTGGTAATGACAGCAGGTCTCAAAGCAGTTTACCCCAGAACAAGGAAGTTTTGTGATTTTGCCATTTACAAATGAGAAACTGAGATGTGCACAGGTCAGGGCATAGATGTTCAAATACAGATGTATTAAATACAAATACGGTGGTTAGGTTGATTACTTTCAGACCTCTCCAAATCACCTCTGGTGACAGTCTGATGGCAGGCTTTTCACACCCCCAGAGATCATCCTAAGCACGGGGCCGTTGATGGCAGCAACAGGAGATAGAGGAGGGAAGTTTCTATCAGGTTTGCTTCCAGAGATGACTGTCCCAGATTAAGCCCCCAACTTCAGAATTAACATCCCATGGCAGAAGCCCATGGGGAGGCAGGCGTCTCTCTCTGGCTGAGAAGAAGTGCCCTCGCAGAGCGGCAGCTCTGCCATACCTTCCTCCACAAAATTTGCCACTGATTAGCTCTGGCAATGCTCTTCTCAATTTTCTGGCTACTCTGACTCCTGTTCATAGGTTCCTCGTTCTCCTTACACAGTCAACTCCCAATTACCTGTGGGTGGTTTATCCAGGTGGCTGATAAACCATAGATGTCGGGTGCAGAGCCAACTCAGATCTAGCCAAGCTTATTAACTCTTATGTGGTGTTGCTGTGCTGCTACTTGGGCCAGCTGGGATTCAGGAGAGGAGCAGTCATCTCTGTACCAGGAAGAGACCAACCTAAGGTACCTGGTTAGGCGTGGAGCCAGCCATGGTCACCCTGACTTGACTTTCCTGCCTTGGGGGCAGTGGGGATACAAGTAGAGAGATGAACAGACCCTCCTTCATGGAGACAGCATCATGCCTGAGCCAAGCTGCTGAGGCTGGCTGGTCCAAGAGAATTCCGGAGGAGTTACTGAGATGTTCTGGCACTAGGACCCCAGTACTTTTTGGTGTGTTTGTACTGATTTTGTTCACCACGCCTCACTTTAGACACCTGCATTTGCAAATCCTGTGTGACCTGCTCAAGCTTGCAGAGCAAATCAGCCGCACAGCCCAAATTGAGGCCTTCTGCCCCATGGACCAGGTAAAATGTGTGACAATCTTCCACACTAACTGGGAGCTCCGTGGGGTTCCCCATAGTGTACACTGATGTGGGATTCAGCTGGAAGTGTTGCTGTTACTACTGCAGTACTGTAAATGTGATTTGAAAATTTTAGAAAAAAACCTTATTTTTAACCCTCATTTACTCTCTGTTTTCCCATTTCCTGTATTTTATTTCTCTTTGAAGGACAGGAAACTTGCATCGATCCTAAAGCAAAATACCAATTTAAAATATCAGACTCAGACATGCAGGCCAAAGCAGATGCTGACTACTCATAGAGCAATTGCATCTGGATACATTTAATATTATGTCCTCACATTTTTATGCTCAGTTTTTACGCTTGTCAGCAGATTACTTATTTCCCAAATGTGGTATTTCTGGATTGGACCTGACAGTCGTGGCACAATGCATGAAATCTACTTTGGGAGCATGGGATGCTCAAGCCATGTGACCCATAAGTTAGCCTCATGGGGGGATATAAGAAAAAAAAAAATGCACAAAATGCAGATCTTTCACATTACATAGCTGGGGAAAGCATAGGTCTGTTTTTATCAATGAGTCTCTGGGCTGCCTTCTGCCTGGATGGCTTAGAAATTTCCTATTTCATCTCAGTGCCCAATAGTGACCTCAGTGTTTTCAAGAAGAACAGAACAAATAGCTGATAGAAAAAGGAGTTAAAGTAGCCTTACTGAACAAATAAATTGGCAAGTGTATCTAATAATTGCATGGGTTCAGCGTTTTTCTGCGATAAATGAGTAAACTTTAAATGTATCTCTGAGATGTACTATCACAGGCATTGCCATGGGCAAGTTTTATCCAATGATGAAACAGCAAGGCCTTGTGAGATAAAGATGATAGAAGGGGTACTATCAGGTGGCAGCTGGGTAATTACAACTCTCTATTTGGGCTCTGTAGTGATGCTGCATGTGATAAGTGGAGAATAATGAAGAAAAAGGAGTAGTGATAATACAGGAGCTAAATGGTAGAAAATAGCCTATCATAGCCCACAGCCCTCTGAGTGCCTATGGGGACTTTGAACTATCTTCTTCAGTTTTCAACCACAGAAAAAATACTCTCTCTTTCTTCTTCCTTTGCTAAATTTATGTCTGGTGGGACAAAAGGGAAAACTGAAAGGAAATCAAGGGTATGTGAAGAGAATATGACCTTTGCAAATAACACTGAAGGTCACTGTGTAATTATTCTAAAATAAAAGTATCCTGTAATCTTGTCTGTACCCACAAAAGATGTAAGACCATTTTTTAATGTGATTCCGAACAATTTTGTTGGGGATCATGGTTTATGAAAGGTCAGCTAAAGTATTTCTAATTATATCTTGTCTAGCTCTTTGCTCAGAAGAACACAAATGCCATTTGTTATGATAGAGTCAAACTTTGATTAAAGCAAAAGACTGTCAAAAGACAAACTCATCACACATAAACAAAAATACTGCTTCCTGAGTGAAAATTGGCTTTGTAGCTTTAAAAAAAAACACAGGAAGGGAAAATACCCTGGAGCTGGTCACTGAAACTTTAACCCCAGTTTGTTCCTTTTTATTTTTTCCCTACATATAGTAATACCTACTATAGCACCTGGTGAACTTGGCACAGTTTGCCATTTATCTGGGTGACTCTCTTGGTAATTTTTTTGACTCCCATGGGGAAGATAATAGTTCCATGGCACTTCTTTCATTTGGGAGTCTGATACCTAAATGCCAGTTACACTGGATGTGATATAGTGTGGATGCACACATGTATGTGTTCATACATGAGTGAACTGCACATAAAATATCCACTGCTTAAAGATAAGCCACAAATTGTTTTGCCTTTTTTTTTTTTTTTAATACTTAGTTAAACAGCTAGAGTAAGAAGTGTACTGTGCATCGTTCATGTACATTCATGTCTTTTTTCCTCTTAGGACATTGACATTACCACAGACCTGATGTAATGGGGCACCTCACATCACAGAAGGCGAGGTTGTATCAGAACATTGCTGGGATGCGGAGTGAGTCTCTTAGGAACGGAAAGATTCAAAATGAGACATTTCTTGGTATAGCAAATGGTGATGTTTATTGACTTAGACATTAGTGAAGCCAGTAGTGAAACCAAGGAAATTTTATATAGTGCCTGGATTAGGGAGGCTTGTAGCTTGTTGGTAAAACTGAGAAAATCCTACTCAGTTTTAGGGGAAAAAAATTAACTGAACTCCTGTTCTCATCATGACAGAGCCTGACTGAAAATATGACAAAACCATTTATGCGTTACAAAAGTGAATGGCATGTAATAAAATATTTACAGCTGAACAGAATGGTTGTTTATAGGCTGAAATGCTACAAATGAATAAACAAGGAAATTCACACACATGTAAAAAAAAGTTTTTTAAAGTATATACCTGATTGTGATGATTTCTGTTATATGATTAAGTTATGTTCATTCTAAATTTTTAAAAATTCAAACCATTACTATGTTTGGTGAGGCACTGAGATGACTCACACCAAGTCCAATCCTTCCTCTGATTTAAGATAAAGGTCCTGGTAAAAAATAGATAAATATCACAAATCAGAAGTTCATGGTGGAAAGAATTATTAGGCCATCTCAGTCAGCAAGTGTAGTTTCTCATTATTGACTGATTCCTACTCCCCTGGAGTAATGGAGTTTTGTCATTGACCCACGAGGCCTTATTTATGTACAGGTCACTTAGTGCTTTGGTCGTGCAAGTGAAATACAACTCTGAGCATATGACTCTGCAGTGGTACCCAAATGGTCAGATTCCCTAGGACAGGATTCATCTCACCTACCTTTACACACCTAAAAATTAGACATCTGAGTCTGAGTTAGCCATCTTGCTTCTTTTTTCAGTCAATGGGGAGAAACTGGCACTTTCAGAAAGAAAATTATGTGACCTGTGTCAGATATCCACCTTAAGGAGGGATCAATCACCCTCTGGAAACACCTATTTCTCCTGACTGAGTACAAAGGGAGCCTGGGGTGACTCACTTTGACATTTAACTTTTAGATGACTCAAGACAGGTAAAATAAATTGCATCCTGACTTTAAAGGAGATTTGTGTCCAGTGAGATCAAAACAGGTCTCTATATTTGGACATTTCTTCCATTTTAAATCATGCTAAGTGCTTCCCAAACCACAGTGATGAATAACCTTATTGTCGTTCATCTCAGTCAGTCTGGCTTGCGTTTCACTCATCTTTGGGTATACAAAGCTCACACAGAGCTTTTCAGGTGACCATGATGATTTAGGCAGTCTCCTGCTCCTTCTCCTAAACCCCATGCTCCACTGGTCATTTGTGTGGTCACATAGTGAAGCAGACCAGGACACTGACCTGACTGAAAAATGAGTAGGGGAAAAAAAGTTATTCTCCATTCTGGCTCAAATTACCATACAAACAATTACATTGGAAAAATGGAAGAAATACCAGAAGATCAGCATCAGGGCTAGAGACTGCTTCCAGGCAGCTCCTATTATATGCCTTTCCTTTTTGTTGTCCATTTTTCTGGACTCAACACTAAAATCCTTATCAAGGCTTCACTATCTTTCCTGGATCTCTGTAGTTTTCTCCTCATCACCCACACTGCTCTTCATCTCTTGTCTACCCAGCAAAAGCAGTCCCTTAGGGTGGTCTCCCTCACCCTACTCCTTCTTTAAGCAATCTACTTATTTTGGGGGGCAGCAGAAACCAACTATGAAAGAACCAAGAGCTTCTTTGCCAGTCCTCTGACTCAGACAGATGTTTGTTGGCAGGGTCCATCATTTCCCGAGACTGAAGATCCACAACTTTTTCCTCACTTATGATGATGGTATAATGACTGTCACTGCACTCACTCTGGCCGTTTTGGACTGCTCTCCTATTTCCCTTTGGTGGCCAGATCAGGTTCACAGTTCATAAACAAGTATGTCGGCAAAACTGAGGGAGTAAGCTGTGGCTGGGAGGGAAGAGGGGAATGGGAACTCTTTAAATGGACATGCTGACTGCAGAAAATGTACTGTCTGGCTCTGAAAACCCAGGGGTTTAAAGGAAGAACTGCCCCACAGATTGAAGCTTGTATTAGTTAGGGAAATTACTTCATTTTGCATAACCAGTTTTGAGGATTAACATCAAATTGACCCTTGACATTGCCTGTTGAAATGGTGTACAGAGGAAAACTTGTCACTTTCTTGACCTAGCAAGAAATTAGTATTTTAGCTCAAATCAAGAGTTCACTTTCAAAGTGGATTTCCTGGTTGTCCTCACTCATTGGGCTTTGGTTCACATCACACCTTGGCACGCATCAGCTGTATTCCTGTTGGGTGAACCTGCCCCAGAAGACATGCTCTAGAAGCTCACGTAGTGTTCCCACTGCTTGTAGACATTCAGTCCTTTGGCCTGTGCTGCAGCTAGTCCAGATTCACCCTCTCTGAAATGCACAAAGTGTGGATATGGGATCCTCAGCACCAACTGTTTTACCCTTTCAGTCTGCTCCTACTGGTCCAGATGACTTTGCCAATGGAGATGTATCCTATATATTACCCAATGTGACCAAAATAATTTCTCCCTATTTCATATTTGCCCTCCTCTCAAGACCTTGAAGCAAAATCAGAAACTGACTGCCACTTTTGCAAAATGAAACTGAAATCAGAACCAGCCTTTGAGTCAGATGACCAAGACCCACTAACAAGTTTTAGCTTTGTGGTCCTGATATGATCCCTGTCAAAAAACAGTTTTCCCCTAACTATTTACAGTCTTAGATTGCACTCTTACTCATTGATTTCTAACACCTTAGTCCATAAAATGTACATCCATTATACATCACTTTTACACCTGCATATAGCAGTTTATAGATATTATATCCTACATCTATACACTTGCTCCATACTGCTCCCTGATTTCTTCCTTTCTTACCAGTCCCCTTTTACCTCCTAAAATTACAAGGCCTATACCAGGGAAATTAAGTCAGAAATTTTCATAATTTTTAAGTGTATTCATAAAGGCAGGGAATAATCTGTTCTCCATGTCCCTGGTAGATAGGACAAGAATTGATTAGCTTAAATTTCTGCAAAGGGGATTTAGGATAGTCATTAGGAAAAACGTTCTAGCTAAGCCTTGGAATAGATTGCCTAGGGAGGCTGTAGGATCTCTATCACTGGTGTTTTTTTCAAGAACAGGTTAGACAAGTGTCTTGTCAGGAATGTCATAGGTATATTTTATCTTGCCTTGAGGGGGCGGAGGGAGTAGACGACCTCTCAAAGTCCCTTCCAGCCTCTATTTCCTGTGATCTTCCAAGGTATTCTGAATGCCTTATTTATCTCTATCAGTGCATCTCAGTATTTCTAATACAATGTTTATCCAGGACTGAGATTTGAAAATTCATAATCCTCTAAGACCACAGATCACTCAGAAGTATGTGTTTTGCTTATCCATTGATGCTTGACACTAGTGCAGACACTGGTGATCAACTATTGAGTCCAGCTGGAATGCTCTCTATCATATTTTGCCCTATTCCCAATTCTCCTGATAAATTGTCATCCATGTTTGTAAATGTGACATACCATTGAACCTGGATTTCAAATGTTAGTCAAGATGAAAAACCTACTGATAACACCATTAAGACCAATTAGCTTATTTATGCCACCAATTTTTGAAACCTTCCTTTTAATCAACAGAATTACTTTATCAGCCAGTGGTCCTCTAAAACTGACAGACTTAAAATATCAAACTGTATTTTTCTATTAAATGCTTAAGTGTACTGGGTGACATGATGATTTTACACCCAAGAAAATCACAGTAACATTGCACTGCAGACAATACAATGTTCATTAACAACACAATCCCTTGAAACATGGGAAAAAACCACTATGTGATTGGTTTTGTACACTGACATTGTGTTGTGATACAGTGGTCTCCTCTTACCCATTTCTGTGTTGATGTAACAGGTTATGTCCTTCCTATTCCTCCCTCCTTCCCATTTCCTTCCTGGCTACTGTTCCTTGCTTGACTGTTCGGTCTTACCTTCAGTAACACATGGGTTCATGCCCATGAACAAGACTGCAGTCTGGTTTGGGAGATGAGGAATGCTTCCTAAACTCACTTGTTGAGAATGCAGCCCTCCACTGGAAATACATAGGTATGTGGTGCTGAAGAGCTTCTGTCCTGCACAGTGCTAACTGAGCAGTTAACCAAAAGACACCATACTCATTTTGTGTCCAACTCTGACACCTGACTGAATTCAAGGGTTTCTCCCAAGTCAAAACTTCTGGTTATGCTATGCTATGTGGAGAGCTGCTCTCCACATCTCTGAGAGATATCTCCTATCTTGCTTGAAAGCTGATATACCCTCCAATTCTGCTGAAGCTATTTTAGTTAAGCTACAACAACTCAATTGACTAAATCCTTACTAGTGATATGTAGTTAGAGATCACCCAGAGCTGATACTGGGACTGTGGATCTTGTCCTTAAGAAACTTTAAGATCTTTATTATTTTCTCAAAAATGGCAATGGAAAATATAATAATAGCGAAGGATGGTCAGGGACTGATTTGTCAGCAATGACATCAATTCAAACGTGCATCAAAACACAGTGGCCTGACAGAGATGAATGACAAAAAAACAGCTCTCCCACAAAAATTCTCATTCTTGCTCTACAACAGGCAATTATTTCAGTTAATCAAATTTTCAATTAAGCTTCCTACAGTGTCAGGAAGCCACAAAGTCATTTAATAGACAGCAGTTAGAATGGGCTGGAGAGGAAATACTTAAGATGAACTGATCATGATGGGATTTCCCAAGCTCAGGAAATTCTTACATAAAGGACATTATGGGAAGGAAATGAGTTGGCTTTAGAAGGACCAAATTTGTAATTTTTTTCTAGATTTAAAATCTTGAGCTGAAATCAGCACATTATTGGTTGCTTTTGCAATGCACACATTTTACACATTTACAAATAGGTAGAGCTTCAGTAATTGCTATCTAGAAACAGTTACCCTTTATTATATTAGGATACAAACCTGAGGAATCCAGGGTTCTTCTCAGAAATGTTGCACTGTGTTGGACAGAAGAGAATAGAGGTGTCCATGCCATTACATGGTAAAGACTACTTGAATTATACATAGTTCAGAAGAGTAGACATGAAAACAAATGGCCCACCTCTCAAAACACTTGCTTTCAAATTCCTGTCCTGCAATGAACAATCATTCAGAGAGCGATTCATGTTTTTAAACATAAAGTCATTTTAGGTGCCCCATTTGGTATACTGCCCAGACTCCAGCTCTGCCCCAGCAGACTGTGTGCCTCCTGTAGGTCCTGCATGCATCTGCCAGCCCCATGCAGAGGTTTTGGATGCCTTCAGATGTTTACAATGGCAGTAAATACTTATATTTAGGCTTGTGAATTGCACCCTTGATTTGTATGTGCTCTGGTTTCCTGTTTGATAAAATAAGTCTTGCTTTCTCCCAGCTTCAGCCTGTGCCACTATTTGCGGAGCTGACACAAACGTTTGGAGTCCTGAGAAAGCCAAAGACGTTCCCAGTGCAAAAACCTCATGGATTAGATTGAAGACTGTGCACAGCACTTGTCATGAGATCCTTACAGGAAGCAACCATCTGCCTGTCTGCTTTTTGCGGACAGCTAATTCCCTCCCCTGAAGCATCTTTCATAGCTTGATCATGGGCTGCACGGTCTGGCCCTGCACCCTGGGAATCCGTGCTGATGTCTCATCTAGAGAAGCTGCAAACCCTCCAGAAGGAGAGTTGTTCCCTATTACATGTATGTACAGGGGTGCCTGCATCAGGCCATGGCCTCAGCTAGAGCTTCTCATCATTCTGTAATAGGACTAAATCATAGCAGCTTCCACTCATTAATTACACATTGAAGATATTTGTGTAGAATAGCACTATTTGCCAATAATATAAAGCCATTCTCTGCTTGACATCCAAACAAATAGAAAATTCTGCTAAGAGTCTATTTTCTTGTTCTATAAAGAATTTCAATAAGGTATCTCTCATTTTTAAAAGTCTATCTTCTTATTTAAAGGTATTAAACAGTCCTTCATTCTGGTGGCTGCTTTTCAGATGCTTCAGGCTGTCTGATCATCAGAGATCAAGAATATCACCCACTGTCCTTCTTTGGAACTGGGATTTGTGACAGCCCATGGTAAATGCCCTGGAACAGAAAAATATTCCACAGATCATTTAACTGCACAAAATTATTTCAGAAAGTGTTTATTTAAGAGGAGTCTGCACTTCAGTGATACACTTATTGATTTGACATAAAGAGAAAGTATTCGTTTTCTGGTTGTATTATTTTATCATGTTAGCTTTCTATTGAATTTTACTTTTTGTTGCACAGGGAATTTTTTCTCAAAACAAAAGTATTAGGTACTCAATTTGAAATGGTTTTAATGAATTTCTGATTGTGTTTTTCCCTCCAGCTGACTTCTATTTAATACATCTATCCTTTTGATTTAAATATTTCCTTGTGTAGGAATTGACTGCTAGAAAGGACTATAGCATCAGGATACCTGCCACTCCATTCATTTTTAAACATTTCCCCTGAGTAATTAGTTCAATCACTGTAGGACCCCAGCAAGAAAGTTCAGATGCCTCCAGACCTGATTTCTCACCATTATGGGCATTTACTATTTCTTGGACTAGCTGGGATCAAGGGGGCCAAGAGCAATGAAATCATCATGAAATGAAGGAGCTGCTCCCAAGCACCACACTGGCCTGCTCAGTGATCTCAGATTAGTGGTCTCCCATCAATGGGAGCTCAGAAAGAGTTTCAAACGCTCTGCCTCACACTCACTAATAAAATTAATAAAATACAGCCAACAAAACAGCCAACTCTGGCACATGGTTGGTGGCAGCGGAGGCTGCTGAGAAGAGTCCCAGTTCCAGCCAGTGCTGCTGGGATCTTGGGAACAAGCATGAACAGCATAGGCTTCTGGATGACTTTGAGCTAAGAAGCAGCAAAGCTACAGATAACTGTGGAAAAAATAAGACAGATTAGACATACCAACAGAAAGATCCATATTGTACAAAGTTACTGCTTTGTCATAGTGCCACTGCCATTTTCCTCCTGAAACTGAGATGTCAAGCACTGAAATATCAAGGCATTTCTAAGTAGTTTCATTTCTTTTAATACTTTGTCTTTGGAGACCTCAAAGTATGAGAAATTTGAGGTACTACAGCAAATGGCATCAGCCATTCATCTCCTGACAGTAGGCACTGAATAATTTGGGCCTTGTCTGAAGTTACTGAAGTCAAGAATATGACTCAGATACATTTTCATGTGTTTCAATCACTTCTCTAATTACAAAGTAGATAATCTCTAACTGTTAGTATTCTCAGGGTAAAAGTTAATTTACCTGCCAATCAGTTTGTAGGTTAACCTTCCAGCTTTGTCATGAACTTATCCTGAGGAATACCTCTACTACTCCATGACCTAAAAGTGTTTAGTGATCAATACATCATTGTCAAGTGAACCTCTCCACTCTGCGGTGAATGTATTGTATTAGGCTCATATGGTAGTTGTAATAATACACTGCATATACATACTATCTGATTCCTATCACTGTAGTGCTGGTACATGTACTGAATGTACAGAGTAGCCCAGGCTACGTCTTTTCCACCTGTAGATGTAGTCATAATAATTAAGCTATGAATACATTCCAGTTGAGGTCATTAGGAGTGAGATAATCTCCAGGACTTTCTCACATGCAGACCTGGATAGAGAAAGAAGTCTTGAACCATGGGTTATGTTTGGTCAACTTGGACATGTCTTGAGTGTTCATCCTGCTTTTTACTGAAGACAGACACCTCTACAGTTCTGCAATACATTACCTGATCTTGTAAATACATACGTAGATATTCCCAAGCAAAATCTCTTTATTCATAAATCTTAAACCATCAAAACATAACTAGCAATTACTCCATGAGGGGTGTCCAGACACTGGATATCTGAAGGTATTTATTTAGCTAACTCCTAAGAATTTTTAAAAGATCATTAATGTCACCACTGCTTTCAGCTGAGCTGTGCCGAGTGCATGATGGGGCAGGCTAGATAAGCAGCTGAAATATGAAATTAACACATACAGATGAATTTACACTGACAAACAGAAGCAAAATTTCCATTCAACTTCAGCAGAGTCTCTTATGAGCAAACAGTCCTGAATGTGGAGTTTGTTCAAGATCAGAAATTCTGAGTGCCTCGGTGTCCTTCCCATTTTATTCAATGGGAATAAGAACTTCCTTAAGGGGACCAGGGATATTCTGAAGGGGACTGGTCAAAGTTTACATGATGGTACAACACCTACAGTGTTTACAGAACTGATAGCATTTACAGCGTAGGGTGTTTATTGATTTTGAAGTGTGTGCTTGTGCAGCTAATTAGGAGGATAGCAAGGGAAAAACCCAAACAAACATGACCCAATGTAGGAGATGGCAATTTAGAGATGATGGAGGACCCTATAATCAAATACAGCAAACTCTATGATCCTAAGAAATATACTCTCACAGGAACTGTCTGAAAATTACAAACCTTGGTCCCTAAATTTAGACATTTAAATCCACATATATGCATTTAGATTCCACTGCCAAAATGAACTATCAGATCACAGAATTTGATCTGCAGTATATTAGAGCTATTACTTCATCACCCAATTAATTCTGCATGGAGCCCAATAACTTCTGTTTGATGAAAGGATAATTTGTGTTTGACTAACACATAACTTCTAGCAGAATATCTGGTCTTGATTTGACAATAGCTGGAGATAAATCTATTGCATGGTAGTTAGTTTGAATGGTTAATACCACTCACTGTTAAAAAAAAAAGGTATCTGACTTCTGTCCTGTATTGGCTTAACTTCAGATTCCAACCACAGTTTCGTTCTCTACTAAATTCAAGATCAGTGCTCAGTGTTTTCTCCCAGGAAAGGGATTTATATACTCTAATCAAATCCCTTCTCAATTTTCTTTCTGATAAGATTAGGAAAAAAAATCTCCAGTTCTTAAATCACTTACTGAATTTTTTCAGCACTTTCTCCATCTTTTCAATGTTTTTTGAAAAAATACCAAAACTCAACTCCATATTCCATATTCTAGCTGTTGTTTTGGCAGAACAACATATGCAAGTGCTATCATCCCTCTACTCCTATTCATTACTTCAGTGTTTGTACAACCAGGATGTGTCCCTCATGGCACAGCATTGCATTGGAAGGGATTGTTGAATCCCTAGTCTGCTAAGACCATGCTTTGTAGGATACAATTGACTATTAATTTTTTTGCTTGGCTTCTATTTGGCAAATCAGAAGAGCTGCTTATTTTCCTGAGGTGTTTGCTTTCTTGTTCTGTGCCTGACCATTCTTCTTCCTCAGCCTGCAGCGTGCCATGGGACTTCCTAGACCCGTTCTATCCTGCGCTACCACTCAACACAGCAGTTTGGATTTCCCTCATTAATGCCATTCCTAGGTAACACAGAGCTCTCCATGGCTACAGCTTTTCTTCTTTACCTAGGAGGAATTCCCAGGAGTTTCTCCTGGATGCACCCTGACTCTACGTCGTGTGAGCCTACACACATGCCAATGCCCTCCAACTGCCATCCCTCTGGTTTCTACCCAAGAGCTGGGCTGTCTTGGCCGGAGCCAGGCTACAGTCCTGCACACACCTAAGCTGACTCTGTGCAAGACCATGATCCTGCACATCAGAAGGCAAGGATAGCAGCCATCTGTCTAGGCTGTCCCAACACATGTAAGTTAGAAAGCAGTAAGTTTCAGAAGATGTCCACTACATAATAAACCCTTTTTAAAAAACAATAAAACCAATATCCAGTCTTGGAAGTCACAGTGAGGAGAGAGAGGAGGTGAGAGTAAAATGGAGGAGTGAATATGGCATTGAGTTATTTGAGGCTTACAAGTTGACAAAGAGAAAATGCCTGAAGTAGAAGGTGGCAGCTGAAATCTGTAATAGGAATAACAAACTATTGATAAGCCAGAGAGAGGAATTAGATGAGGAACAGAGATCACTGTTAGCCAAGGGGAGACATAAGAGATGCTAAAGGGAAGAATTATATTTGTTCTGAGGAGTGGGAACATACACAATCAAACACACGAAGACTGCTGTCAGTAGAGGCTGGGAACGGAGACAACAGTCTGGCCATACGGCATGTTCCCACTGTTCTCAGCTTACACCAGTGAATCCATAGGGAGATTTATACCTCCTGTAATTCAGAAAACTCTACATCCACCTCTGAGACCCATGGGTCAGATAGTAACTTTGCTCTAATATAAGCCCTAAGATCCACAAAACAAGAAGTAGCAGTCATCTCAAGGCATTTTTCGTTGGGAAGTTGTTTTAATCAGTAGATAATGCCAGTCAAAGCTGTAGTGGCCTCTCATACATTTCTAAACTCAGTGTTAAGGAGAATTTAAGGCAACTAGGAGGGATTCACCAAGCAAATATCATATTTGACAACTAAATTTCTTTTTCTCAACCGATCACTGGGGTTACTTAGAAGAATGAGTACTGTATTGCTTATGTAACCTTTAGGCAGCAAAGCAGGTCAATATTTGACTCTTGCACTGCTCAGTGTAGACAAGTAATTTAGTTACACCACTGAAAGAGAAAGATGGTGAAAGCCAAAAATCACTGTCAAAGACAGTAGGTCCCTGTGATAAGAGAGAATCTCATTCGGCAAAGCGGTAACATTTTATAAGCTCACAAAAACTTGCAATACTGGTCAAATGCCAGGAATCAGATGTTAAGCAGATTAAAGAATGGACTGGCTCACCAGCTGCAAGTTGAATGAATGCAGAAGGTTTCATTTTGGATCGATGAGCTCCAAAGTGGGCTAAAGCCTCCTGATGAGGGAGCTCCAATACACCAGCTTGCGTTCATAGTGCCAGGAAGGTACCACCAGCTACTTATGCTCAGGTCCAGCAGAGGGAAAGCAAGGGCTCCTTGGCTGTGTCAGGAACAGAACTTTTTGTTGTTTTGGTTTGTTTTCTGAAAACCCACAGTGTAATAGTATCCCCAAACTACCAGATGATTATCGGAAGTTTAAGATATATGCAATTTGTCTCCTTGGAGTACTTCACAATATTAGCTTTAGGTTTCAGAGTGTTGAGTGTTAAATTACTCATCACAAACAAAAGAACTACTGCAGGATAGGTGTTGATAATAATGCCTGATAGCTGTGCATATTGTTTTGATTGGCAGAAGGTAGTCTGACTACTACAGGAAGCAATTGGCCAGAGGATCTTGTTGAGGCATAAATAGTAAAAAAGCAAAAATTGTACATGAGAGAAAAATTTGCACAAAGAAATGTGGAGCTCTGTCTGCTAATTCCCTATCAAATAAAAAAGAGCTTTTCCCTTACCGGTGGATTTGTCTCCTATGCAATGCAAAGAGAAACAAGAGACTCTGAAGGCAGAGATGGATATTTGCATGCAAAACAGTGGTTCTTTAAGTTTTTGCCCCATGGTCATCAGAGGTAAATGGGAATTTATGCTGGTGAACCACTTCTCATTAAGGTAAAATGAAATAAACTGTGAACACAGGACAGAGTGGAAGACAGAGGAATCATAATAACACTCAAGGAAACGTACCCAGTCTTAAACTGAAAAAAAACCCATTATGTCCTTAGTCTGATCATGACGGCACTGACATAACATTAGTGGGACAAGGGACCAAGACAGCCAACATTTCATGGAAAGTATTTTCCAGCAGACAAGGAAGTTCTCATCAGAGTACAAGGTGAAAAAGGCCCTTCTACTATCTTCATTCAGTTCCTGGTCTGAAGTTCCCTTTCCCTTAAAACCCAGACCAAAATAAGAGTTGGATATTCTCTTCTCTTCAGGAATCAGTGGTTATAGAAGAAAATGTATGAGACACTTTACTATGTAGGGAGCCAAGAGAATTAAAGAAATATGCATAACATGGCTGTTTCCTACTGTCAACAAGGGGAAAAATTCTCTGAGACATGGCTGATGCCAAACATTTTTCAACGCTTGATATGTCAGCAAGGTTCTGGCAGGTGTCCTTAGGAAAACAGAGCACTCGTCTGAGCATGTTCAATACCCCCTTGGGAAAGACTGTTTTCTCAGACTGTGTGAAGCAAGAAAATACAACTTTTTTTCATAGTAGAGTAAACCCTAAGATTTACCCATTGGAGGTCCTGATGTAAAAAAAAAAAAAATAAAAAAAGAGAGAGAATGCAGCTTTGATGCTCTGAGAAGCTTTGAGGAAAATCAGTGCTTCTGCGCTAAACTTAAGCAAAATGCAGACTCTGTGGAAAGGGAATTACCTACTGCAGCTGCTCAGAGTACAGCACAGTGTGCTGCAGACTATGACACAGGTTGTCACATCTCCTCCAACAGGAGAGAGGGACACAAGGACTAGACTGTGAAGGGAACACCTATGTGGTGTGGGTGCATGACCAGCACCCTAGGAGCAACAGCATGCAAAGCTAGGCAAAGGACAGAGGATACAGATCATAGTAAAGAGGAAACTGAAAGGGTTAAATGAATCCATGTTCTGGAGTAAAGACTTATGAGGGTGATCTCAAACTAAGTGGTCTCCAGATGCTTTCGGGAAGGTCTGAGCACAGATCTCCTGCACTTTCATAGCCAAGATTGGGGTTTACGCATCCCACTTGCTAACAAGTGGAGTGTTAATATACTCAAGAAGAGCAGAAGGAGCATCAGACTTAGAGTGTGGGTGTTAAAAAGTTTCGTGTTTTTATTTATGGGAGGCCAAGGTTAGCCTAAATTACCATAAACCACTTTTTGCCACTGCCAAAAGGGACCTGTCAACTTTCCCACCTCCAACCATAAGAACAGAGATTCCAGCTACAAATAATTTTCAAATTAAATATAAATGAGGATATGTTTGATTGTTCAGCCACAATCTTGATGACATCTGACAAAAAGGCAGGAGAGGAAAGTCAATGTTAGATTATGTGCTTGACAACTTGAATTTTTACACAGAAACCCCTGAATGTTTTGGTTTCAGTTAAAAGCTAGTTAATTTATCTTAATTCATTACATGAATTAACTAAGACCAGCAAAACAGTCACAGCCCTTATTATCAATTTAAGAAAGATCTCTAAGAACTGCCAAAACTTAGTGGTCATGAGTACAAGGAATTCACCAGGAAGTTCAGGTTTAGACATGCAACTGCTAGTCTCACCTGTCCCAAACCTAACAAACATCTAACAATAACACATCTCATTAAAGAAATAAAATCATGGAATCATATTTTGATCTGCATTTTGGACTGTTAGGCACCAGGATAGCACCAAGAAAAGCCAAAGTTGTCTTCTGGGAACACGTGAGTTTAATAGAAAAGTGTGGGCATGGTTGGAAAGCAACAGCAGGGTTCACATCTGACTGTGGATATAAAAGGAGAAAAATGAGGCAAAACAAGGTCAGTCATGTTCATGGTCCTTAGAGCTCTTAGAATTCTTCATGAGAATGGCAATGCAATTATTTATGCCCAAATACATTATGTCGAGCCCTGAGGTCAAAACAGGTGTCTCAGTGTTGATGGAAGGCAGAGACATTGTGGGGTGCTGAATTGCCCATTCTGCCCAGAGAAGTCCAAAACTGGAAACAGCTGCATCATCTTGAGATTTCTGACTTCTAAACACAAAAAGTTTGGGACAAGTCAACTTTCCACTGGCCAGTAACACAAGGAAGACTGCTTGCAGGGATGTCTCAGAGACTCACATTACAGCTAATTAATAGATTTGTCATAGGTATTTTGGATTCTGATGGCTATTGCTAATTTCTGATGGCCTTATGATTAATTGGGAAAGGAAGATGAGACAATTATATCTCCAGGAAGGTACAGCAGGAGCTAGTTGAAGCTGGTTGTTACGTTCTTCAGCTATTCACATTGTGTGATGTTGACCAAACTGAAACTCAGATATTGAGTGGAGCAGATCTCTGTCAGATTTTTTGGCTCAGCTATTGCTCAGAAGAAGTACATGCTTCTCCTGTAGCAAACCTAAGCGAGACTATAGCTTTCTCTCTTTTTAACATTGTCTGGATCAGATGCCTGAGCTTAGGATCTTTGCCCCTTTGGAGAACTTGCACCAGAGCACACAAAAGTTTTTTCAGCAGAAACAGCACCTTCTCTCTTTTCTCACATTTCTTTTATGGAGAGACTCAGCTCTTCCAAACCTTCCTGTTGCAGCTCTCTCAACAGAAAACTTCCCATGGACTCCTTAGAGACCCTCCTTTCATTTTCTTTAACACTTGCATCCATTTAGATGGAATTAATTCTGCTTGTATTCTTTCTTCTCTCATTCTACTTCTAGATTAGTTTTGAATGCTCAGAGGTTGTTAATTATCACAAGCCAGAGCTTTACTACAGTTGCATCTCTGGCTGCTTTATTGTAGCATTTCATTAATTTTTTTAAACCATTCTTCAAAAATTGTAATGGCCTTTTTGTCTCTTGAATAATGCCAGTTTGGGCTTTGCCATTGCTTTCCTTCTCCTTTTGCATCTTGGCTAAGGTTACTTTCTTCATAATCTCTCATTCAGTGACTGTCAACTTGCATCCCCAGCGAAGCCCCAAAAGTTAGTCCCAATCTAGCCTGTACTCAATGTCCGCAGCTCTAGCTGCTGCCCTGGATGTTACATTCTGGTATTGAAAGTGCTGACTCTGAAGCAAGTCTGGCAAGTACAGTGGATGTGCCACCCATCTCTCTTGTGTTATGGGCAAGCGCTCCAACCCCTGGGCTGCAAGGCAAAAGCAAAGGGGCACTGCACATCCTCTCACAGGAATCAGTCCTGCCCTGTTGGGCACCTGTTTCCAAGAGACAGCTTGGTGATGTGAACCCCAGCAGCTCTCCCCTCTGCCTCGACTGGCCCCAGGAGGAACCCATGTCTGGGTACAGTCTGGAGCCTCCCTTTGACCACAGCTTTGTTTTTCCCCCCTAAAAGAAGAATCTTGGGGTTTTTTTAACAGCTCCCTGGGATAAATCTATTCTATAGTTAGAAAATATTTTTCAAGAAAAATAACAGACAATATAGTTTTAGCTAACATCTATATATTTTTGATAATGTCAGTTGTGATTAACATTGCTATGGGAAGATTCCCACCCATGAAGACTTCACTACCTTCAATTTCAGAAGTTTGTACTGGGGACAAATCTGGTGCACTGTTACTGTTTTTACAAATAATCTAATAATGATATATACTATCCATGTATTCTCTGGTTGAAAACAGAGAATGAAATATGAAACACAATGATAGAATTATGAAATTAAATATTGCTGAAATCCAGTCTTTTTCAAAACTGACGTTTGTGCAACAGAAACATTTGATTTCACCCTGAATTGAGACAATAATAAATTCTCAGATGTCAGCATTTCTTACCAAAATTATATTCCATATCTCAGCTGGGCTTGTCTAACAGGATTTTCTCAGCATTGTTCCCAAGGTTTTTTCTCCTTAAAAGATAGCATTAATACACCCATGAAAACTTTTATTTTTCTCTCTTCATTACATTTCTTTTAACATGTTGTCCTATTGACTTAATAACTAGCATTATTGTGTTGCATATAATGAAGTAACCAATGGTGTCTTATTGGAGAATCCGATCCAACCTCTATTCCTTTTGTTTTATATTAAAGCATCATTAAAAAGTTACACAGTCATCTAGTCCAACTAGTTCTGGTCAAAGCATGGCTAATTTTAAAGCTAGATCAAGTTGCTCAGGGCATTGCCCAGCAGAGTTTTGATCATCTCTAAATTACCTAGGCCTGTATGACATGAAAACTTCTAAGAGGCGTGGAGTCAGGACCTACATCTCCTATTTACAGCACCAGTCCATCCATAGTGCCATAAATCATTTTGATGCATAAAGTACACAAGAATGAGTAGATTTTCTGCAAGAAAAAAGTGCTTGCTTTATCTACTTGCACATGGTTGACATAAAAAAATGGCTGACATCAATGTACAAAAAGTACAAATATACAAAAATGTGCAACCACTGGGCTGGTTAATACACACAAAAAGAGGGAAGAAACCCAAAACAACTGTCCTCACCAAACCAGCTTGTTTTTTTCTTGTTTACTCTGTTTATCCGCTAACTTTGAATTCCTTAGGACATTTTTTTCTGCGCCTGCCTTTCAGACCAGAAGGATTTTAGATCAGGGCTCATATGTAGCTTTCTGCATTATGCAGGGTTGATAAATAAAAAATAAATAATAATGAATATAACTGAAGAATTAGCATAAATATCTCAATAGACACTATAATTAGCAATACACCATTTGTAAGTTAAAAGTTTTTACATTAAGTGAAATGAGAAGAATGAAGTGATTAGCTCTGTTACTACTTTTTCCTTCCATTTCCAGATGTATTCTCTAATAAAATCCTAAACAAGGTGCAGGCATGCACTAGTCTGTCATGCTACTGTTATGTTGCCAAACAGGTAGCATGAATTTCCCTCAGCAAGCTATAAAAAGTGCAGAAGTCAATGAAGCAGGATTTATGGTTAGAGAAAGAGATTACAGAATGAGACTTAAGCACATGCTTAACTGCTTTGCTGAGCTAAGGCGTATATGGGGACACAGATAACTAACATTTGCAAAATCCTTCATGATAGCAAACCACCATTAACCCTAAAATGGTTATATCAAATGACATCATGATGCCAGCAGCTTATTAACAGACCTTTTATTTTTAATGGAACTGCTCTCTCTTATTGTATCCTATTTCATATCTTGTAAAGATGTTGGTTTCTATCATTTTGTTGCATAATTTAGACTAATATCAATTTTTGTCATGACAACTTAGTTCTGCAAGATAGTACTGTACTTTTATTCTTAAGGAATAGATAATGAACTTCAAATAATGTGGGAAAAATATATGTAAGAGTTGAAATTATTGTTTTTTTGAGCACAATAGATAAAATATTAAAAGGAATATATTTAACTAGTAATTCTTCTCTGAAGATGGCACAGGTCATTATTTTTTAGATCTGATTTTAGAACAGACTATAGATGCAATATAGAAGCAGTTTTTCATACCACAGCTGGTTACAGTTATCATAATAAAGCAAGTTAAAGTGGGGAAAGTGGCTTTGCAGCTCTACGTTGCTGATTCATATTGAGGTCAGATAACTAATAGCAAGAATTTAGTCTCAGGAATTATAACTGATTTTGGTACTGTTCAAGACACTTAAATAATAAAATAGGTGACAGTGTAGTGTTTATTCAATACTTTACTGTTGTAAATTATTGTATATATTGTAGCTTCAGAATAAATCAATCCTCTCATAAATTTGATCTGAGATAACACATCATGAGAAAGCCTCCAATAGCCTTTATGTTTTACTCTTCAGTATGATATTTTAAATATATATGGCCAGACTGTCTCTTGCATCAAGATTCAGACACACACAGACTCCCTGATCCTCCCTAATCCTCGAGCTGTTCCTCAAGCTGAGCTAGTCCTTATGGTGCTGCCTATGGAACTGCAAGACATCAGATCCCAGCAGTGGTTGGCAGCTGGACTCCAGCCTGGCATGTCCATAGTCGTTTCTTTCCCAAAGCTCACAGATTTAGACTGGAAGCCTTCATATCCCCAGTCGAGACTCACAGCTACCTGTGACCAAAGTCCTGGGAAATGGGTCCATTGACCCTACATGTAATGAAGATTTGGTCATAAAATACTGCCTTTTTTTTAAAAAAAAAAAAAAGGAAATTATTTCATAAATGGAGAATTGCTATTGATTTGCCGGCACAGCCTATGCTGTCTGGATATTTAACTACTCAATCAAAGCTACTGGCATCCCTTGCTTGAGACATATGAGATAGATTGCTTCCCCAGGGTATCTCCTCCATTTATTTCAAAGTTCCTGTTGATTCCTCCAGGTAATGTGCATAAAATCTACACTATATATATACACTCCTTTTCTGCAAGGGCACAAACTTGATTAAAGTACCATTTCATCTTTCTACAATTCTATCTGGTCAGCCTTTCTTCCAATGCTAAGGACTAAGAAGTGCAAGAAGATGTATGAGAGAATCACAGCACGGCTGAGGTGGGAAGACACCTCTGGAGATTATCTAATTCAACTCCCCTGGTTAAGCAGAGTCACTTACAACAGGTTGCTCAGGACCCTATTCAGTCAGGTTTTGAATATCTCCAAAGTTGAAAAGTAAACCTCTCTGAGAAACCTGTTCTGGTGTCTGACCACACTCAGAGTGCAGAAGTTTTTTTCTTATGTTTAAATGGCATTTCCTGCATTTCAGTTTGTGCCCATTGCCTCTTTCCTCTCACTGGGCACCACTGAGAAGAGTCTGTCTCCATCCTCTTTGCACTCTCCTTTCAGGTACTTATGTACATTCATAAGATCCCCCCTGAGCCCTCTCTTCTCCAAGCTAAACAGACTGAGCTCTCTCAGCCTTTCCTCATAGGAGAGATGCTCCAGTCCCTTAATCATCCTTGTGGCCCATTGCTGGACTCTCTCCAGTATGTCCATGTCTCTCTTGTACTGGGGCGCCCAGAACTGGACACAAGACTCCATATGTGTCTCACCAGTGCTGAGTAGAGGAAGGATCGCCTCCCTCAACCTGCTGGTGTTTTCCTGCTAGGATGTTGTGCGAGATGCTCGTGGCCTTCTTTGCCACAAGGGCACATTGTTGGTTGATGATCCACTTAGTGTCCACCAGGACCCCCAGGTCCTTTTCTGCAAAGCTGCTTTCCAGCCAGTCAACCTTCCAGCCTGTCACTGTGCAGGACTTTGCACCTCCCCTTGCTGAACTTCATGAGGTTCCCATCAGCCCATTTCTCCAGCCTGTCAAGGACCCTTTGCATGGCAGATATTGGGGTGTTCAAGGACAAGGCCCTACAGAGGCAACCAGCTCTAGGTGGCCCTACTTGAGCTGGTGGGTTGGACCAGATGACCTCCAGAGGTCCCTTCCAACCTCAACCATCTGGTCATTCTGTGAAATGTGAGTCTTCTTCCAGTTATCTGAAGAAAGCATCTCATCTACTTCTTCCTGTTCAGGTGTTCTGTAGCAGACACCCACCACAATGAAACTCGCCTTGGTCTGCTGGCTAATCCTGACTGATAAGCTCCCAGCTGGCTCACCATCCATCCCCAGGCAAAGCTCTTTGCACTTCTGCTGCTCTCTCAAATAATGGGCAACTCCTTCTCCTTTCCTTCTTGGCCTGTCCTTCCCAAAGAGCCCATACCCCTTCGTTGCAGCACTCCAGCTGTGTGAGCTATCCCACCATGTCTCTCTGTGACCCCAATGAGGTCATAGCCCTGCAACTGCACACAGACTTCTAATTTCTCCTGTTTGTTCCCCATGCTGCACAAGCACTTGAGAGACGCACCCTGTCACACGTATTTCCCAGAAAGAGCGTAAGATCTTCTTGCTTTCATCATCTCTGATGCTACCCAGGCTGCTGATCTCCTGCAACTCCTCCGCTTGGTGACATAGACCCTCCATCAGTGCCCACCTCCCAGGGGCAAGGAGGGAGTCCACCTCCCACTGCCCCAGCATCAGCGAGAGGTCCCAGGCACTCTGGCAGCCCCAGACCCAGACAGCTGTGCCCTCCTTCAGGAGCTCAGTCTGTGTTGAGGCCTCTGATGTGCCAGGATAGATGCTCCAGCAGGTGCTGGGGACCATGCCCTGGGGGACCACTGCTGCAGAGCACCATTTCAGGTCCCATTTCCCACAACCTTCTGCACAAGTGGCTGCCCAAACTGCTGTGCCTGCTGGCTGCCTCTGTCAACTGCGTTCTCAGGCAGGGAGGGTGAAGCTTTCTTGAAGAAGCTGAAGCTGTCTGGAGCTTTCCATAGGACCAGTGTGAATTGCACAGTAGGAACAACCCTCATGCCATTGGATTTAAAGCAAAGCAGCCACACTAAGCCACACTATGAGACCTGTGAATTTGCAGATGATTTGATGCAAGTTCATTAGAGAAAAAAATCTGAAGGAACAGGGAAAAAAAAATGACAAGCACTAGGCCAAGGATCAGCAATCTGGAGCTGAGGTTTGGAAAAGGACGACTACTATGCTTCAAAAAGACAGCGAGGCAGTTTCAAGCTGCAGTGTTTGTAGAGAACAAAGCTCCTGTACAAATAAACAAGTGCTGACACTAGTGAATGAAGAGAGTGATTGTAAAAAAAAAAAAAAAAAAAAAAAACCAACAAACAAACCCTGAAACAAATTCCTAACAGTGTCATTCTCACTAGGAATGTGGCAAGAGTTCCTCTTTCTTTCTCAAGGCACTTCTGTACAGCATCTGGACAGGCGATCACATATACCCCTAATGACAATTTGAAGACTGGCACAAAAACATCAAGAGGAGTCGTAAATGGCAGATCTGAAAGATGCTTTCAGCATCCAACAGAGTAGTTTTTCCCACAAACCACTTGCCAACATCCTGACACACAAACACCTCTATATTTATACAGTATGTGATTTATATCTTGCCAATTGCAATATACTTCTCTTTAGGGATGGCTTCTATCCATACTGGCACCAGCAAAGAGCTCACAATATTTCTGCTCTTCAGAGATTAAAAAGAAAATAACTATGTGATGTGTCAAAGAGAGGTAACAGAAGCTGGATATATGTCAACAGAAGCCTTTTAGTGCTAAAATACAGACAAGGTACCTGATATGCAGATTGTTCTGAAATTCATCACTTTTGAAGATAAAGCATGTAATTAGAAGGTTTTTCTTCTCTTTATGGGATGATTTATAACACTGCTTTCCTTAATAAGACATTGTGTAAACACTTTTTCTTTTTATGGGATTTTACAGCTAAAACACTGTGCAACTAATACACACCTATCATTTTCTTGTTTCCTTCATCAAGTTAGTGACCCACCTGCTGTGTGGCACATTCTGTGTGACAATGTAGAGACAGAGTCAGTCTGTGTCCACCGCAATATTATCGCAACATCATGAAGACAGAGCATCACGCATTTATAAAAGAAGGAAATATTCTCCCCATTTCACAGAGAATTAGAGATGGTCAGGATTTTTCTTGCTTTTCTTGGAAAATGCCAACTCATCAAAATCAAACTTATTTTTAGGAAGCGTCTTCGAGCGTCTCCTGATTTGGGGCAGATGTTTGAAAATGCTGGAAGAAATTATTTTAATTGATTAAATTAAATTGCACCATCTCTTTGTAGACTGTATTCAAAAGGAAAACACATACAGAAAGTTAAGTTACCCAGTAACGCATACTGTGTTTGACTCCAATGCTATTTAGAGTAACGTGCCCCACATTATTTAAATGCAATCCTTCTTTTTGAAGCTGGGCCACTTTCCAGCAGGAATACAAGAGTCATGGGAGTGGGTGGGAATACCAGCAAGAAGACTAACAGCTCTTGCTCTGAGTGCTCTGGATATGTATTCTGCTTTCTAAAGATACTTGCCTCAGATACGGTTTATTCTGCGAGTTTGCAAAAACTGTGGGCTAGTTTCACACCTTCCTTCTCCTGTGTAGAAAACAACCGGCACTGAGAACATTACAAGATTCTTGTAGAGAAACCCCAAATACAGCATCATTCTGTGGCTCCATGGTTATGAGCCTTATGAGGGATGGATTGATAGGGGAGATCCTTGGCTTTTGTTCCTATCAATGGCTGTTTATATTCTGTACATTAAACATACATTGGATAAAATACACAACATGGGAAGGTGCAAGGACTAAAATTATTGTTTTCCTTCTGCCAAAGCAAAGTTCAGGCCCTGACCACTAACTGGCATAGTGGTATGTGCAGCTCTTTGCCCTTTCCAGCCCAGTGAATCTTAGACTCTTCCCAAAGTTCCCCGCCAACAAAGTGCTGCCACCTTTTTGCCCACTCTTTTTGCTCACCCTCCTAGATCCTGCTCAGGGGGAGTCCAAGGAAAGTGAGCAAGGGTTTTCAGTGCCCCGAGCAACAGATTAAACAAACAGGAGTTACGCATATATAATCAAGGGGGTCTAGTCAGAGGAGCAGCTACCGTCGCATTTTGCAAGGGGTCTGTGTGACCTTTATTTTTAATTGTTGTGCACTTGGAGGGTCAGTGAGACACCCAGGCTAGCCTGAGCCAGTTAGGAACATTAGCTTATCAGAACTTTCCACAATAGCAATTTTGGACTTAAAGCCTAAATTTTACCTGAGTCACATTTTAGGTTCTGGAGTCTTTTCTGGGATATGGCTCGAGAACACGAAGCCAGCCAGTACTGCATGCTAGGATCTTTGGTTTTCCTGTACAGGACACAGCTCTTTCCTTCTGTACTGTCATGCAAAGCATCCATCCAGCCTGGTGTAGCTCCATACAACTGTCATCATCCAGAAGAGCAACACTCAGCACTTTTGTGTTTTCCAAGTGCCCTACAAATGCTTTAGAGTAACTAATCAAGCTGTGTGTTACCTGTAAAATAGTCTGTGATTTTGGCAACAGTGAAGGTATTACTCTCACACAAGAACAGGTTTACTTCACAGTCCCTATTCCTCCTATCACCCCCAGTCTTTGCTCTCCCTACAGCCAGCTTCTTCTGCCTCTCCTGTCTTTGTTATTTGAGGTTATGTGAGGGTAAAGTTTTTCTGAAACTTCTTTTAAAGAAACAATATTTTTTGTTTCGCCTATGTGGATGGATACACGAATTAAAATATGAACCATGAGTATAACTAATATAATAGAACTGGGAAATGATTTTTCATTTTGCTGGCAGATCTGAAAAATCTGGAGAAAATTTCACTTGACTCAACAAAATGGTTGGTGCTGCTTTCAGGTTTTGTTTACATTAAGAATATAATTAAAATACAGATTTTCAACCTTTTTTTTAGAAGATGTTAAATTAAAGTCATTTTAACAAATGTGTTTAGTTTTTTTAATTGGAACAGATTTGCTAAAAAAAGCTGTAATGTTCTAAAGAATGTCAGCTGACTTAAATCTGCATTTTTGGTGAAATGAAGTTGCAATTGGATTTTTGCCCATGTTTATTAATCACTCCTTACACAACTAAATGAATACTCTCTATCATCACAGTTTATAGCAAGGAAACTAAACAGGAGGATCTAAACAGTGTTTCTTGCTGAAGAGAGGACAGTCTTAGAGCAAGGATTGCATTTCAAGAAACCTTAGGGCTCTCATGGATGGCTTGCCTAGTATTTAGCAATGGTGCCAGCAGCTTGCCCATACCTCTGCTTGTGGTTTCCATCTACCAAGCAGACACTGAAAGCAACTCAGCTTCAGCTTGACATAGCAGGATGCACATCCATCAGTTAGAGTTTATGTTAAAACATCAGTCTTGAAACTGCCAAAGGTGAGAAGCTGAGACATGTTCACTTCAGCCATCCCTGCTCCATATGCAATAACTCCTAAGAGAGGAAAAGGGCAGGGTTGGAAGGGATGTTACTGGCTTAAATGCCTCAGCAAGAATTCATCTGCCAGTGCCCTTGTCTTTCAAACCACACTTCTTTATCTCTACATGATCAAGGACTACATTGACTTTTCCAGGACTGCTAAGCCAAAGAAAAAAAAGCAAACCTAATTTCACCACTTACGAAAGTTAATGATGTAAATCAAAACCAAGAAATGCCCCTTCAAAACTCAGTTTCCTGAAGCTTGTAAAGAAGAAAATGGAGCCAGATATCCTGAACAGAGCAAAACAAATCAGAGACAGTAAAAAACCTCCCCAAACACGGAAGAAATTCTTTGAGAGTGTGTGTGTGTGTGTGTGTGCGCGTGCACGCGCACCCTATTGGGCACAATTAATATATCATTACTTAGCATAACTAAGGTACAGTTCCCAAGACCTCTCTAAAGATCTTCTGGATAAGAGACATAACAAAGGTCTGTATTACTTCCATAGCACTTCTAGATTAACCTAACCTACTGACTGTCATTAAGAGAAAATATATACTGCAGTCACTACATGTATGTCAAAATTAACACAAAGGATTCTCCCCCTACATATTAGCACATATTTTTCTGTCAGCTAGCAAAAACCTGTGATTTGAACCAAATATTTTCTGCACCTGTGTTCTGTAAGGTTTATATTTGATAGATTCGGATTTGAATGGCAAAAAGATGCTTATATGTTCTAGTAAAACATATTCATGGATATGAACTTCTGTGTAATATAAATTAGAAATCTGTTATGTACCCTTGTCCAATTAATATTGTTGCTAGAACCTGAAAATGTAAATTGCTCACATGTAAAAATAACTGCAGATGAGAAAAATGAAAATCATATGCAATATACAAAAATTTAATAGATAAATAGCAGCTGATTATGCACAGACTGAAAACTTGCACTCCCAATTTCATATAAGTAATGTATGTTAAAATAAATATTGCATCTAATAGCTCTTTTTATATAGTATTCCATATAGACATTTACATGTATAGTCTGCATGTTTGTGTGTGTACCTGCATTCATACACATCACAAATTCTGTTAAAATGTTCTCTAACATAAATTCACTTCAATGCCTTGATGTATCTGTGACAGAATGAAGAAACAATCCCATTATATATATAAAGCATGCGTGTTCTGTTCTTATTCTTCTTTCCTGCTGAACTTGTTCAGATGCTCACCCGGCAGTGTTGATCCGCACTGTTCACATCTACAAAGAAACTGTCAATGCTGTAAGCAGGATTGTTCTAGACCTCAACTCTATCAATATTTGGTTTCAGGACTGCAGCATCATGTATGTTTGCACAGCATAAAAGTAATAAAAATTGAGCGCTTTTTATCAAAAGTCACAAGCAATGTGGTGAGGGTGGCTTGTCCTACCGTATACTTGAGGTACCAATCCTGCCAGCTCTGCAGTGTTAGAGACAAAAACGAGAAAAAATTCCTATTTCCAGTGGCCTTCTCCAGACGAGGTGGGTTGGCATGATGCTCCAGTAGTTAGCTTCTTTCAGGACTGTGGTTAGGAGCACTGCACGCACACGAGTACCATGCCATTCTGTGTACTGTGCGGCTGCCAAATTTAGACCTTCTCTAAGTTGCAGAACAAGAACATCTTCCTCCTGTTTCTACATTTCTGGCCTGGTTGAAGTAGAAGGATTTCACATTTGAGTTGTGCTGCATTCACACCCCGACCTGTAATCAAAAGTCTGAATGTTGAAAAAAAGGCATGGGACAAAAATGCCCTGCAGCTGACAAATGTATAAACACAAGAGCGATTCCAACAACGTATTTTTTAAATGTTTCATAAAAATGAAATTTAAAAGATGTTATTCATTAACACCTGGAGTAAGATTTCATGGCATGTTATTATATTCTGAAGTAGTTACCACTTTGTTACTGATCCGGGTTGGTGAAACAGCACTCCAGCCTTGATTCCCTGGGCTTAGGTAACCGAGCGGTGAGTGGAAACCTGCGAGTCCTCTATTCAGTTTGGTAAACACGGTCTTGTCTGTCACTTCTCATTGTTCCTCTTCAAAGTACAGTCGCCACCTTATCTGGCAACAGCTTTCTTGAAGAGTGCTGCTCATGTGAAATAATCTTTCACCGCCGAGGCCAGCATTTCCCTAACACAAGAAGAAACATTTATCTTGCTGTTAATGGTTAATTAATTTTGAAAATGTATATTACAACACAATAAAAAAAAAAAAAAAAAAGCCAGGCCGGACAATGGAGCAAAATGTCCCTTCCTCAAATTGACTCCTATTTAGTTCTTCCAATGTCATCCAAAACACAGATAACTTTTCTTTCATGAATTGTTCTCCTGAATGATTTATACATGTTGTGTTATCTGAGGCCCTTTCCAGATCCCCTGTGGTTTCAGCCAGCCATCAGCTGCATAATTGTTAATTTTAACACTATAAAAGGTTCTGATGCCGAGGAGATAAAGCGTCGGAGGAAGAATTAATTGAAATGTATCTTCCAATCACACTGGTTCCCTACTTCCAGTTCCACAAAAATTATACATTGGATTTGAGGTTAAAATAAATTTACATTTGTGCTACCCATAAAGCTTTTGGACTAGTAGAAAATAGATAAGTTAATTGTTTCTAAAACCCATAAAGGGTTTACCCTGAGAATAATTCAGGGCAGTCTCCTGTTCATAGCCCACAGCACCGTGAGCAGCCGGATAGAGGATTCTTCCCAAGCTACTGCAGACATAATTGGTCAGGAGATATGTGACAGGAGTCTTTTACAACAGCAGGTGATAGACTGACAGAAAAGGAGCTCAAGCTCCACCAATATTTAATCTGGATATTAAACACTCTATGCTTCCTAGAGCTACTAATACTTTTTTTTTTCCTAGTGTTTACTCTGCCTGTTTGCTTCAAGTGAAGTATTATGAGGTAAAGCTACCAGGTTTTGATTCTTTCATTTACATTTTTATTATAAATATATAAATACATACAAAATGTGCAAAATTAGTTTTAAATGCTATTTGGAGGAACGCTGTTGGGGCAAGTGAATTCAGAGATCACAGGATTTGTATTTCATTTACAGTTAGATGACTGTAAAAGGCCATCCTCATTTAACTGAGGACCCCGAAACAGGCTAAGAATATCCCTGTTAAGCCTTTGTTTGAACACTATCACTATTAACAAATGTCTTTAGCCAGATTCTTTAGAAATGGGCTTTCACTGCGTACTATGTATGTTTCCTGGGTGCAGAGGAGAGTAAAAGGAGGCAATAAGGTCTGCTGCTTTACTTCTTCACCCTCTGTTCACACGGGGTGGGGAGCTGTACCAGACCACCAGCTTCTCACTTGTAAATACCCCAGTTCAGACTCTGCACAGGGAAAAAACTGTGGAGGTTTCATCTCAGAACTCAGCAAATGTTTGTCCACACATTAAAGACACCACATTTCTGCCGTAAGGGGATACAGTGTAAAAACAGCAACAAACTGAGATGAAGGGGGACTGGGAGAAGCTGGGAGGGAAAGCTTGCACAGCACCTGCCCACACTGTACTTGGATTTAATCCATTTCATGAGTCCTACTTTCATGAATACCAAATTCAACAAATGCAGTGTAAGAAAAGACCGGTATTAGAATCTGCTTTATGCTAAGATGCATTATCACTTGAAGAACATTTTATTGCTTAGTAAAACACTCAGTATTTCCCTCATCATTAAGTCTCTCACAGAAAAGAATAACATGTTAGTTGTTTCAAGTCACAGAGCAAATGCAAGGATTATACACCTATAATTTTAGGACACAAAGGCACAGAGCCCCAAAGCAAACAAAGATGCCAGCTGAGCTGAGAACATACTTAGATATTACACAGCATATTGTACTAAGAACATGAGAGGCACCAAAAGCTCTCCTCAGCAAAGCTCAAGTATGGCATACAGGGCCAGAAGTGAGCAAAGTTTAGTCATTATGATTCGTGGAAAATAATTCCCATTTCTCAGCAATCCATGTCTTTAATTGCATTTTCTGTATAAGCTGAATACAGGTAGGTAGAACTGTAGGCAGAATTACAATGCAGCAACAGAGCACCAATGGTTTACTAAGCCTGGGATATTGGGTATTTAATTTTGCTTTTAAATCCATACTGTGGCGGACACTTACACACACTATAGAAAAGAAGATATGTCCCAATCAGTTTATAAGATAGCATGAAGAAAATGCATAACAGAGCAACCAGATATATAAAAATAGAATAATACAAAGAAATAGTATCTACTGCAACACAGGTGCAAAACTAAACTGGCTTATGAATAGCACAGGAATCCATACAGTCAGAGCTATGTAACCTATGTCAAATCAAAAACCTTGAATTATTGTTTATCACTGTTATTTTAATTTTTAAAAAGGAAAATATCTAATGACTATGTCAAGCAATAAACATTATTAAATTATAATTTTGTACTGAGCACATATGAGAAATTATAAGGTTTATATGCTCTCCATCTACTCTCCCTTTCTTCCGCCTCCTTATCCCTTTGTTTTTTTTCTCTGTATGTTTATGTGTTCATGTTAGAGGTGGGGAGAAATTAATATTGAACATGGGAGGCAAATTCCAGCCTGGCTTACATCTTGTGCAATTCTCCTGATTTCAGGTCAGTAGGGATTTGTCTCATACCTTTTGACCTGAACACTTAATTGAAGTTCAGGGTCTTGTGAGTTTTTTTCCTTTAGAAAGAGAAATTTCAAATGGAACCAGATCTCTCTGATAAAATCTATTTATTTACAAAGACTTTATGAAGTCCCAGTTCCCTGAGCATGGGAAGATTCAAGTATTCAGCTCAAAGGTTTCCTTTCTAGGTTTTTTCTGATGGCCACAATCTCAGTATTTTGTTTAGGCTCTATCTCATTTCTCTGTATTTATTCTTAGGGGGGCTTTTCTTTCCCTCCTACATTCAGAGAGACATGGGCACACATCCTGCTCCATTAAAAACAACAGTCAGCCAAACCCCTCTCCTACACCATTCAGCCTGCACAGCTTATGTATGTGCTGTGGTTTTGAACAGTAACATCAGCTTTTGTTTGGGGCGAAGGTCGCTATTATTTCATAAAGAAGCTTAACTGTTTCTTACAGCTGCGTTAAAAGAAGGTAGTGGTTACGCCCATAGCTTCAATGACATTTCACCCAACCCACAACACAAGGAATGTAACTCAGGATAGGGTATAGTCTAAGATGTGAGAGACAAATGAGTGCCGACAAAGATGTAGAACGAGTATTTTTACATAATTGACATAGTACATGACAATTAGTTTGAAAAACTAAACCTTATTCAACATAAATAAAGACCATCGTCTGCAAACTGTTTTGAAGATCATTGATAGAAATATTACTTGACGTGCACGCCATCTCTCTGGAGCAGCTGATTGAGTGCTCTACCTCAGCCACTGCCTACTGCTCCATGGCTGGTGCAAGAAACAGACATTGAGACAATTAATGTGTTGAGCCACACCTGAAAGAGCTAGGAAGGACAGCTATAACTTTAATCATGAATAAATACATGTGCTTTGTCTAACTGGGTACAGTTGAGAAAAGTGTCTTGAATGATCTGAGGTTGTAAGATTAATGCACATAAATTACTTCGCATTAAACCCTCATGTGCATGCCTTCATTCATTTTCTACAAGAAACTCCTGTAGAGTTTCACATAGAAGTTGAAGAATCAAGCAGCAGTGAAATCAAATCATTTCACTTCTAAATAGGACCACCTGTGTACAAGTTTTAGAAACCTCAATTTTATATCTTTGCTTACCCTATCTTAATGTCCTATATGAACACATAGCATTTTTTTTTTCTTTTTTCCTAATTTGTTGATTAGGCTGCGTTGAAGATCAAAGTGATTTCTTCATGGACACAATTATGTATTATGGACAGGTTTATCTTGTTGAGGTGGAGAACCTATTTTAATAGTCTGTCCTTGAAAGCTAATGGTTCCAGTTCAGTTTTGGGTGCTGCTGATAAAGATTGCAATGTAGCTTACATATTTGTGCTTCTTAAATTTGTTGTCATTTTTATCGAGGCAAATGATCTTGGAACATTATTTGTGGTTTCATCAATGTTAGAGACAATGAGACAATTTGTTGACTAAGATAAACAAATGTGGTGCCAGGGATTTCTCCACAGAAATTTGCCAGCTTAGTGGGGATCTGGTCCAATCTTCGGACATTTAGGCTATTAATGAAACACTCAATCATTAAGATATATGAAGCTCTAGCAAGTTTCCTGCACCAATTTTCAGTGCTGTGGATAAGTGTGTTCCTCTCTGCTGGGCTTGTTTAATTCTGGAAAGGTGTCTAGGAGAGCTGGGAGGAGCCGGAAGCTCAGAAGCGCTCATGGATCAGAGGACTTTGAAGAGCCCGAGGAGCTCATGGGCAGAGAGGTGTGGGAAGCTGAGTATCACAAGTTTGGGTGTGACTACAATGCAACCAGGAGCCTGAAGCTCTGGCGATCTGTTTGTGAGAAAGGGAAGGAATGACATTAGGAGAGCTTCACCCCCCTCACTCCCATCCGTTCCTGCTTGTCTAGTCTCAAAACCAACCCATCACCAGAGACTTGTAAGCTAGCAGAGGGAGAATGCAAGGTGCAAGGGAAAGGAGCCTCTTTGGACCTTTTACCTGTGCCACCACTGCCCCTGCTGGCTAGCGATACCACTGCAGTACCAGTCTGCTGGATGAGAGACACTCTCGTTAGGACTGGGATGGACATAGAAGTCATACATGGATTTTTTCTTCTTTGTTTCCAGAGGTAAAAGGCAAGCTTCAGGCTCCATTCATGCCTTGCTGATGCTCCAGGGCAGATCCCATTGACTGAGAAAGCCTGTTACAGGCTGCTCTGTAATGGCCTTATACATTGATAATCACTGATAAACCAGCTTCAAACATCTTTCTCCAATACTTCGTTGTCATAAGTAAACATAGCATACAAACAAGCTGCCAGTGAAAACAGACCTATGCCAAATACATCTGATTTTGAAATACTATGTGTTGGCTGCAGAGCAAAAAAGGAAAGGCTTAATTCCTCCCACCAAGGCAGCTGTGAAATCATGATCAGCAGGACTGCAGAGAATGGCGAGCAGCTTTGTGCGCTGCTGGTGGTGGTGTTTCTACCTCAAAGGAGAATTTAACTTCATGATAACTTTGACTCCAGTCAGCATTACCCTCTCTAAAAGCGTAAATGTAGTGCCTTTACTTGTTTGAATATCGGTAACTGGCACGTAGGATGAGGTTACACGAGTGAGTTACGCAGATCTCAGACTGTACTGCTGCTGAAACGGAAGGTCCCATCTTTCTCTTTGCTTTCATCTTTCCATGCCTTCTTGTTTACCAGCATTAGCTATCAAATGGGTGTTCCTGTGACTGGTGAAAACTAGTGTTTTCCTTCTTTTGGGGATGGTTGTATTTTAGCTGGATCAGCCAACTGATCTGACCACAGCTTTCAGTGCTGGTGCAGAGCAGGAGGAGATGGGTTCTGGAAAGAAGGCTCTGGGAACGCATGCAGGTGAGTCCTCAAGCTGTAATATGGGCATCCTTCAGGGATATATTAGATCCTTCTCTGGCAGCAACGTTTTATGGGGGAAAAAAAGAAAATGGCTTCCAGTTTCTATCTCAATGCTACTATATCTAGACACTGGGGTTAGAAACACTTGCAGTGCCATCAGGTGACATTGCAATGTGTCTCATATTGCGCTATCCTTACATTCTGTCAGAAACCTCACCAGTGCGGAGTATGGTTGTCCAGTTCAATGAGGGGCTTGCGTGGAGTGCTTGTATGTTCAGACTAGTATTGGACTCAGTTCTAGGCTTCAGTAAGAAATACTCATTTTAAGTGGGTGCATTGAATGTAATTGTTCCTGGTTAACTCAGGGACATCTGCTCTCTTTGTACCAGAGTCCAGATAAGATACTGTTTAAAAATCCTATGGGTAGGTTGGAGGCAGGCCCATTCAGTGAGGCATCCCCACTGATATCGCTTTGAAATTCACTTTGTTATTTACCTCTCCTCCTACCTGCCAGAATTGAGATTTGTTGGTCCTTGCATAACTCAGCAAGGCTTGTTTTTGCAGGCTTTTTCTGAATGAAAAAAAAAGGAACGATAGCAGAGTGCCATGGAAAAGTCCTGGCTGGGGGGTGCAAGGTGAGATGGGGAAAGAGGACAAATTCCTGCCCCAATGTTTTGTCCAACCGGTGAAGTTTGTCCAGCCAGCCATAGCCTGGGACCAGCTCTGTATTTGAGTTAGACCAATTTAAATAAATAATCATTAAAGAACAACAATCACCTGAGCCCTAATTCCTGACCAATGCAGAAATGACTTTGTTATCTACACAGAACTATCTGGTTGGGTTGTTTGTGTCAGCTGCATATAATACCTGGCAAGTTCACACCCAGCTATTTACATCTCTATGCTAAGATCCAGGAGTGTGTAAACTACAGAGAAATCATGCTTAAATTAACTGTGCTTAGCTTCCTCAACAGAGAAAATAGCAGGGGGGAATACAGAGAGAAGAAAAGCAAAATTTTCTCGTATAATTTTATCTCTAAATACACCTACAGATCAAATACCCACTGAATTATTTCTGATTTCTTGTTAGAATAATCACATGTGCACAAATACACTAAGAATAAAGTTTCAGTGCATTTTGTATTGTTAGACTTCCCATATCCCGGATTCCCCATCGTGTTCAGTCCTGTGTAGATAGTTATAGTAATGTTCTTTTATTAACTTGGCTAGAATAACTGCCATGACTCTCAAAAATGACATTAGTGTTTAGGTATTTGTATGTCTAAGCACTTACATAAGTAATCATATCACAATGTCAACTTATTGTACTTATTATTTTGCAAATGTTACAACCGCCACCTCCTGTTAAACACAAAAAGAAAAAGGAAAAAAAAAAAAAAAGAAGAAAAACGTCAGAGTGCCTGAAGGAATCCTGCCGGTTTTAATTTATTGTTTTGTCTTAAACTCTCTGTGCTATGAGCCAAAATAAACTAATTGCATCTACACTTTGAGGTAAAACTCTCCTGTTAAACTCATCTCTGCCTCTAAGAAAATCAAAACATCCATAAGCATAGCTGTGTTTGAAGGGATCACACTAACACATACAGCAGGCAAGAGAAAGCGATACGTTCTTCTGAAGGAAAAGGATTATGTACTTTCAGTCTTTCCAGCAATGGTAGGAACTGAAAGTTCAACAGACTCCTTATCTTTATGATAACCAGTCATGCTATTAAACAGGAAGAGAGATAAGCAGAGGATAGGTGACCAGCAACAAAGTGGTTTCATGAACTGGCCTTTTACCTAGGAAGACCTGAACTCTACAGTGAAGTTGTGAAAGAGTTGGTCTGGCCAATTTAATTTACTGTCTGCCTACAATAAATCTTGGGGGCAGCTTGGGACAGCCCATGTGTTTCAGTGGGCTTTGAGTGGGGTCGTTAGAGAATAAAGCATGCTTTCTGTATTTGTTATGTCCAAGATCACTGGTTTTTTAAAGCAAACAAGTAAACTATGTTTTATTTTCTATCTACCTATCACACACATAAAACCTGGGAAAAAAAAATCTCATAATAATCCTATTCCAGAAAATCCCAACATTAATGCTGATGTAGATTGTATGAAGGTACTTTACACTTTATCTGTCCATGTAATGACCAGGAGAAGAAAAGGACACCAGTTTCACATTTTCCATGAGGCAACAGGATCACTTCCATTCATTTTAGTAGACTGGGGTCATACCTCGTGTTTATGTTTCCATGAACTAGGTTTTAAAGTATGGCTGCAAGGTAGCAGCTTTACTGCTGTTTCTAACAGGGCCACTATTTCAAATGAAGCAAGTGAAAGCACATGGTGTTTCATTGGTCAAAAGGTACTGCTATTGCTTTGTTGTACAGCAGTATTAGCACATCTAATAGGCGTACTTGCAGCATTTTTATAGGATTAGAGCAATAGAGAAGATTATCCACTAATTCGGGGTTTTTTTCTGGCATTTAACAACTTTGTTAAACTACTTTTCAAAAAGAAGGGCGCTTAACACACAGTTTAAAAAAAATAAGTTTTTTGGGTGAAAAACAGACATACATATCTTGTGGCTAAGTTGTGCTTCTTGTCTTTCTGTGTGTTGAAAAAAAAAGGTATGATGCTCCTGACAATTCAGCAAAAGACCATGGCTAGGCCATCCACAAGTTTTCATTTTAGGATCATCTCCATCTGCTTTCTGTTACACAAAGGCTATACGCATAAGAGCAAGTCCCTGTGAGGAAAGCTAGACCATAAATTCATAGTACATCATCGGCACCATTGTAACTGCCGATCATCCCATATTCTTAACTCACAGTGCATGTGAGGTGCTTTGTCATTTTTTCCTCTGAAGGAAGTTATTCTCCTTCCTTTATCCCAAGTTTACCATGCACATAGGCACTTATCGTTGGGGAGTTACATGGGCATGTTCACACACTGGCTTATCTCATGGAAACTTGTTCAGGTAACTCCTAGCCCAGCAGTACTGGGCTCTGTTTGAAAAATGGAGTAAAGACCCAGATAAATGCAAGAAAAATGAACTTCATATAGTCCTTGTTATAACCATTGTTTAACCATCCTACTTGGAAAACAGTTGAAGCATTAAAAAACTGGAGGGGGTGAACAAGAAACAATACAACAATCTGTTTCTATCATAAAGCATAAATGTGCTTTGGGACGATTCCATTCAGAGTATACAGATATTCTCAAGGAATTTAGGGCATAAAATCCCATTCAATCTCCTTGAGGGAATTAAAATCAATGGAAATTATGCACCCTCATACTTTGAAAGATCTGTACTTAATTCTTTTTAGGTCTTTTAGAAGATCCAAGTCTGAATTATTTACTTTCTGGGCAAATGAGTATTTTTGTCATGACCTTCTTCATACTCTGTAAACAACATCTGATAAAATGTAAGAAAAAGAGAACAAGAGAACTGAGAACCAAAAGAACTCCTTCTGGAAATTCTGATTTTATTTTTCCCACTGAAATGAAAAGGTGTCTCCAAGAATGCTGCAAAACTCCTTGTTCTTTTATAGATCTATTACTTAATGTAAGTCTGCTCTCTTATTCTTTCTACAGAATCAATAATAAAACTCAGATTTTCAATATGAAACACTAATGAAAAACACCTGTATCTTTTACATTACTGATAATAAGCATCCTCGCATGGGAGAATATCATGGAAGAAAATAAAATGTCTGTAAAAGGTTACAAACTTCCCTGCATAGTACAGGCAAAGATACCCTAAACAAATTTTATATACCAAGGGCCAAATTTGTCACTGATTTGGTACATCACTGACAATTTTTTGCCAATGCTATCAAACAACGATGACGCTTCCTTTTTTCATGCTGCATAGCATAATGCAATTCAAATAACTTACATAGAGATTTTTGTATAGATGACAATACAATCATTTATAAAATTAAATGTTCTAATTATAGATCTAGGGAGCCCAGCTGGAAGAGAAACTCAGATAGAAATGATGCAGAAAATGTATTTTCAGCAGAGATTTGAGAAAAACAGTAAGGTGATAAACGAGAAAACATAATACTAAAGCTGTGTCAGGAACAGGACTTCTCACAAACAATGATAAAATTGTGCTAAGAAGAAAGAGGAGACCGGTGCCAACTAAACCAGATAGAAAAAAAAAGAAAATTTCTTCAGCATGTCAATGGAAAACATGCTTATATATGAGCATTTCGGCAAGGGGACAAGAGGGCAGCAGTGGTGCAGGTCACATGCATGGGTGGGAGAGAAACAGCAAAGACACAGGCTGTGAACCGGTGGGACACCTGAGCTCTGAAGAGCAAAAAGGATTGCATGAAGAACTAAGTTAAAGTTGACTCTTCCAATGTCACCAAGCCAGGCAGAAGAAATGCCCTGTTCTAGGGCTTTGTCACTCTTGCCAAATTAGTCTCACCTGCTCTTTATGTCCCTCCATGTTCCCACAGCCTCCCCAAGCAAGTGGAGGCTCTGCATATCCATTCTCACCATTTGCAGCTTGTTTTTTTCAGCATTTAACTTGAATTCACATTTTAAGCTCATTACCTCTTGTCTATCCCCACAAACAGAATTTAATCCCCCCGTCTTTGCATTTACCTTTTATACCCTTAAAGGTCAATTTGTCTCCTAAGTCTTCTCCTCTCCAGATAAAGTAACAGCACTGCTTTCACTCTTTTCTGGTAAATCACATTTTTCAGACCTCTGATCAGTCTTGCTGCATTCTGTCCAATGACTTTGCATCTTTTCTGAAGTCCACTGCTGGATAATGTACTCCATCAGAAGCCTTTATGATGCTGAAGAAGTAAAAGATCTCAGTGTTTCATAGCTATTACTAGCTATTGTTATTAATAGTAGTAGTCTGTTTGCTTATTATGAGATGATTATACACACCTGTCAAGCACTCATAGAAACAAGTTGTTCAAAATAATGGCTTGCTTCTTAAAAAGAGAGAAAATCTAACTGGATATAAAAAAAATTGTCTAGCAATTATTATTATTGAAAATACACACTTAAGTAAAGAAAAGGAAAAATCTAGCCAATCTTTATCACAGTAAGATTTAACTATTCAACAGACTTCAGAAAATTAGAATAGTTTCTGTTCAATGTCCATGCCAAGGGAAGCCATTATATATTCAATGTGGGCAGTGAGAAGTCTACTGTGAGGGTGACGCAAGGCCTAGCGGAATCCCAAAAGCTGTGGTAAGGATCCTGGTCCCTGGTCCTTGGTTTTTGACTATCTATGCCTATATTCACAGAGCACCCACAAAGTGGAGGGACTCCTTTGCAGCAAAACATTCATGCTGAGGCAGAAGTGCCTTTTCTACCCTCAGGCAGAAAAGCTCATCCTGAAGTACCTAAAATAAGTGAATGCGAAAAGTGGAATTGGCAGCTGTCTGAATCAAGAACACTAAATATGGTCCATTTTATGCTATCGGGGTCTAGTTGACAGAGGTTGAGCTAGAGTCTTCGCAGACCACACTCCCACTGGCAGTAGAAGAGAGCACCTTCCAGTCTAGCCTCATCTGAAACTGCTCCTCAATGGAAACTAGAGCATGGTGAGTGAGGACAATGAAGGGATTTGCTTGGAAAGCTGTGGCACTGTTGATCTGAGCTAAAATGCAGGTGCAGGTACTAATATAGGTGTGGTGTGCAGGTGTAGGCACCCTCTGTGTTTAACTCGTCTGATCACTGGAACTGGCTCATGACCATTAACTTTGAACTTTCCTGAGTGACTTGGTATTAACAAACAGACATTTTGATTTCTCCTAACCAAACAGAACCCAGAAACTGCCCATTTTTACAAACAGATAAACAAGATGCTGTCCATAAAGAAATAAAGGCCATTAATTTATGTCCAGCAAGAGATATAGATTCTTTCCATTACAAGCCTCCACTCCTTATTTGTTTGTAGTTAACTAAGAAGTCATTATAATCAGAAAGCAAACAGCAAAGACTTATGCTTAGCTTTTCTTCAGAGGGGAATGGCTCAAACTCTGATCTTTTTAGCCTCCCTGTGTGCACTTACAAATCCTGAAGTGCCTGCCAAAAGTTTCCAAACCACAGTCTTATCCAGTGTCATCGAAGACCTTGTCTTCAAAATTGAATGGATTTTTCAGGACCTGTCTAGCACCCATGACTAGCAAAACAACCTTGTGTGGTTTATGGTTATGAATCATCCTTGAACAAAACTAGACTGGTCATTAAAATAAATATGTATATGTAAAATAAAATGTATTTATTCCAGGAAAAAATCCTCTATGCCTGCTGGACAGCCCTAAGAACAGGATGATTGTTGTCAGTGTAAAATTTCAATTGAATTTAACTGTAAAATCTTCAGGGACTTCTCTCCCTCAGGAAAGATCTCCTGGTTGAAAAGCTTCATGATCTACTCCAAGTTCACCCAATCTAATTTACCTTTCAACAGTGAGGATCCCTTTGCAGAACAGTCTCCTACCCACGAGATTAGAGGACACTCAGCCCTCACTCCTTGTCTGTCCAATGGACAACAGAAAAGGTAAAGCAATGGGTCAGAAGATAGGTGAGCAAGAGCAGCCTAGGGTGTGGGGACATCAGTTAAGGATTCCTGACCTTCGCCCAGGGACTGGTGACATTTTAAGAGCTTGTGAGTACAAAGAAGCCTGTAGTAGAAGACACCAAAAAGCAAAGGCTCATCTTTCCTAACATTGAACTATAAAACCACACCATACAGTCCATACAAGGCAGTGACACCCCAACATTAAGGTCCAGTTCTTCAGAAAAAGTAACCATGAGCCCTGCTCAGATCCTTTGAAGAACAACTATAGGCAATTGCTCAAACGGGAAAACTTGGACCCTGGACAACCCAGCAGCCTCCATCCATATCAGCTCTGATTTCATCATGCGAGGGAGGGGAAGCTTACACATCTGCATTACTTGATGAGCTTTCGGTAGTAGCTCCTTGTGCTCAAGAGGTATTTATCTGCCCTTTCTGGAATATCCAAGCCTGCCCAGGAACTCTGCAGCGAGAGTAATTCTCGCCTTCATATCTCCAGACAGGGACTAGTCATCTAGCAGTCAGGGACTAGCATATAACCACCCAGCTCCTTCTTTTTTTGTTCTAAGATTTCCTTGTCTGCTGTTATGATCGCTCTTCCCAGGCTGCATAACCACTGCAAGGCTAACAGGATTAAAAAGCAGCAAAAAATCGAGTCATTAAAGTGCATGAAAATAGCTTGGATTACAAATGGAGTGAATGAAGATTAGATAAATTTTATCTAGTCTCTTAGCAAATAATTTTAAACTTTTCTGTACAGCTAAAAGTAGTAAGGACCCCATCACCACCCTCTGCTCAGAACCGCCACCGACGGTTGCATGAGATCTAGGTCTGGTGCTCCTGCAAGAGCAACCCCACTGTCCTAAAGCACAGAGACAAAGTTCGGGTTTTGCTTTTAAAATAATAGCACAGTAAATCACACACGCACAAAGAAAGCATAACATACTCTACCCTTAGTGAAATCATAACATCTAATTTTCCGAAAAGTACAGGACTTCTCTGCACTTCCCAAACTTGTAAAAACTTTGTTAATTTTCTTTTAACTTAAAATAGCAAACCCAATAAACCAATGTTTTTATTATAAAAAGTTTACTCTCCAGCTGAGCGTTTGAGTGCCAAATTCCATCCAGAATCACACTTTCACAGCCAAATTAGAAACTATAAACTTAGAAACCAGTGTTTTATGATAGAATCCTTTGCCAGGCACTTCACTAGAGCTTGGGCTACCAGCTGCTCTAATAATAAGTGAATGTTATTGAAAAATAATAATACCGAGCATTTGGAAGCACTCTGTAAAAGCAACCGAATGAATTTAGCGTATTATGCACAACAAAGAGCTCCCGCGGTGAAACTCCCTCTCTCGCTACAGGTGTACTCGACTTCGCAAGAGGGGACAGACTCAGGAGCGCTCACAAACCTGCCGAGCTCCATCCAAGCAGAAAAGTTACCCTGCTAACTAGTTAGTGTGTTTAAGATACCACCGTGCCCGGCGACTTTGGACGGCTGGAAGTGCTGTGGTACCGGTGGCTGATACCCCACGCAAAGAAAAACGTCAGCTTCCGAAGTTGGTGTCTGGAATGGCTTCAGCGCACAAAGCAAGCCGTGGAAACACGGGGTGGCTCTGGCACAGGGGGGGAGCGATGGCTCTGCTGAGCCCGAGAGGCAGCTCTCGGGGCGGGGGGCGCGGTGAGGCGGAGATGACTATCGGGCGAACCGCTATTCTGCGCCTGCTTTTTACCTCTTCGACTCGCCACCTGATCATGAGGCTCAAATAAAAATTAGGAGGAAAGGAGCGTGCTTCCTCAAAACTCGCTTTAAGCTCGGCTTTAAAAATACGAGCAGCATCCTAAAGCTGCGTGCGCCAGGCATGAGGTGCTGTTTGGTCAGAATACCAGAAACGGGACGGTATTTGCAGTGGGATGTAATTCCTTACAGTAGATGTAAGCAACCTGGCAGAATTAACATATGGGTATCGAGAAAATAGTCTAGACCCCTCTTTAATATTTTTAAAAGCGCTTTGATCTCGCTTGGTGGAATACAACACTGCATTCTGGAAAGTCTTGTTTAGCCTCCATGTGATAATGCATCTGCTCGGGTTTTGGGTTGGTTTCCACACACCGCCCCCCCCCCCCCCCCCCCCGCCGATAGCAGAAGGAAAGATTGCGCCCTTGAATTTGCATGCGTCAGGAATTGACAGGTCAAAGGCAAGTAAATCACATTATACACGATTGTAATGTTATTGTATCGATAACAACACATTATCAGAACAATTAACACACTCGCACAACTACGCGGAGATCACAATAGTGGTTTAACAAAAATCCAGATAAGTAACTAAACTCCGATAAAGCGTTCCCTTTTTGTGTTTGGGGATTTGAAGGCTCTGCGAGAGACTGCGTGTGTGTGCGTGCGCGCTGTGCAGGCAGCCGCTCCGCACCGCACCGCGGCTGCGGATCTCCCCGCGGGAAGAACAGCCCCCCCCCCCCCGCCGTGACTGCCTCAAACCAGGGGCAGACCTGGGACCTCCGGTAGCTCCTAACCCGAGTCCAACCTTGCTCCAAGCGGAACTGATAAAGAGTTGCCATCATTTTGTGCAAAGCCTCTTGAAAGGAGATTACCAGAAAGAGGCAGACCTCCTTTAACTACAAGCATCGCTGAAATAACCGTGTGTGTGTGTGTGTGTGTGTGTGTGTGTTTTAGCAGCCAGCGGTTACCGCAAGCGTTTGGGGGTGGTGGTGGTGGAAGCATTTGGGAAACGAGACCTTCGAATATAGTATTTCATTTGCAACTAGAAAAATATACTTGAGCCAGCATTGAGCCATTTATAGATTTCAGCCTGTGAAAGATTCGTGTACAATAGTTTATGACCCATAAATTCTATTACCGTTTTCACGATTTGGAGGACTGGGCGTAATCAGAAACATGCGCAGGTGAAGTCATGGGTTTGCCAATGGCCACATTTCGAAGACAGCAGTCTATGAGTCGAGGCATCTTCTCTGCCGGACGTTAGGCAAGTGCTGCTTTTTAAGATCAGTTCACCTGTACCCGACTCTGTGGGGACATGCGAGTTGGTGGTCCTCGGACAACTGCAGGGCAAGTGGTGAGCACTGACCCTAGGAACCTCCCCGGAGCCTGTGCCGACACGCGTGGCCATGAGGTAGAGCCCTTCCCCATGCAGTTTCCGTGGAACAGCTGCCCGCTCTGCCCGCACCTCGCTTTGCCATTTGCGTGTCTGAGCTGCAGCCCCGCGGGTTCAAGCAGCAGCAGCAGCCGCGGCGCGACGGTGCCCACGGCCTGGCCCACGGGCAGAGAGTTCGTGGTGGTGGCATTCATCTGTGCAGCCACGGCCAGCCGGGGGCTCACCCATGTGCCCGCCTCGAGTGCTTCACGCGGCTCTGTCGCGACACCGGACCGTCGCTGTCCCCTCTACGCCGCGCCTCGCTCTTGCACCGAGGGGCGCGGGGACACATCGGGGCGAGTGGGGTCGTGAGGGAAACAGCGTGGCTGGCGTGGAGAGCGGGGGAAAGAGCCTCGCTGGAGCCGAGCCCACTCGGGGGCTGAGCCCGAGGTCCCCGTGCTCCGGGGGGGGCGTTGGCGGGAGCGCGGCCGGGCGCCTCCGGGAGCCAGGGGTGGCAACAGATGTTGCTGCTTCTTCGCCCCCCCGCCCCGAGCACGCTCCAGTAGGTGTTACTGGTTCTCACCCTGCTCATGGCGGCGGCTGGGGACGTACAAAGCCGCGCTCTCGCCTTCCCCTGGACTGAATTAGTCCGGGCGCTCTCCCGCTGGCACCCACGATGCGAGGGGAAGTCGGTCACGCCGGCATGCGATCTGTGCGGAGAGAGCCAGGGGATTAGTCCTCGCCTCTTAGAAGTCAAACACAGTAACGTTACATCTGAACGAGCGAAATAAGGAAATCGCTTCCCCCGATCAAACGGGAGGATTTCACGCAGTTGAAATTACTGGCTGCTCCTCTCAAAGCGGGAACTTGCTGGCCGATGGGTTGATAACCTGACCCCCAGGGCAGAGGGACCTGCACAGGGCTCAGCCCCTCTTGGTAGGGCTCCCACCTTCGAGAAACACCATTTCCCCCCTAAGCCCAAACGCCAGCCCACGCCGGTAGATATCTTAATCTCCCCGCTTTTGACAAACTATGGGAACTTTTTCCACGGCTAACTGGATCGTACGAGGTCAAACGTTAGCCAGGTGGCTTTGGAGACTGAGAGAATTACGCTTAAGTAGTAGTAAATGGGTCGTAAAACACGAAGCGGGAGAAGGTGCGGTTTATACTGGAGCTGCTCGGTATTTATACAGGAGCTGCTCCGGCCGGGACGCGCTGCCGTGGGACGCGGGCGGGCTCACAGGCGGGAGGGGGCCGGGGGGCATCCGCCCGTGGGTGGCCAGCGTCGGGTTTCTTCCCAGACGCCCCGACACCCCAGGAGAGGCGGGGGGCAAGGGGCGGCGGTGGCGGGCGGAGGCGCGCTGCGGCGGTGAGGAAGGCGCGAAGCCCGGCACCCCGCAGCGGGTCCGGCGGGGGGCTCGGTGATGCTCCCGGGGGGGGCGGGCTGCCACCCCGCTCGTGCATCGCCCCGGGAACCATGGCTCCGGCTTTTCCTTAAAAGCCGGCGGGCGGCGGAGCTGTCCCGGGCAGAGCTCAGCCCGCTGCCAGCCGGGGAAAGGGTTAATGGTGTATTGGAGTCGGCACTTCCACATACCACAGGGGTAAGTCAAAACCGACCCGCCGAAGTACAAACAAGGCGAGCAAGTTCACCCTGACTGACAGGCGGACGGTGGAGGAACACAGTCGAGCTGTGAGGAGCGGGAAGCGGCGCACCGAGCCACCAAAAATAAACCCCCCAAACAACAACGCGTGGATTTTCTTGGGGCGCCCCGGGATGCGCGCCGCTGCCCGCGCCGGGGCCGTGGGGACGCTCTCCGAGGCGGCGGGCTCTCGCCCTCGGCCAGGCGGCCCGCCCTCCGCAACGGCCCTCCGCAGGGAAAACCCCAAAACGCCCCAAAAGACGCCGCTGACGCCGGGCGAGCGCACCCCCCACCCCCACGGTCGCGGGCAGCGCGCGGGGGCAGCGCCGGGCACCGGCGGCGGGCGGGGCGGGGCGGGGCGGGGCGGGGCGGCACGGGGCTCAGCGCGCATGCGCCGCAGCCGGCCCCGCCCCTCCCCGGCCTGCCTGGCCGGGCGGGGGCGGGGGAAGCGGCGGCCCCGCCCCTCCCGGCGCGGCGGCCCCGCCCCCGCCCTGCCCGCGGCGCGCGGCGCGGGCAAGGCCGCATGCGAACATATAGGGCGGCGCGCGGCGCGGAGGCATGCAGAGCGCGCGCGTTACCTGCCGCCGCGCCGACGGGGCGAGAGGAGGGGGCGACTGCGCCGGCTGCGGACCCCACCGCGGACTTTATAACCGGGTCGGCTGCCCGGCGGGCGCGGAACGCCGAGTATTTTAATTAAGACCCCCCCCCCTCCGCCTCCTCCTCCTCCTCCTCCGCCGCCGCCTCCTCCTCCTCCCTCCGCCCCCCGCCGCTCCCGCCCGCCCCGCCGCCCCTCCGAGTCGGCGGCCAAGAAAACCCAGAGAGACCTGGCGGCTGCCGGAGAAGGGGGAGCGGCGCGGCAGGCGGAGCGCCCCGCAGCCCGCCCGAAACTTGGCGAAGTTTGTCCGGCGGCAGGAACCAGGAGGCCGCGGCGCCCGGCGGCCGCTTGCGACCGGCGCCCGGCGAGTATGTGCGAAGAGCGGGCGGCTCGCCGCGCCCCCCCGGGCGGAGCGGGGCGGCTGTGAGCGGGGCGGCCCGCGCCCCCGGGGCCTCCCCGCAGCGCCAGAGCCGCCGCGGACCCCGTCCCGCCCGGCACCGCATCGCACCGCTCCGCACCGCGCCGCGGCGGGCTGCCCCCCGAGCTCCGCGGACGGCGATGGCACCGGGCGGGCTCTGACCGGGCCCGCCCCGTCCGGGGCTCGCCGCCGCGCCGGAGACCGCCGAGGAGCATCGCGCCCGCAGCGAAGCCAGGACCCCCCCGGCCCCGCGCCGCTCGCCAGCCGCCGGCTCCCGCCCTCGCCGTCGAGACTTTTCCGCGGGCCCGCCTGGACTCCGGCCGCTGCCGCTTGCGGGGAGCCCCGAGGACGAGCCCTGGCCCGGAGACCGGCGGCGCGGAGAGAGGCTCCGCGGCCCAGGCGGGGAGCGGCGCCCGTCCCGCCCGCCGCAGCGCCCTGACGGGGAGCCGCCACCGCCGCCGCTCGGCAGCGCCCCGCGCCCGGAGCGGGGCCGCCGGGGGCCGCCCCCCCGCACCCGCCGGAGCCGGTGCCGCCGCGCCGGGGCACCCGCCGAGATTGCTTTTGGAGGAGCGGAGCGCGGCGGGGGCGAGGAGGAGGAGGAGGAGGAGGCGGGAGAGGCGCCCGGAGGAGGCGGCCGCCAGCGCGGGGCGGGCGGCGGCTCGCCGGGGCGGCGGGGGGACACCATGTCCAAGCCGGTGGATCACGTCAAGAGGCCGATGAACGCCTTCATGGTGTGGTCGCGGGCGCAGCGGCGGAAGATGGCCCAGGAGAACCCCAAGATGCACAACTCGGAGATCAGCAAGCGCCTGGGCGCCGAGTGGAAGCTGCTGACCGAGTCGGAGAAGCGGCCCTTCATCGACGAGGCCAAGCGGCTGCGGGCCATGCACATGAAGGAGCACCCCGACTACAAGTACCGGCCCCGGCGGAAGCCCAAGACGCTGCTCAAGAAGGACAAGTTCGCCTTCCCCGTGCCCTACGGGCTGGGCGGCGTGGCGGACCACGAGCACCCGCACGGGCTGAAGGCGGGCGGGCTGCACGGCGGCGGGGCCGGCGGGCTGGTGCCCGAGTCGCTGCTGGCCAACCCCGAGAAGGCGGCGGCCGCCGCCGCCGCCGCCGCCGCCCGCGTCTTCTTCCCCCAGTCGGCCGCCGCCGCCGCCGCCGCGGCCGCCGCCGCCGCCGCCAGCAGCCCCTACTCCCTGCTGGACCTGGGCTCCAAAATGGCCGAGATCTCCTCCTCCTCCTCTTCCTCGGGCTCGGGGCTGCCCTACGCCTCCTCGCTGGGCTACCCCGGCGCCGGCGGGGCGGGCGCCTTCCACGGTGCCGCCGCCGCCGCCGCCGCCGCCGCGGCCGCCGCCGGGGGGCACACGCACTCGCACCCGTCGCCCGGTAACCCGGGCTACATGATCCCCTGCAACTGCAGCGCCTGGCCCGGCCCGGGGCTGCAGCCGCCGCTGGCCTACATCCTCCTGCCGGGCATGGGCAAGCCCCAGCTGGACCCTTACCCCGCAGCCTACGCCGCGGCCCTATGACCCGCGGCCGGAGGATGCCCGCGCAGAGCTCCGGCGCCCGCCTGGAGGGGTGCCGGAGCAGACGTGCGGCTGCGGCGGGGGGGGGCGAGCCGCCGCCGAGGCCGCGGGGCGCGGAGCGGGGGGGCCGGCGCGGGTGGCGGCGGGGAGCAGCGGGGCCGCCGCCGACCTGTTGCGCGCCGCCGGCTGAGGGTCGGGTCCCCGCCCGCCGCCCCGCCTAGAGCTTGTGTGTGTTGCATGCGGTCTTTGCAGATAGCCGAGCTGAAAAAGAAGAGAAAAAAAGAAAAAAAAAAAAAGAAGAAGAAGAAGAAGAAAAATGTAACCCACCCGCCCTGCCCCCAAAAAGTGCTTTTTCGGGACAGACACGGGGGGAGCTCCGTCCCTCCGCCGGCTCCTCCTCGCCGCGCTGCTCGTTCTTCGGCCGCGGGCTCTCCGCTCCCGCCGCTCCCCACGCCCCGCGCGGTGCTGGGCTCGGAGAAGTCCCGCTGCCGCTCCGCCGGCGCCGGAAAGAGAGAGCGGGGGGAGAAGGGGTGCGGGGGGAAAGAGGCCCGGGCAGGGCAGGGCAGGGCAGGGCAGGACGAGGTGCGGCCCCGGGAAAGGAGAGGGACGTTGTGTGCTTGGTTCGTAGCCCCTCGTGGGCCAGCGGGAGCAGGATCCACGCAAGGCAAGAGTCGGCGGTGTGGGGTGCTGCCCGCGCCCTGTCCCGCGTGGGGTCCTGCCGTCCGCTGCTACGGGACGCTGGGAGGCGCGGGTCGTGATTGCCACGAGAGGAAAGACGCGTGACTCTCGGTCCCCCAGTGTGTCGTCCCCCCCCACACTAATTAAGTCGCACCCTCAGACTGTACATTTGTATATCTCTGTGGAAACGTTAGGTCTCGGATTGAAAACTCTGTTACTTACTTCGCCCACGGTCGATTCAGTTTAAACCTGAAAAAAAAAAAAAAAAAGAAAGAAAAAGAAAATGAATGCCTTTCAAAGGGAATAAAAATATTGCGGGACCGTTCGGGGATCGCAATATTATCTAAGGTTAAATCAGACTTTTTTGTCTGAGTGATAATTATCTATTTATTATTTAGCTGAACTGAAACAGAGCTTTGCTTTGACAGAAGAGTATTCTCATTTAAAAGAAAATCTGCGTTCCCCGCCAACATGAAGTGTTTCACATGTGTTTTGGAGTACCCTATCTGTTTAGCTTATTTTAGAGCGACTGCAATTCAATTGCAAATGGCGATTAAAAAAAAAAAAAAAAGAAAACACACAACAAATTTTAGAGAAAAAAAAATCCTTCATCAGTTTAGAGTTCTTTTTTGGTTTACTTTTGTAATGTGTATATTTTGACTAATGTTTGTGAATGAAGCTGGCTAACATGTATTTAGTTTCATTTTGGCTTTATGTAATATAAAGTAAAAAAAAAAAGATTAAGTATTGGTTTTAACATTTACGTGTAAATGGTTTTCTTGTGTGATCTTCTAATTTAAAGTTAGACGTCTAAACTATATCTGTAAATTAGATTCCGACTACCACTCTGTTCATTTTTGAACAAAGAGTTTAAATAAAGCCTGAAGCAGGGAAAAGAGAAAATCCTCTATTTCTTGTTGAATTACTAACAAGATTTTTATCTGAATTGCCCTTACGTGCCTGGTCCAGGTGAGGTGTAAGGTATCCTCTAAAGGCTGTCTTTGTTTCACTTTTGAATAGATTTACTAGGAAATCTAAATCAAGCCATTGTTATTCAGAGCCAAAAACCTGATTTATCACATTTTTAATCGTGAATAGGAAAGAAGATAAAAAAAAAAAAAAAAGAACCACCAAGTTGTCGTATTATCTTTAAAAAAAAAGGCATTCATGGACCAGCAGAACAGAGTTCACTGAATACACTGAGACCGTTCAAAGCATTTCATCGGTTTCCAGTAACGTTTTCAAGAGTGGAAAGTTGCCTGACCACTTTATCTGGTTAGCCTGCGAGCTTCGCCACTTAAACCCCTGTAATTTGTTCACCTATCTCAGCAATATTTCTGCATTATTCCTGGAGTATTTTTCGCGGAGGTTCCCAGTGACTGCTAACTAACAGCTAACACTTTTTTTTTTTTTTTTTTTTTTTTTTAATGCCTCTAAAGGGCTCTCCTCTTTTTAGTGCCCGAAAACGGTGTTTTCAAATGTAAATCCAGCAAACCTCTGCACGGGAGTTTACACGCAGCAGGGAAACGGGAGCGGGATGAAATGGTCCATCCTTGTAGCAAGGGAATCGCGAGCATCGCACAGCGTGGATATCTGCGAGGCAGTAAAACAGAGCCAGTCCCCTTACGGGGGTGGCAAACCCTGGCTCGTTTTATGTGTCTGTGTGCATATATATGAAGTATATGTATGTATGAAATGTGTATCTCTCTATATATATACATATATCTTTTCCTCCAGAGTGGTTGATTGCACTCTTAATTGTGACAATAACAATAGGTCCCTTCCAAATCAGCCTTCCCCTTGGAATTACGTTCAAAAAGTGGAAAGTTTGGGAGATTTGCGGAACAGCCTGTTCGTTTGACCCCGATTCACTAATTAAAACGATCCTGCTTTTGTTATTCCCCCAGCGCTTTGCAATATTATAAGTTAATTCATATGGTTCTGAGCGATTATGCAAAACTAATTTGGACTGTCCAGGGGTAATTATCCCTGACACGGTTAATTAAATCCTTTCAGGTCTCCGCCATTCCCTTTTGTAGCAGCCCATCACTTCTCAACACGGAACTTCCTGCCGCTTCCCTGGAAGTCACCCCAGCCCTAAATCTTAGTGACCTCCCTGCTCCTTCCAGCTCTGTCCCAGAGACCCGGAGACTTTTTTTTTTTTTTCCCGTCTTTTTTCCCCTCCCCCTTTCTGGAGGCAGTCAGGCCCTCCCTGGAAAATAAACGAAGAAGGGAACATGCGTCTCCTGAGA